>NC_133161.1:89304642-89613690 GCF_040802235.1 Manis javanica
CCCTCAGATCTATAGCTGGTGGGTCAGAAGCACGGGTAACAGATAATCTGGACTTGGAGTTGGTGTCTGAAGTGGGGGTGGGGGTGTCTTGTGGGACTGAGCCCTTAACCCGTGGGATCTGATGCTATCCCCAGGTATATACTGTCAGAAAGAAGTTGAATTGCAAGACACCCAGCTGGTGTCAGAGAATTGCTTGGTGGTGTAGGAGAAACTACTACACGCTGGAATTGGTGTCTGAATGACATCTCAAACTTAGCATGCTCATAACTGAGCTCTTGCTCCCACTCCAGCTCTGACCGCCACCATCCCCACCCAAACCTGCTTCTCCTGTCTTCCCGTTGTAGTTAAGAGCCACTCCATCCTTCCAGTTGCCTGTTGCTTAGGTCAAAGCTTCACTACCCCTGACTCCTCTCTCTCACACCCAACATCAAATCCATTAGGAAATCTTGCCAATGTCTCAATCTGTGCAGAATCAACCCCTCCCTCGCGTCCCCAGTGCTGCCACCATGTCCAAGCCACCAGCCAGGGCTCACCTGGGCTAGTGCAATGGCCCGCCCTGGCTTCCCTGCTCTGCCTCCCCCTCCAGTCTGTTCTCCATATAGCAGCCAGAGGGAGCCTGTTAAAGTCCGGTAAATCAAGGCAGTCCCCTGCTTAAAGCCCTACAAGAACTTCCTATCTCCCTCTGAAGGAGAGCCAGTCTCCTTGCAGCCCACCAGGCCTGGCAAGCCGGTGCCCCCACGCCCTCCACCGCAGCAGCAGGCCTGGCCCCGTCGCCCACCTGTCAATGCCCCGGGCCTGACCCCACCGTGGCATCTTGGTGCTCGCCATGTCCTCTGCCCCTTCCCCCAAACCACTGTGCTCCTCATTTCTTTTAGAATCTTGACTCCAGTGTCAGCAAGCCTTCCATAACCACTCCATGTACAGTACAACCCCACTCACAGCACTGCTTTCCTTATTTTCCCCAGGAACACTCAGAAATTTTACTCATTTTGTCTACTCTCTGTGTTTTCCCACTGAGATGCAGGCAACTACAAGAGCAGGGTTTGTGTTGAGGGAGCTGCTGTGTGCCGGATGTGGGGATCAGTGTTTGGCACAGAGGGAGAACCCAGGAAATGGTTTTTACTTGTAAGGAAGCACGAACAGTGATCAAAGCGACTGCAAGCTGGAGCTGGGCTGTGAGCCTGGGTTTGAATTCTGATTCTATGACTTTGTAGCTGAGACAATGCCGTAACTTCCCTGAGCCTGTCTCCTCATTCGCTAAGTGGAGACAATTACAAACTTCATTTGTGCAGTACTCTTCTGTTAGGAAGAGTAAAGGAGAACACAGAGGCTAAGTCCTCAGCACAGCGCTCAAAGGAGTGAGTGCATGTTTACGTTTGCAGTCATCAGTCATCTCTCAGAAAGAGATTCTCAGAGCGAGAGATGCCAGAGCAGAGCAAGGCAGCCCTCAGGCAGTCTGGCGGTGTCAGGGGCCCTGCCTGCTCCCTGCTGCCCAACTGCCCTCTCAAGCAGATGAAATCAATTGTCAATCCCCTTTCTGGGCCTCCGGATCCCTCTTCTCCTGTTCCATCCACCTTTCTGTTCCACTAGACGGCCTCTCGTATCAGCAACTCATTTCTGCTGAGATGCCAAGTGCCCTTCAAGGGCTGACCTTAGCTGGCTTGAGGAGGTATTTGCACGTTACAGTGGATCTGGAACGTGGAGCAGCCTCACGGTGGAGGCTCCTACCCAGGGATGACTTTCCAACCCTCTGCCTTGTCATCCCTTCTCTCCCACCAAACTCTTGGTCACCTCTCAAGGGAGGAAACGTGAAGACTTCACACTGGCTTGGCCAACTGCAGCACTTTATTAATTCCCATGAACAAGCCCTCCGAGCAGGTTGGCCAGTGGCCTTATCATGGCCTTATTATTTATTGTTGCTTTCCTTTTTCCCACAATGCCAATCCGCTCAGTTCCCTTTGCCTGCACTGCCGCCCTGGGTTTGGAATCCCTCATTTAATAAGTGTTCTAATAAAATGTTTCATATTGCACCTTGGACTCTGATATAGGTCTATACCTCTACGTAGTGGAAGGAGCAAATCCTGGCTTCATTTACCAGGCTGAGGCCTTCGACCCAGAAGACACAAGCCGAAACATACCCCTCAGCGTAAGTCTCTGGTTAAACCAACAAGGGGCTTGTCTGTGTTGCCTGGAGTCTCGCCAGCACCAGTTTGAGCAGAGGCAATGGGAGGAATATGTTGTCCGCTGCCAAACGTGGAGTACAGGGGAGGCTGGAATGGGTAAGGGGGCTCTGGAGACAGATGCCCAGCTTGGATTCATGGCTCCCTGTGATTTTGGACAAGTTCTTGACCTCTCTGAGCTTTGATTTCTTCTTCTGTAAAATGAAAGAATAATAGCACCTCCCACTGTACAGGGATTGTAGGTAGATAATGCATGTAAAGCTGCTTGGCACAGTGTCCAGCACATTGACACTTCTCAATATTTTTAAATTTTAAGGTGATGAAAATCCAGCTATATTATTTTTAAAATAAGCATAAAATGCATACCCCAAAGGCAGGCATTAACACTTCTTTCCAAGAGATGAAGCCAACCTGCTTGGAACCAAGTTTAAAAAAATTAAAACAGAGTCCCAGGAATCCCCAAAACAAGAAGGAATTCCATAGAGAAAAGTAGGAGACTGGGTCCTGAAGAGATGCCTTCATGGTTCCGGCTGAGATGGCTGATCTCTCCTCTCTCCCTTTTAAATCAGTTTCCTTAATGGAGTGGCCAGAGGGGCGCTTATAACCACCAACCCTCAGGGGAAGATGCTTCTCTGCTAATCCCTGCACAGGGATGCCTCAGGTCCTAGCTCTATCCACCAAGGAGGCTTCCTGCACCCAGCAGCTGGATGGCTCAGTTTGCAGAGAAAAAAACAAAGCTAATGCCTCCCGACTAACCTTGGGGCAGGGAAGACTCTGCAAACCCCGCCTTACAGAAAAGGGACTACTTGAAGTATGACACTCAGGGCATTGGTAACACCAGGAGGCTGTTCCTGCTGTTTGCTGCAGGATTTGTGGCTTCAGCAGGACTACTTTTTCTAACGGGAGGAGGTAAGCCTTGGGAATAAATCCAAGACCAGTGTAATATGGTTTATAGGGTCAAAGTTGTTTAAGATTATTGAACACATCTTAAGTTAGGGAATGGTCTGTTATTATTAAATGATCCATCTGTCAAAAAAAAAAACCCAGAAAACCATTTATTCATTTGTGATTCTATTTGCATGAAAAAAGAATGATGATGGAAGCACTTAATGGATTCCTACTATGTGTTAAAAGCAATAGAAGGTGCTTTAAATGCATCCTTACCAATAACATACTTGTTATGACAATTATGAAAGTGTTTGTCTGACAATAACAGAAAGCCACAGTGGCAGATATGTGATTTTTTTTCTCCCATAACAAGAAGTCCAGAGGCAGGCATGCAGCAACTGCTGCCATTAGAAACCTGAGCTCTTCCTCTCTTTCTGCTCTTCCATCCAGAGCATGTTGGCTTTGTCCTTTTTTATTTGTCCCATGATTACAAGAGGGCTGCTGCACCTCCAGGTTTTACCTCCAAGTTCTAGGCAGGAAGGAAAAAAAAGAAAACAAGATAACAGGAAGGGTACTGAGTGAAGGGGGCAGGCCAGCCCAGTCTGTTCTGTTTTTGGTGGGCAAACAAAGACCCTTCCGGAAGGCCTACCCAAAGGAATTCTGCTTACTGCTCAGGGGCCAGAATGCTGTCCTAGGACATGTTGCTTCATGGTACCAGGGGAAAGGGATTTGGGATGGAGATTAGGTCAGCAACCCAAAGTGTAGTACCTCACTTATACATTTAGTTCTTTTCAACATTTACCAGGAATCCGGTCACTATATGCCAGGCTTTCTATGAGATACTTTGAAAACAGAGATGAGTAAGACACATCTTTGTATCTGAAGAAGTTTATGGTCTGAATGGGAAACATTCATACATATACCAAATAATTATAATTCTATAAGATAATGACTTTAAAGTTTGTGCAAGATGCAATGGGGACAAAGTGAAAGGAAATTATTTACTTTGAAATCTCCATTTATATGTATCTGGCCAAATGAACAAGATTACAGCCCTTTTGAAAACACCTCCTTGATAAGGTAGTTACCCTTTCAGATGAAGGGAAGCAGCCCAGGTGGGGTGCCAGTGCAGCAGGTGTTGCCTCCATAAAAGAAAATGTAGTGCCTTCAAGAGAAGTCTGAAAGCAGCTACAGGAGCTTGGAACTTGAAACGGGGTGGCTGCAACTGGCTTCTGCAGTGAGTTTAGGAGTTGTCTGGGGAGGGGGTACTCAAATTGCAGCAGAAAGGGTTAATGAAACATTTAGCACCTGTGCTGGAGCTAACAGCTGCACCAAAAGTCAACAGCCAGCCTGCAGGAGCAGTGAACACAATCTAGAGGGAACATTTCTCAGACTAGAAAAAGGTAATGACAGCTTAGGAAGCAACATAGTATGGCCTTTGTACTTAGGCAGTTTATTCTGGACTCCTGGGGATACTAAATGACATATTTTGCTCTGTACAGGAGAAAGGAGATGATGGGTTCATTTGCTATTGACCAGACCTGTGCTTCTCAGCCTTAGCTGTAAATTGAAACCACCAGAGGAACTTTAAGATGCACAGATATCTGGGTCCCACTCCCTAGGAGTCCACTGTGGTTGGCCTGGGATATGGCACGGGCAGTAGGCTGTTAAAGGGGGGTTATCTCCTGTGCAGCCAGGGTGGAGAAATGTTGCTTTAACACACTGTTTCCCACACTTCCCAGGTCCTCTCTTTGAGTTTTGCATTCTATGTGGGTCTGAGATGGGCCTGGCAAGCTAGATGAACCTTCTGGTCAGAAAAGCTGGAAACACTGTTTTTTTAGTGTTTCTCAGAGTATGGGCATGGGAATATACACAGGCTGTGTTAAAATATGCAGATTCCTGGACCTGGCTTCAAAATGTTGAACCAGAACACAACTTCCCAAGTGAGGCTGATGCATTCCTCCCTTCCAGAGCCACTGAACTGGACAAACAAGCACAGACCTTAGTAAACCCCAAAGCATGTGCATGAAGACTCCTCAACTTGGTTTGCACCTGTCACCTCACCGGGGGTTCCCGCAGTCATTCCACTGGTGGCAGCAACCAAAGCAGGAAAGATGAATTCAAAAATAGCACTCATATGCCTCCTGACAGCCTGACTCCTTTTAAAGGGTGAATCCTACCACCCTTACCCAGCACAATGAAGTAAAAACATGTCCCAGTGTCTTGCCAGTGGGTTTCAGCCCCAGGCAAGTTCACTGTGGATTCAGTGTGACCAAAGAAATGACAGCAAAACGTTCTTGGGGTGAAAGGGTTATACCTAACTTTATTTCCAGGTGGCAGGTCAGTCACTAAAGTCCCGTTCACTCAGAGCGAGTCTGCAGGCAGTAAGCAGGTCTCTGCCTCTGGGCCCCTCTGCCTGCACAGTCATCCCTCACAGCCATCCTCTGGGCCTCTCTGCCTGCACAGTCGTCCCACACAGCTGTCCTCTGGGCCTCTCTCCTTGGTGCTGCCACCACTCCAGCCTCTGCTCTGCTCTCCTGCAGCCTTGCAGCCCTGCCACAGGGTCATGCCCAGAGCACTGGGTGGAGCTCTTTTTATAGAGTCAACAGCCATGTATTGCCTACAGGTGTGCAGTGAGCTAGTCAACCAGGGTCAGGTGAGAATCCTGGCCACAGGAACTCTCATTTTATCCACACCCAGATAACATAAAATTGGAGCTAACACAGAAACCACTGGTACTTGCTCTCTCCTTTTCTTAAATTTTATTTTGATATCAGTAATATATAATTACATGAGCAACATTGTGGTTACTAGATTCCTCCCACTATCAAGTTCCCACCACATATCCCATTACAGTCACTGTCCATCAGTAAGATGCTATAGAGTCACTACTTGTCTTCTCCACCACCCCATGTTTGGGGTGGAAATTAGGTCAGCAACCCAAAGTCTAGTACCTCACTAGGCTATACTGCCTTCCCCATGCCCCCCTGTACTTTATGTGTGCTAATCACAATGCCCCTTAGTCCCCTTATCTCTCCCTTCCCACCCACCCTCCCCAGTCCCTTTCCCTTTGGTAACTGTTAGTCCATTCTTGGGTTCTGTGAGTCTGCTGCTGTTTTGTTCCTTCAGTTTTTGCTTTGTTCTTATACTCCACAGATGAGTGAAATCATTTGGTACTCGTCTTTCTCCATCTGACTTATTTCACTGGCCCTCCCTCCTTTTTAAAGACATTTAAAGAGCATGTGGTTGTACATTGTTTGGACCAGCAATGGCCCAACAGAGCTGGACTGTGAGCCAGAAATGAATGCTGCAAGTGTGAGTTTAAATGTTCTAGTAGTCCCATTAAAAGAATAAATGAAACAGGTGAAATTGTTTAATTTAATTTAACTCAAAATATCTGAATGATTATCACTTCAACATGTAACCACATAAAAAGAGTTAATGAAAATATTTTACATCCTTTTTTTCATAGTAAGTCTTCGGACTTGTGTATTTTATACTTCCAGCTCCTCTCCTTGCAGACCAGCCACATTGCATACATGCTCAGTCATCACAGGGGCCATGGCTACTGGCTCCTGTGCCTGCAGGCACAGGCTTAGATCCAGCACCAGCCCCTCCCTGGGCACCTTCTGTGTTGCAATGGGGTGCGGGTGGAGCATGCTCAGTGGTGGGCATCAGTAACAGGCTTAGAATTTAACTGTGCATAGGACAGTCTGTATGTGAATAATTGTATTACTGGCATTTCTTCTCAGCTCCCTCCCTCCCTCCTCCTGCCCTTTTTCCACCTCCTGAAGGAGGCTCTGTGAGACCCACCCTCTCCCATCCAACTCCCACAGTCCCTCCACCCCCTCTGCTTGGAAATGGCCACAGTGACTGCCTAGAGCCTCCTTGGAGACTCTAAGGACCTTAATCAGTTTCACAGCTGGAGGCTAAGTGATCTAGTGCAGCAATTCCTCCTTAAGGGGCTTTGTCTTGGCCTTTCCATTAGGGAAGGACTTTTGCATAAAGTAAAATGTGCTTTGTCTTCACTAGGGCAGACAAAGGATTAAATTACAAGAGCAATAACCTTGCTACTGTATCAGGGGAAGCAATTCTTCACCTCCATCTTGCTCAAGGCTCTGTGGAGTGGCATCGAGTTGTGCCTATGGCTCTTACTGGGAATAAAGTGATCCTTACGTGCACATCCTGGCAGGATGGGACTTTTCAGGTCCAGCAGAGCAGCCCCTTATTTCCTGATAAGGGAAGGAACTAATGCCCTTGCCTGGGCTGGGTAACTCTACTGAGAACCGAGCTCTCTTGACCAACTTCTGCTCATCCCTTTTACCCTGTACTGGCCAAGTCTGTCTTTGGTGCCACCCCTTTCTGAGTGACAGCCCCCCTTCCCGTTCCCCATGTGCCTCCATTTCCAACACAAACACACACACACACGCACACACACAACTCATTCAGCGATGCTGTATCACCACCAGAAGTGCCTGCAAAATGCATTCTACTCCAGGTTCTTGTTAAACTGCTCCAGAAAGGAACAAAGAGTGGTATTAAACACTTCCCACTCCAAATGTATCACCACTGATGCCTGTTCATATATTGGGAGAAACACTTTTGTGACTAGATGAGGGTCATCCTCCTTAAGGTCCCTGAAGCCTGAATCAAAGAACGGGGACCCAGGCTGATTATGGAAGAAGGATGGCAGTGTATGAGAGGATAGGATCCACAGCTTTCTCAGTAACAGATTATGTATCTGTAGCGTTTGCCTTTATAAACGTGGCTCTTCTTAAAGACATTCAATTCCTGCCTAGAAGCCACTTAGCTCTCCCATAACAATACAGCACAAGCCAAACCCAGTTAAAGGTTTGCAGTGGGTTTTATGGTAGTTTTTTTCCTCCTAGACACCTTTTGCTCCCACTCTTCTCCCCGACCTCCCAGCTCTGAGCTGGGATGGGGAAAAGAGAGGAATTGAGGCTTGTATGAAATATTCAGCTTATACTGAAAAATATATTAGGAATGTGAAATCATATTTGTAATATGTCACAACACAGTGGAAAGATGATGCCATGACCTATTGGCCATCTGGTTTGGGGGCATGTTTTCAGGGACTTGTAGGGTCATTGCCCTCCCAGACTTGGGGGGAATAAGGGTCCTTCCTTCCTCTGCACACTCGGCCCCTGCAAGTTGACTGCTGTGTTCTTAGAGATGGAGGCTGAATTCTTGTTACCTGATTCTCTCTAAGGCCTGAAAACAACTGATGGCCACAAACCGCCACGGGTTGGATCAGGATTCACCTGTGACTGCAGCTGTGACAGGTGGGGGTGGGGGTACCCGGAGGTGGCTGGCCCTCCCTGGGGAGCCTGCCATTTCAGGAAACTGGGCCAGGTCCCTCTCACCCTCCTTTCTCCCAACACCAGTGGCACAATACAGGGTGAATGGGCAGGAAGCGTGGGCGTGGTTGTCTTCCACACCAAAGCTTTGTGTCCCTGAGGGAAGCGGAGCGGCCAAGGGGCTGCAAGGAGAGAAACCTGGGGTGGTGGTAAAGGATATTCCCAGCGGGGGAAACTGGAGAGCTTGTCTAACAAGCATTTGTTAACGAATTGATCTGATTACTCAGGACTCTTCTTAGCCAGTACTGGAGCAGAGAGGGACTGCAGTTGCTTTTCATTCTATTTAATTTCTGTTTTCCAAGAATAAATATCAAGGGAGCAGCTTTGATTAAACAAGCCTTTGAAAGGGGGAGAGATTGCCAGGTTTTACAGAAAGCTTTACTGAGTTGCTGGCAAATGGCCACATGACACAATATTTTTAGTCTATGGATATTATCTCCTTGCTAAGTAAGAAACTTCTATTTCCATTAACACAAGCTCATAGGTTCAGGGATAAAGGAAATTAGCCTGGTGCTAAAAGAAAAAAAAAATCAGGATTCCAGGAAATTAGCCTCTTAATAAAAATTAAACAGAAATTCTCCATGTTCCCAGTTCTACAGCTTTCTACTCTTTCTACCTAGTGCTCTGTCTTTTTTCTTTCTTGCTGAGACTGTAGGCAGAATTGGAGATTTCCTACCCAAGTCTAGCATTACCAAATCAAAACAGATTTTTTTAAAGTTTGACAAGATTTTGGTTGTTGTTTTGCCTTTTTGGTTTTGTTTTTAAATTCTTTAAGGTGGGAATACTTCTCAGATGGGAGAGAGACCAGAAGAAAATCTCAATATTTAGTAATTGACAAATATTTTTCAAGCATCTATTATGTGGTAGGCACTGGGGATATAGCAGTGAAGAAAAAGAAGCCCTTTCTCTCATGGATCTTACATTCTAACCAGACAGTAATAGTTGGCGTATACTGGGGGCTCTTTACATGATGGGGCATTATTATTATTAATCCTTGTTGCTCTCACAGCTGGAAAGTGGGAGAAGTAGGCTTCAGATTCAGCAGTCTGGCTCCAGAGCCACCAAACTTGACTCAAGGGCCCCAGTTGGTGACCCTTATAGCCCACATGCGTCAAGAGTCTGCCTTCTCTGTTCCCATCATGTCCTGTGTTTATCCCTCTCAGAGCATCTCTTTCACATCTTCTCTGTACATTCCCACAGTTGACCTTAGTTTTTGGAGAGCAGGCCATATCCTAAGCCCTTCTACTGTTTGGGACCAGTCAGAACTGGGGACCTATCTCCTAGGGCATTTCAAAACACATGTGGAATGGCATCTGGATTAAAGCACATACAGTAAATGCCCCTACCTGCCATTCCATCACATCCAGCTTGGGCTTCTGATCTATGGTTATGTGAGGATTCCTTGAAGGAAAATTTCTGCTCAAAGACACAGAACTGCTCATGGGCAGGCAGCTGCGGCCCAGGTAATGAGCTGCAGTGTTGGTGAGGGGCTTGGGACTTAAGCATCATGCCTTTGGGTGCCCAAAAGGCTTAATCAATTTAGGGGGCTGGGAGAAGGGTGCTTCTTAGCATTACCAAAATATTTCCTCTTTAAATGGGTACGAACCACCTAAGTGACCAGCAAGAAAGACTTAGTGAAATAAACTCTTACAGTGGAATGCCATGCCATCATTAACCAAGCAGTCTATACAGTAAGATTTAAGAATATGGGGAGATACTCAAGCTATAAATGAAAAGAACAAGATATTGTCATTTTGAATAGAACATCATCTCATGTTTTTGGAGGGTGTATGTTCGCATAGAAAAGAAAGAAGGCTGTTCAGGAAAATGATGAGATTTTCAGATGACTAATCTTGAGTTTCTTTTTTATGTTTTTCAGTCTGTCCCAATTTTTATGTAAAAAATATGCTCATTACAACTAGAAAAATGTTATTAAATAATAGACAGAAAGAAAACACTTTAAAGAATGGTTTAAAAACTATGCATTGGCCCCAAAGGAGACTTTGAATCCATATTTCTGTGCATTCACTCTTCTATGAGGAGCTCAGCTGTGATCACAACACAGCAAGTGGCTGGGTTGGTAACCTTGGCTGGTGTTTCCTTTGATTCTAGACTTGACGGGTGTGGCTTTGTTCCAAAACCTTGACTGATCCAGAGATATAGGGCCTCAAGGATAGACCATGCCCGTCCTAGTAGGAAATATTGAAGCTTCTTACCCTACAGCCCTTCAGAACAAGTGGGCATACACACGTAGGCCCCAAGCGTTGCTGTGGCCCTTCATGTTTTGCAGTGTGCACTTGGATTTGATCTCACAACAATACACAGGAACAGTGGGTGGTATCATCTCTAAGTCACAGGCGGGGAAGGGACTTGTCCTAGATCATGTGGTGAGGACCTGAATTTGGATCCAGCTCTTCAGATCCAGGCCTGCCCCCTGCTTCACGGACACCCTCACCGGAGCAAGGAGGCAATCCTGACGGCACCCATGGCTAGTACAGAGGCTGGACACACTGGGCTGGCCCTCGGTGGGCCATGCCAATAAGTCTGTGCTCCTGGCAAAGCACGTGGTGCTGAGCCACTAAGAAAGCTGGGCTGGGCCCTGGGAGCCAAGGAGGACAGACTCTCAGTACCTGAGACGCGGGAAAATTTGACCAGTGGCCATAAACCTGAGATCAGATTTTCAAACAGCCCTTCTGTATCTCCAAGCCAGCTTCCGACTTGGCCCCTAGGCCTGCTAAATTTCATTCTCTCAAACTTGTCCCTCCCCTTTTCTCTTCCATCATTTTCATGAATAATGCTTGTGAACATTTTTGTAGCCCACTATGCCAGGAGCTATTTTAAGGGTACAGATCAGATCATATTTCCTTTAGTGTTGTCCTATTACCTAATGCATGGTAGCTGTGTTTAAACAGCATTGGTTAGAGCCAAGACATAGAGTCAAAGCCAGAAGTTGTCCTGATAAACAGAGCTGAGGGTACAGTGATGGTGTACGGAGCTGGATTCAGAGGCAGGATACCAAATGGGGGCCTTTTGTATGCAGTCCATAACCGCAGCAGGGGCCAGCACCCAGCTGCTCAGATGTGGCCCATAAGGGTCAGAGGCTCAGACTGACTGATCCAGAAGTTTCTTGATTCAGGAACCATTAAGTCTGAGAATTTCCCATTTGGGCCTCATCCTGATGTATCAGGGCATCCCATGGTTCAAGAATATGAAATGGGAAAAGCAAACTTGTCCACCAGGGGAAAATGCATGAGAGCTTCGGGTTACATTCTTTTTCCTTGCTTTTCAGTATTTCCTGACTAATCCCTCAAAGAACTTTAGAATGTCTGCTAATGGGACCCTCTTCTCTACCACAGAATTTGACTTTGAAGCAGGACACAGCAGGTGGGCATTACTAATGACCTTGTTTGAAGTACAGTTGATCTGAAGGTCAAGGAGCAGGCATAGTACAGCCTGAGGGCGGCTAGGCAGGCCTGGAGCATTTTGCTGCCTTACTGCTAAATTCAGAGGATAGTGGGCCCAAAGAGGAATAGGGAATAAGGCAATTATCTGGAAGGCTTCCTTCTGCATCCAAAACCTTCGTTTCTAGAAACAAGAATGAAGGTGGTGAGTGAGCATTCAAAGCCTCTGAAATATTTCCTCAGATGCCCTCCTGGCTGGGCAGAGGTAGCCATCAGAGCTGTGTGCTAACACGGAAGCAGGTGGAGATGAGCAGGCCTCTACCAGGGTAGTGTGAGGTGAAGCCGGGCTTTGAGGATGAAAACACACAGGCCTTGGGTTGACCCAGGTTTGGCTCTCGGCTCTGCCCTGGGTGTACAACCAGGGATAGTTACCTATTCTGTGGGTGCCTCAGTTTCCTCATGTGGGCTGTAATACCACGATTTGAGGACACCGTTGAGGAGCAGTGAAGACATAGTGCGAGCAGCTGCTGGGCGGGATGGTGGCATGAACAATACCCTAGGGTGAGAAATGAGTAAGCAGGTTTTCGAGACAGGAAAGAAGGGGGAACTAGCAGGCCTGATGTGCAGTGTGGAGAGCTGGCTGAAAGGGGACAGACTCTCCCCACACCTCACCTTTTGCTAGCCTGTTCTGCGGTGGTGTCAATCAAACCCAAGTTTGATTCCCTCACTTGTGGTGTTGCCCTTGCAGTTATCATCTCATTGCCGAAGTGAGAGACAGCGAAGGGCTCAAAGCCTCCACAGAGCTCCAGGTGAACATTGTGAACATCAATGATGAAACCCCTCGCTTCACCAGGTAGGCCCGAGGGTGTAGCCTGTGGGAGGCGGGGCCTCCTCAGACACATTTAATACAGACAGAGGGACAGAAGGATGCCCTTAACCTTGGCCTGGAGGAAAAGAGGAGGCCCGATGCCTTCAGTGTCCTTTACCTGGGCCTGTGGACTTCCATCTTCCACCTTTGCTCCCCTGCCCTGCACCCCCACATTCACATGCACCCAGATTATGGATGTGGTAGGGCAGAGAGAGGGCTAGACTTATGCCCTTGGTGTGCAGCTTGCCACTGGGTGCTGAAGAAGGTAGGTATCAGGCAGGTACTTCTCTAACAGAGTGCCCAACACCCATGACGGCAGACTCCTAGAGCACACACCATCAGTCAGGACTCCGTAAAGCCCACTCTTAAACTACCATCCTCTCTAGCTGAGGGGAGGGCTATTTTCTAGGTAGTTAGGGGCCTGCCCACAGCTGGGTGCTCTAAGTTTCTTCCTGCTGTGGTGGATCCACAGAAGACACCAGGCTGCAGCCAGCAGCTCCTGCAGCCTGCAGAGGTGAGGAAGGGAAGGCGACCGGGGGGAGGCAGCCTGTGGGAAGGTGCCCGGCACCAGCCAGGCATAAAGGGAGGTCCAAGCCTGTCACAGATGGGAGCTTAAAAGGGGGAGATGGGATGCTGAAGACCTTGGCAAACAGCCTGGCTTCCTGGTCCCAAGGCATTGTTTGCCCCAGTCCTGAGGTGAGCCTGGGAGCCAGCCACAGGAAACTGGCAAAACTACCTGCCTGGGGCTTGACCATATCAGGGCAGTGACGGCTATGCATAAATTCAGCTCAGGAGGCTCCACCAACAAAAAGCCACTGAGCCCAGAACTCTGCAGAATACTTGCTAAAGAATTCTGAGACTCAGAGGAATTAAGCCTACCCCAGTCACAGGCTAACCTGCTGTCCTCGACAAAACCACAGTTCTGAAATGCTGGATGTTAACACGGTCTACAGCCTCGTAGCTGGGTGCCAGCAGATACTCTCGTGTGTAATGCTTTCCGTCAACGCCTGTGGCCAGGGTAAGCTCAGAAGGATGACATGGTACATTTCTGCTGATGGTTCCTCTAGGAACAGAGTACGGGCGGTTTATAAATAGCTGTGACAGGCCAGCCTCAATTTGGACTCAAGTACTGGCCAACACAGCAATTCGGATTTATCAGTAACCCCCAGAGAAGGCAATGGCTGTGGGGTGGGAGCACATGTGCTCTGCAGTGCCCTCCCCATACCCACGGCCTGTGAGGTGGGGGCAGGTGAGTGGGGAAAATAAGTTCTCCCAAGGGGCAGAACTTGTAGATCATCTGGTTTGGATTGCATCTTCCAAAGTAAAAGCAATTGGCCTCTGCAGAAAGAGAATGTGACCTTGGTTGGTGGGTGGGGCTCCCACAGATCCATCCAGAACCCTGCTTCTCATGTTTGGTTTCAGAAATGAACCTGTTAGTCTCCATCCTAGTCAGAGAGCATGACCTATGTGACTGTCTAATGTTTTTTTTTTTAAATTCAGTCTGAGTTCAGCACTCTATGGATGTTGGTAGGTGTGAGTCTTGGAAAGCCTGTTCTCTGCAGGGATCTGGGATAGGATATGGCTACCCTGACTTGGCCCAGGCCATGCACTCAGTCAGCCTCGAATCTCAGCCTTCCGGTTTGGATAGTTGGCTCAGTTTCAAGCTAGGTGCTGAGTCTGAGGGCTTTCAGAGTTCCCTTGAATCATGATCCTTCCTTCCCTACAAATCAGTGCTAGGACTAACCATAAATTACTTAATTTGGGATTAACAAAATTAAACCTTCAAACTGAACTAAGTATACTGAGTTTGAGTGTGAAATAGAAAAGTAAAATGTGGAAACAACTCCTCCATAGTTACTATTTGGTCCTACTATTTACTATTAAGATCCCGCAGTTCATATAACCGAAGCAAGTATGATTTCCGCTGTTGAAAAATCTCTCACCATTTTATCCCTGGGTGGTGATAGACCTCTGAATGCTTTATGAACTCTTACATACACTCTAGGATTCTGCTATTATTTAAGTTGAGCACTTTATTATAAAAGTACACTACTCATATTCACACCCAGCATAGCAAATGCAATGCCTTCTATTTTTGCAGAGCATTTCAGTTCAGAGTTGGGCAGCTAGATCATCCCTAACCCCACTTCTGCCCATTGTATGTCCATGGCTCCTTTATCATGTATTAATTGACCTGGGCTCTTTAGGCTGTTCCCTTGGTCTATGGGTCTGTTCTTGTGCCAGCACCAAACTGTCTTGATTACTGTGGCTTTGTAGTAGAGCTTGAAGTCAGGGAGCATAAACCCCACAGCTTTATTCTTTCTGCTCAGGATTGCTTTGGCAATTCAAGGTCTTTTGTGGTTCTATGTGAATTTCAGAACTATTTGCTCTAGTTCGTTGAAGAATGCTGTTGGTATTTTGATAGGGATTGCATTGAATCTGTAGATTGCTTTAGGCGGGATGGCCATTTTGACAGTATTAATTCTTCCTATCCATGAGCACGGGATGTGTTTCCATTTATTGGTATCTTCTTTAATTTCTCTCATGAGTGTCTTGTAGTTTTCAGAGTATAGGTCTTTCACTTCCTTGGTTAGGTTTATTCCTAGGTATTTTATTCTTTCTGATGCATTTGTGAATGGAATTGTTTTCCTTATTTCTCTTTCTGCTAGTTCATCGTTAGTGTATAGGAATGCAACAGATTTCTGTGTATTAATTTTGTATCCTACAACTTTGCTGAATTCAAATATTAGATCTAGTAGTTTTGGAGTGGATTCTTTAGGCTTTAAATATCATGTCATCTGCAAACAGGGACAGTTTAACTTCTTCTTTACCAATCTGGAAGGCTTTTATTTCTTTGTGTTGTCTGATTGCCATGGCTACGACCTCCAGAACCATGTTGAATAGAAGTGGAGAGAGTGGGCATACTTGCCTTGTTCCCAATCTTAAGGGAAAATCTTTCAGCTTCTCGCTATTAAGTATAATGTTGGCTGTGGGTTTATCATATATGGCCTTTATTATGTTGAGGTACTTGCCCTCTATTCCCATTTTGCTGAGAGTTTTTATCATGAATGGATGTTGAATTTTGTCAAATGCTTTTTCAGCATCTATGGAGATGATCGTGTGGCTTTTGTCCTCCTTTTTGTTGATGTGGTGGATGATGTTGATGGATTTTCTAATATGGTACCATCCTTGCATCCTCAGAATAAATCCTACTTGATAATCATGGATGATCTTTTTAATGTATTTTTGAATTCGGTTTGCTAATATTTTGTTGAGTATTTTTGCATCTATGTTCATCAGAGATAATGGTCTGTAATTTTCTTTTTTTGTGGTGTCTTTGCCTGATTTTGGTATTATAATGATGCTGGCCTCATAGAATGAGTTTGGTAGTATTCCCTCTTCTTCCACTTTTTGGAAAGCTTTAAGGAGGATGGGTATTAGGTCTTCACTAAATGTTTGATAAAATTCAGCAGTGAAGCCATCTCATCTAGGTATTTTGTTCTTAGGTAGTTTTTTGATTACCAATTCAATTTCATTGTTGATAATGGGTCTATTCAGATTTTCTGTTTCTTTCTGGGTTAGCCTTGGAAGGTTGTATTTTTCTAGAAAGTTGTCCATTTCTTCTAGATTATCCAGTTTGTTAGCATATAATTAATTTTTCATAGTATTCTCTAATAAGTTTTTGTGGTGTCCATAGTGATTTTTCCTTTCTCATTTCTGATTCTGTTTATGTGTATAGACTCTCTTTTTTTCCTGATAAGTCTGGCTAGGGGTTTATCTATTTTGTTTATTTTCTTGAAGAACCAGTTCCTTCTTTCTTTGATTCTTTTTATTGTTTTATTCTTCTCAATTTTATTTATTTCTGCTCTAATCTTTTTTATGTCCCTCGTTCTACTGACTTTGGGCCTCATTTGTTCTTCTTTTACTAGTTTCGTTAATTGTGAGTTTAGACTGTTCATTTGGGATTGTTCTTCTTTCCTGAGGTAGGCCTGTATTGCAATATACTTCCCTCCTAGCACAGCCTTTGCTGCATCCCACAGATTTTGCAGTGTTGAATTATTGTTGTCATTTGTCTCTCTATATTGTTTGACCTCTGTTTTTATTTGGTCATTGATCCATTGGTTATTTAGGAGCATGTTGTGAAGCCTCGATGCGTTTTTGGGATTTTTCATTTTTTGTGTGTAATTTATTTCTAGTTTCATACCTTTGTGGTCTGAGAAGCTGGTTGGTACAATTTCAATCTTTTTGAATTTACCAAGGCTCTTTTTCTGGCCTAATATATGATCTTTTCTTGAAAATGTTCCATGTGTGCTTGAGAAGAATGTGTATCCTGCTGCTTTTGGGTGTACAGTTTTGTAGATGTCTGTTAGGTCCATCTGTTCTAATGTGTTGTTCAGTACTTCTGTCTTCTTACTTATTTTCTGTCTGGTGGATCTGTCCTTTGGAGTGAGTGAAGTGTTGAAGTCTCCTAGAATAAATGAATTGCATTTTATTTCCCCTTTTAATTCTGTTAGTATTTGTTTCACATACATTGGTGCTCCTGTGTTGGTTGCATAGATATTTATAATGGTTATATCTACTTGTTGGATTGACCACTTTATCATTATGTAATGTCCGTCTTTGTCTCTTGTGATTTTCTATGTTTTGAAGTCTATTTTGTCTGATACAAGTACTGCAAATGCCTGCTTTTTTCTCTCTATTAGTTGAATGAAATATCTTTTCCCATCCCTTCACTATTAGTCTGTTTATGTCTGGGTTTGAAGTGAGTCTCTTGCAGGCAGCATATAGACAGGTCTTGTTTTTTTATCCATTCAGTGACTCTATGTCTTTTGATTGGTGCATTCAGATAATTTACATTTAGGGTGATAATCAGTAGGTATGTACTTATTGCCATTGCAGGCTTTAGATTCGTGGTTACCAAAGGTTCAAGGGTAACTTCCTTACTATCTAAGAGTCTAACTTTAACTCACTTAGTATACTATTACAAACACAATCTTAGAGTCTAACTTAACTCAGTCAGTATGCTATTACAAACACAATCTAAAGGTTCTTTTTTTTTCTCCTCCATTCTTTATATATTAGGTATCATATTCTGTTCTCTTTGTCTGTTCCTTGATTGACTTTGGGTGTAGTTGATTTAATTTTGCATTTGTTTAGTAATTAACTCTTCTACTTTCTTTACTGTGGTTTTATTACCTCTGGTGACAGTTACTTAGCCTAAGGAACACTTCCATCTATAGCCATCCCTCAAAATACACTGTAGAGATGGTTTGCGGGAGGTAAATTCTCTCAGCTTTTGCTTATCTGGAAATTGTTTAATCCCTCCTTCAAATTTAAATGATAATCTTTCCAGATAGAGTATTCTTGGTTTGAGGCTCTTCTGCTTCATTGAATTAAATATATCATGCCACTCCCTTCTGGCCTGTAAGGTTTCTGCTGAGCAGTCTGATGATAGCCTGATGGGTTTTCCTTTGTATGTGATCTTATTTCTCTCTCTGGCTGCTTTTAAAAGTCTGTCTTTATCCTCAATCTTTGCCATTTTAATTATTATATGTCTTGGTGTTGTCTTCCTTGGGTCTCTTGTGTTGGGAGCTCTGTGGATCTCCATGGCCAGAGAGACTATCTCCTTCCCCAGATGGGGAATTTTTCAGTAATTACCTCCTCAAAGACACTTTCTATCCCTTTTTCTCTCTCTTCTTCTTCTGGTACCACTATAATATGGATATTGTTACTTTTAGATTGGTCACACAGTTCTCTCAATATTCTTTCATTCCTAGAGATCATTTTCTCTCTCTCTACCTCAGATACTTTGTATTCCTCTTCTCTAATTTCTGTTTTATTTATGGTCTCCTCCACTGTACCTAATCTGCTTTTAAAACCCTCCATTAAGTTCCTTAACAATTGGATTACCACCCTAAATTCATTCCTGAGTTCTTGAATATTTTTCTGTACCTCAAGGGGCATGTTTATTATTTTTATTTTGAAATCTCTTTCAGGAAGATTGATTAGTTCAGTCTCACTTGATCCTTTTTCTGGTGTTTGTGGTATTTTATTTTGAACCAGGTTCATACCGTTTCTTATCCTCCTGTGGGTGAGCTGGGATGGGGAAGGGCTTGGATCCTTTGATGTTTCATATTTGTATATGGCACCCTCTAGTGCCCAGAAACTCTACTCTCTGGAGCTACTCAGCCCCTGGAGCAATGTCGGGGGTTGCAGGGGAGTGGTGTTGGTGCCTGAGGGGAGGAGAGAGCTGTTTCCTGCCTCCTGGCTGCTATGCCTGTCTCCACGGCCTGAACCAGTAGGCCAAACATACAGATGTAAGCCTCTATGCTTTGTATTTGTAGCTGCTGTAGTTGGCTTCCCTCTGACTGGCCTGACACCAGAGCAGGAGTTGCCAACTTGCAAGCCAGGTGCAAGCTGTCTGGGAGGAAGGTGCAGCAGGCTGCGTATCATGGTGGGGGGCCTTGGAGCTGCCTAGTTAGCCAGGGGGATGGAGCACCTAAAGCTCCTGAAAGTTCCCAAACTTCTGGGCAGACTGCACCCAGACAATTTTGTCTACCTGTCCTTTCTCCTGAGCAGTAAGCTCTGTGCAATCCTTGCCCCTTTAGCAGCCCTCTCACTGATAGGAAGTCTCTCAGACTCCCTGCCCAGAGCAGCTGGATGTGGATCCCTGTTTTCCACAAGCAGCTGGAATCTCACTCTCTCCAGGTATTCTGCCTGTCTTAGCTTTCCAACCCCACTAATCACAAGAGCACCATGCAATGTAGGTTCTTGCTCCCAGAGCAGATCTCCAGGGCTGGGTGTTTAGCAGTCCCAGGCCTCCACTCCCTCACCATTTCATTTCCCTTCCTCCTGCAAGTGTCCTGGGGTGGTGGAAGGGCTTGGATCCTGCCAGGTCACGGCTTTGGTACGTGATCCTGTTCCATGAGGTCTACTCTTTTCTCCAGGTATATGCAGTCTGGCACAGCCCTCTTTCCTGTTGCTTTTTCAGGATTAGTTGTATTAATTATATTTTCATATTATGTGTGATTTTAGGAGGAGGTCTCTGCCTAACCTCTCATGCCACCATCTTTAATTCCTCTCCAGGGTAGTACCTTTATGTTTCATTCATATGTGGGTCTTGGATCCTCAGACCAAATAAACTAAAAATTTGATCTTCTACCAGGCTTGGTATCAGGTCAGCCAAGGAGAGAATGTTGTACCCAAATAGCTGTGTATTTACTGATAGCCTGACCCTTCGCCTACTGGGGACCTGATTTCCTGGGGTGCCCAGTATGCACCAGATGAGCCTCTGGAAGTGCAACTGCCATCTGGGGCTGGGTGCTTCCTGTGGGGGGCCCTCCTGTGTGCTGTAGGATGTTCAGTCCCATCCCTGGCCACTACTCATGTGATGCCATAGCAGCCCCCTTCCCTAGTTGTGACACAATGGTGGTCTCCAGTGGTCCAGAGCAGACCTGGAATCTAGCATGCCCAGGGAGCCTGTTAGAAATACAGAGGCTTCTCCTGGAGGAGCAGGGACAAGGCTGTGAGGCGTGGGGTCTTAGTGGGCTCCTTGTTGGAAGTTAACAGAACCCACCCAAAGTAACTGAAAAATATATATAGCATGTTAGAAATGGGGCCCTCACACAACGGACAGGGCTTCATCCAGCCTGGGGACCTGGGGCTGCCTCCCCCTCTTCTCTAGCTCCAGTTTTGGACCCAACCCCCTCTGTCTCCTTGGCCCCACCCTACTTTGTCTATTCCTGGACCCTTCAGTGAGAGGCAGCACAGATTCCCTGAGAAGGGGACATGTCAGGTAAGTAAATGGATTAAAGGGCAATTTCAGTGGGATGCTGTCTGGGGACAGGCTCAGAGCAGTGGGGTGGCCTCTCAGCCTGACCAAGATTACTGTCCCCTGATGATGGAATGTACCTACAGGATGTCACCTGAAGAATGGGGCAGGGGGACAAGCCCATGACCGAGGGAGGAGGCCCTGGTTGGGGAGGGCCTGGGTCCAGCCTTTCTCTACCTGCTTCTGACTCTGGCTTGAGGTTTCCTCTCCTCCCCTCTCCTTCCTCTGGTCCTACTTCCCTATAGTGATGAGGAGACAGAACTGCAGAAACATTTTGAGCTCACGAAATGAATGTAATCATTTAGATCTGAGGCATAGTAGTTCCCACGTAAACAAGATCCCACATGGGAAAGTCCAAACTTAGGAAACTGGTAAATTAGAGGTGACTACTGGTCCCACTGAAATGACTTTCCCTTAGCAAAAGTACCCCCTGCAGGGTTATTGTAAGCAGTAAGTCTCCTTTGGTGCATTCAAAATTATTCAGTTTACCCACGTTGTGCAGTTAAACTTGGAACCTATGTTTTAGAATGGGCCTTTTCCAAAGGCCACAGAGGTCTGAAGATGTGTCAGTTGGCAGTATGGGGTTATCTTGTAAGAAGTCATCCTTGGAGGTTAGTGCACTGACCTTGGCTTTTGCTGGGGGGCTCATTTCTCTGTTCAAAGAGCTGACCTCATGATTAATGCAACTCAGAAAGACACACAAGTTCTGGATGTAAGTTCTGCCTCCTCAGGCCAGAAACAAAACAAAACAAAGAAAAAACAAGGGTGAAATAAAAAGTAAGCAGAGACACCGGAATAGAGAAGGTTTACATTTATTTAGCTTCTGGTGGAAGCCACAGGATGGGAGTCAGGAATCTGTAGTTCTGGACAGTGTGTCCAGATGAATTTTTTAAATAATTCAGGGAGCTTTTGCACAAGAACTAGAAGGAGAGAAGATGGCTGATAGGCCAACTGTCCTTATTTTAAAAGATGTTAATGCTGAGACTGATCTGAAATGGCACCAGGCGTGTGTGGTGTCAGAGACTGTGGCTGATGTAAACCGTTGCAGTAACAGCATGGCACTTCCTCTGTAGCCACAGGGATATGATCTTTGGAAATAACAAATGCCAGTCTCCCCTCCTTTCAGCTGCCAAGTTTGCCCTCTGAGCATGTTGATGCAATGTCAAGAGCTCAGCACTGTATTTAGTACTAACCAAAATACCCAACCTCCCAAACTCCAACCCCTCATGCCCCTGAAAATCAGCTGTGTCTGCTGTATTTCTGTTCCAGCCCAATTCGAGCATACAAGATTCCTGAGGAGCTGAGGCCAGGAACCATTGTGGCCAATATCACAGCTGAGGACCCTGATGATAGAGGTTTTACCAGCTTCCTCCTCTACAGCATCACTACTGTCAACAGCTATTTCATGATCAATCAGTGTAAGTCACACACACACACACACACACACACACACACACACACACACACACACACACACACACACACACACACACACTATGTGCATCATTTAGTTCAGCCATTTGGATTGCTTTACAAATATTTCATCTGTCTCCTGGCCTGGGTCATACCTTTCTGCCTAGAGCGTGGAAAGTTACCAGGGTAATAGGTGCATTAAAAGCAGCTGGCATAGGGGTTGGGGGAAACTGAACAGGGCCCTATGTCAACAGCTGTATCACTTCTTCACCTTTGAGGCAGGGGGTAGCTCAGGATGTGTGGGGTTCTCTATCCTGAGGGTACCCCAAAGCCTTTTGAAGAGAAAATTGATACCAGCACTGTCCAAAACAGTGTGGGAGGCCACATACATAATTTTAAAGTCTTGAGTGGCCACATTTTTAAAAAGTATAAAGAAACAGGTGAAATAGATTTTAGTAAGGCATTTCATTTAAACCAGCCTACCCTAAATATTATCATTTTCACATGTGATCACTATTTTTAAGTTATTAATGAGGTATTTTACATGATCATTTATTGCATCAAGTCTTGAAAGTTTGATGTGTATTTGATACTCTCCACAGGTCTCAGTTTGGACTAGCCACATTTCAAATGCTAAATAGCCACATTGCTAGAGGTTACTGGACTGGACTGCACCAATCTAGATGAATCTGCTGGTTTGATGGGAATTATTTTTCCCATCTATGTATCTCGCTACAGAGAAGAGGAGTTTCCGCCTCCTGTGACAGCCGTATTACTGGGGCTTAGTACCTACCGGCGCTGTGCTGAGTGATCCACACACATTCTGGCTTAAGTACTCAGCACAGCAGCCCAGTGAGCTGTCATAATCCACATTTTACAGATGAGGAAACTGAGGCTTAGAGAGAGACTCAGACAGGTCAAGCATCTTGTCCAAGGTCTCACAGCTTGTAGGCGTGAAGCAGATACAAACCAAAGCCACTGGCCCCAGAGGCTGTCCTCTTCACCACCACTGGATGTCACCCCTAAGTCTCCATCTCATCAACAGAAAGAACATCACTTTATAGAATGATTTTGGGGAGGCCAGCATTGCACTAGCCTAGAAAGGCTATGTGGTATTTACCTTGTAGGCGTTAGGGTGAAAAATATCCATTCTCAGGAAAGGCAATAACTATGTTCTATGTCTGAAAACTTCCTAGTGTCCTGTCATCAAGGACCTCAGTTTGCAGATAGTACATAGATGGACACCCATAGTTTGGAGCTCTGTTCACTCTGGTATTGCAAACTCAGCTTTTAACAAATAAAATGATTTTGGTTTTTTTTTTTTTGAGCGTATTTACTAAGACTCTGGTTGTAAGTAACAGAAACTAAGGCAAATCAAACCAACAAAAGAAAAAAGGAGGTAGGGACACCTATCAACAGGTTACTGGGTATTTCATGAGAAAGAGTGGAATAGTCAGGGCACAGGAAGGGCAGGAGCCTGCACCACTCCAGCCACCACGGCAGCTGGAGTCCTGGCCTCTTAGCTGTGGCTCCACTATTTACCTGACTTGTGTCTCTCAGTTACAAGTTGTACAGGAAGGGAACCCAGTGTGTCAGGCTGGAGTCAGCTGTCTACCAGTCCAGTCCACCATCAGCAGGGACTGCTGCTGGAGCCCAACCCTGAATTTAGAGGAGCAAAATTCCAAAAGGGTCAGGTGAGACACTCCAGGCAATGTCCAATGCAGGAACTCAGATGCATTTTTAAAATGTGTTTGTGTAGAGGTTCTTCTCTGGGTGAGCCAGTCTTCATACCAGGATGCACCTTTCAAATTCACTCTAAGTCTCCATCTGCCTTTACTCTTCGTTGCTCTTCAGAGAGTCATATTCCAACCTTTGCCTTCTTAGTGACTGGTACCATCCAAGTGGCACGCAGGCTGGACCGAGATGCAGGTGAATTAAGACAAAACCCCACCATTTCTCTGGAAGTCCTGGTGAAGGATAGACCCTTTGGGGGTCAGGAGAATCGCGTGCAGATAACCTTCATTGTGGAAGACATTAATGACAATCCTGCCGCCTGCTCCACGTTCACCTTCAGGTATTCACATTAGGATGCACACTTTGCCCCTGTGGTGGTCCCCCACCCTTTGGCTTCTCTGGGTTATTCTCAGGAGGAACTGAAGACTTACAGGCACTTGAGACATGGCTCAATAAAATAAGTGGGTTTGAAGTGTCCAGTGTAGCTTATAGGTTTGGCTTTCATCATCCTTTTCTCTCCCCTCTCATTTTCTTTCCTCGTTGTTGTCTCCCTTCTCCACTTTCTTACTCTGTTAAAAAATATTTTCATTTTGCTCTCTTCTGTAATGTACTCATCTCCATTGGTGAAAAGTACCATGGGGACTTGTTAGATCCTCTCTGGACTGTACCTTTTCTTTATTTATTGCCACTGGTGGCAAGACGGCGCTGTTGGTTAGCAGCTATAATAGATACTTGAGACTTCGGATTAGTAACTAGGAGCTCCCAGAGAAACACACCACAGGTAATACGAATAAATCAAACCAAGTGTTTACTTAAAGCATCTAATTCACTTTACACAATTTAATTGCATGTGAACAGAAGACAACATTAAAGGGAAAAAAATGCAGATACAAGTGGGAAACAAGTTATTTTGCATATTTTGACCTGTTCTTTGTCCCCCAATCTAGACACTGTTATTTTTAAATAAAGTCCCTTGTGATTCTGGGTTAGTACGCCTTTTTGAAAATAATACTTTCAACTAACAATTTTGTTTAAATGCCACAAGATTACTAACTCCCCAGGTTATCTTTATCTCTGTGATTTCTTAATAGCTGGTTCCAGTTTCTTGAGAGTCTGGGTGTAGTTTCTCCTGGGGCAGGGAGGGCACCTGTGCCCTGACCCTGGCTGAGAGAGCGCCCTGCCTCTGGACCGAGGCTGAGCACCAGGCCACACTATCTCACTTCAGACATCCTCTGGAGAGAGTCTTCTTCTGAGTTTATCTTTGACAAGCTTTTCAAGTTCACCTTTTAAGCTCCAGGTGACTTTGGACACAGACCCAGTACATAGTATGGCCATGCAAAAGACAGAAGACCCTAGATAATTGTCTGGGATAAGCAATAGAGATAGAAATTCCTTTATGATGCTTACAAATGTCTCTCTGCTTTTCCATCTGACATGCCCAGCATTATACTAAGAATCAGTGTAGTCTTGAGTCTGATTTCAAAACAGTTAAACCTGTTCTGGACACATCCCATTTGCTCCTTCAGATTCAGCCTCCAGCCTCCCCACCTTGCTCTGGCCACAGGAGGCTAACCTGTAGGGATGTCAGTCGCTTCCCTGAAGCATCTGGTTGGTCACTGGGAAGTCATGGAATGATGGGGAGCATGAAGCAGGAGATTTATCTCCCCAGCTGCCTCCCTGTCAGCTGGATGAGGCCCTCCCTCCCCTGAAGGTCTCCATTCTCTACGGCAGCCCTCTGCACACAGCACTGTCCGTCCTGGGTTCCCATTTCAGGAACTGCTCCCTCCACTGGCTTCTCCAGGTTTAGAGGTGGTAAACCTCTCTTACTAGCTCTGAGATATTGCATGATGCCTTGAGATTTCCGTATGTCCTGTGTGCATTTGTACTGGTCCCTTTTCCAACCCCCTCCTAGAATTACCCTAATTTGACATCTGCTTCCTGGTGAGGCCCTGATTGTGTCAACAATAGCCATGACCATGTGATAAGTTCTTCTCCCAGCCCTAATTTCAGAGCCTGTTGGATGGGTGGGTACAGTTGCTATGGGTACTTAGGACCATGGCTTCCACACCATTACCTGCATAATTGAACCCACCTCTGTTGAGAGAAGTCTGGGCCCTGGGGATAGAGTGCAAATGATATGCAGAGCCACTTGTCCTTCTTTGAAAATCTAAATCTACACTAGCACTATGGGGTGGCTCCAGTGCACCCTGGGGGATCCCGCTCCCCCTGTCCTGGCCTTTGAGGCACTCCTGCTCTTCTTATCTTTCTTCCCTGAGAGGTGGGATGGGGGTTGAGGTTAAGAACTCCAGATATCAATGACCAGAGAGGACTATGCTGTCTCCAAAGTTCCTTATCAATTTTCTCCCCTCACTGCATTTCTGCTAAGTGCATACTGTGGCTTCCTGTAGTCTGGAGTCCCCTGATATGCACGATGACAGTTTGCACACTGCATTCCATATTAGCTGAAAAAATCACATTTTCATATTCTAGACTGTCCAGGCAAGCCCATGCAGAGTCCTGCTCTTGATAATCTCTCCAAATTTTCCCTGAAGGTCAATGCCCACCAGTAACTGGACTAATTGTATTTATTATTGAAGGTAACTCTCCATGCATGGCATTAAGTCCCTCTTCTGGGCTCTTCCTGAGGGAGTAACTTGCAGCCATGCTATGAAAGCCAAGATATGAGGAGGGACTGCAGGGGACTCTTTCCTCTCCAGTCCTGGAAGTGGAGGTCTTCACCCCAAAACTCCAGGCTCATGCATGTTTTCAGGGACACCACATCACCTGCCCTCCTCCCACCTTACTCCTGTCTCCATTCCTACCTGCTCATTCCCACCAAACTGAACCGAGTAACAGAACTGGTGCTGCCAGCAGTCAGCATTCATCCGTGAATATTTTTATTCCTTCTTCAGGGCTCTTGGTGGGGTCTCTGTAGCAGAGTTGGCCTGGGGGGTGCGGGTAGAGGAGGTTGGGAGGGCGTGAGCACCCAGCAGGCGAGAGCAGCAGGTGGCTGCGTGCTGGCCCACTGCCCCCGTGGGTGGTGCGGGTTGCACAGGCTCTCAGGCGGGCCCAGAGTGGCTTTCCCAGGCTGGGGATGAATGAGCTCGGGGCCCGCGACAGCACCAGAGGTGCTGCTCTGGTTGTAAATTGTCAGGCTCTTGGCTGAAAGCGCTGCGCAAGCTGTTTGTGAGCTAGAGGCGGAGAAGGTCAGCCGCTGCAGAAGGCTGCCTGGCTGCCCGGCGGGTCAGGTTTGCACTAGGGGGAGCCGTGGTCGGATGGCGGGGAGCTGGGCAGCGTGCCGTTGAGGCAGGGACTGATGAATGAGGGGGAGTGGTTTTCCAAGTCTCACATTTAGGGGAAAAAAACCCAAGTGTCACAGAACAATGAAAAGAACAGGCTAGGTGGCCCTGAGGGGCAGAGTGTGGAGGCCTCTTCTGGAGTCCGGGAAAGTCCTGTCCTCAGAACGGGGCATTCTTTGGGTGACGCGATGCAGCTTCCAGCTTCTGCAGAGTGAGAATCAAGGCCCAGATCCCTTGTGGACCTGGAGGTTCACCGCTGGAACTGAAAGTGAAATTTCCAGTGACTAACACAGACGATAGAGAATCCTGCCCGTATGCGTCAGCGTTCTTGGACAGGTTTTGAAATCACTCTGAATCACTCTTCCTTCCCTTGTAAAATGGGGACAAGAATACAAAGTTCCTGAAGATGGAGGAGTTAGACATGGTGTTTTAGTACTTAGTACGATAGAGCATATAGTTGGGATTTAGTAAGTGGTATCCGTTCTACTTATGAATAAAACCACAACATTGTTTCATCAAGACAGGAATGGAAATGCTTGGACTCCAATCCTGCTGAAACTCATTTGCCAATGAGGCATTTCACTGGAGATTCAGTTACACCTGTCAGAAAAGCTGCTTTCTAAGAATCGAACCCAGTTATCCCCAGCAGCCCAGAGCCATCCTTGCTCTCAGAATTTGCTCCCCTTCTGCTGAGCCTAGAGCCTGTTTTAGCTGCCATGAAGAAATGATATGGGTGGAGGAGGGAGCAGAGAGAGGTGATAGTACACAGGAGTAAACAACATGTGTCAGTCTGGGTGTTCTGAGAACAAGATGCCAAGACAAGATTAAATGTGCAAGGCTTTTATCAGGGGACACGCCTGTGGGAGAGAGTGGAGAGAGGGCCAAGCCAGGCTTGGAGGGTCATCAGACCGCGATGCAAGTCTGACTGAGCAAAGGACAGAGGGAGTGAGGGTGGGTGGAAATGTTCTAACCTGCCAAGCAGTCCCTGGAAGGTTTGGCTAGGGCACTGGGGAGTCCTGGAGCCCAAGTCAGCCGTCACAGGACAGGAACAGCCTGCCTTAGTATCTCTGCCACGCCCAGTCGTTGGTGCTTGGTTTCACTGCAAACATCCCACAGCAGAGCAGGTGGGTCTGAGGTCAGTTTTGTTCCTGTGGTTGAAGGTCTTCCAGGCACAGTCACATGGCAGCCACAGTATATTTTTGTAAGCAGCTCTGCCCTGGGCAAAACGTGACTGAAGTAGGCAGCAAAAGCAAAACAAAACAAAACCCCTCAAAGCACCAGCCACAGATTCCTCCGTCTGTACCCAGGCCCCTTTGCAATGTGATTTTGCCACTTCCCCATCCAGAGATGGGTTTCTCTTTCTACTCGTTGAATGCGGACTTGACCATGTCAGTTGCCCGGCCATTGCAACACTCACACGGAGCCCGGCAGAAGGCTGAAAGGTGTGTGTGCTTTGGGACTTGCCTCTCTTGCTGGTTTTGGAGACCTGAGGTCTCCATGGGGAGAACCTGGGCTAATCTCCTAGAGGATGAGAAACATCATGAAGCAGAGACCAGTCACCTTCCCACCACCAGCCGTGTGTTAGATAGAGTCCATCCTAGACTATCCAGCCCCAGCCAAGCTGCCAGTGACTACAAACCAGCCACACCAGACCGGAATCAAAAGGGTTAATGAATAACCCTTGTATTGTAAGAAATATTAAATGCCTATTGTTTTAAGTCACTCCATTTTGGATTGGTTTATTATACAGCAAAAGCTAACTGACAAGATTTTTGTCCATTTTATAGACAGAAAAACTGACAATTAGGGACATGATAAAGTCCCTCAATGAACTGAAGCCTAGAGCTGTCAATCACTCTTCCTCAATCCACTCCAAGTCTCCCACTCCAAGCTGGGCTTAACCAGATGGCTCTGAGTTTGGGGACAGCTTTATTCATTTGTGCCATTTGCTTACATCCTGGAATCAACTGCGATAAGACCCCCCAAATCCAACCTTAAATAAGCATTTATTCAGTGAGTGACTCTAAGGTGTTAGGAGGCCCCTTTATGACATGGAAGCCATTAGAACACAAGTCAAGGAATTCCTAATTTTCAAAGCATGGGAGGTGAGGGGCGCAGGAATACAGGGATTTTCTCTAATCATATTATAAATTCTTGCAGGCAGGGGCAGAATTCATGTTTCTCTTACATTCTTCTTCACTACTGTGTTGGTGTCATAAGCTACTGTTCATTCATTCAACAGATGTTTATTGAGTGTGCCAAGAACCAAGCAGACAAAGATCCCAGCCCTTGCAGAAAGGGGAAACAGGCAATTAACAGGACAAATAAGTAAATTCTGTAGTATATTGGGAAATAGGTGCTAAGAATGAAAACTAAAGGGGGGAATGAGAGAGGGAGGCAATGGGCAGGGGTCAGTGGCATGTTAAAGAGGGCAGCCAGGATAGCCTCTGAGAAGATGACTTTTGATTAGAAATGAAAGAAAGCCAGCCACAGGGATGTCTGTGAGAAGAGCAGGCCACAGCAGGGGAAGGGCCCTGAAGCCAGAGCCTGGTGGGCGTTCAGGCTGCACCTAGAGGCCAGAGCCGCAGGGGAGGATTAGTAAGAAAGGAGTTCAGACAGGTAAGGCGAGGTGGCTGAGCACATCGTGAAGGGTCCTGTGGATCACAGGTGGGACTGAGAGTGAATGCGGAGCCATCTGGGGGTTAGGAGCAGAGGAGCGACATGACCTGACATTTTAACAGGGTCCCTCCGGCTGCCGTATTAGGAATAGTCTAAAAGGAGGTGAGGGCAGAGCAGGGGTACCAGTTAGGCGTTCCTGATATAACCATGGAGTTGTTTTAACTTGAAATTAGAGCAGAAGTGTCTAGCCCAGGGCCTGTGTTTGAAGGAGCACTCAGTCACCATTTGTTAGGGAAAATACTGAATTGTGTCTTTTTGCCAGCATTATGGTGCCTGAAAGAGCAGCCAAGGGGATGTTGCTTCTGGACCTGAACAAGTTCTGCTTTGATGATGACAGCAAAGCACCGAACAACCAATTCAACTTCACGGCGCCATCTGGAGTGGGCAGCAGCAGGTTTGCACAGGCTGCAGCTGGCTCCGGGAAAATTGTGGTCAGTTAATGGTCATTGCATCAGTGAAAGGGCATTGGGGAAGCTGATCTAACATGCATAGTGCTTTCGCTGCCCTGTAGAGAGAAATTTCCAAGGTAACTCCCTCTCTGAGCGCCTATAACTGACAAACTTAATGGGGACTCTGTTGTCCCTGTTTGCTCTTTATTATACCCAAGTTCTGGAGATCGTTTGTTATGCATAGTTGTGCCTGGGGCGCTGAGGACCGGCTTCTTTCTTGCATAGCTCAGTTTGCTCCTCTGCATTCAGGTTAGTGCCCTCTGGGCTCAAGTACTTTTGTTTATTTGAGTGCTCATTCCTGGCACAGAGAGGAATAAGGTGGGTGAAAGCCAGTGCAGGGCCACGGGAGTGCCTAAATTCAGCATTGCAGAACCACTGGATACCCAGACGAGAATGAGAAAATAAGGATGTGGAGGCAGCCGAACCCCACAGCATCTCCACAGGGGCAAAGGTACACTGGAGAGAAGGATGGGCAGGAACCGGGGTCCCAGTGAACTGTGTGGACCCTTAGCCACAGGGTTCCCACTGAGGGGTGGTGAGGACAGAGGAGAGGAAATGAAAGGGCGGAGGAAGGTGTGGGTGGTGTCTGCATTAGTGGGGCTTTACATCACAGATAAAACCTCTGGGTCAGCGGTGGAGGTCTGGGGGTAAGTAAGCCACCAGAAAGGCATGCTTTCACCCCCCTTTCTTCTCTGTCTCCCATCCCAAGCCCTTCTTCCCTCTCCAAGAATGTCTTACCAATGTTATTCTGGTGTCAACTATAAACTAATTTCTATTTAGGAAATTAATACATGTTCACTGTAGAAAATTCAGACAAGCACTCCCATTCAGTAATAACCACTATTAACATTTTGATATATTTCCTTCTTGTCTCATTCCCTATGCATAGATTTTTATGTATATGCCATACATATACACATAACTATTTGAAATGATGGGAGTATCCCTGTGCGTAGGATTCTATATAATGCCTTTTTTCAACCAACCTGAAGCCTTGAGCCAATGCTGTTGGGCAGTAGTGTTTGATGAACATCTTTAAACATAGATTCTCTCTCCTGGTAAATTCTTTCTAATAAATCCTCTAGCAGTGAGCAAAGATGTGGACATAATTTGTTAAAGCCCCTCCAATCAGCAAAGTGCTTTCCAGCAAGGTTTTTCAATAATATCTGCTAACAGTATGTGAAAATGTCTTTATCAGTTCAATGAAAAGAATTGTTTATTCTGTGTAATCTGTTATCTCTGTTTTAATCTAGTTGATTGGTGATCTAGATTATGAAAACCCAAGTAATCTAGCAGTCGGCAATATATACACGGTGATAATCCAGGTGCAGGATGTTGTGCCTCCTTACTACAAAAGCAAGTATCATTTTGATTTACTTCATGAAGCGTCTTCTTTGAGTAGCAATGACTTAACTATGCTAGGCCCCCCTCGGTATTGGGGTAGGTGTCTGTAAATTCAAAGGCAAACTTCAAAAAACCCAAACACGGGAATCCGTGCAGCCTCTTCCCGTTCCTCACCAGGCACGTTTAATCCGTCTCCAAGTCCTAAAATCTCAAGGGTCTGGTGCTGCTCTAACTTAGAACGCCTCTTCTTTCTCAGATGACTTACAACACTAAGAGTCTTTTAAGGAGATTTCTGCCTGCCTTTAGTCTTGCCCCTTTCTAATGCATCCTCCACATTTCGATTTTCAGGAAGTGCAAATGCCATCATATTACTGAAAGGAAAGGAGCGACACATAACAGCAATTCACCGGAGAGTTCCGCTTTATTAAGGAAAGGTGCTGGGTTATATAGGAAGGGGCATGAATTGATTGAGGTGTCACTTCTACGGGGCTGGTGGCTGTTGGCTAGGTGCTGGGATTGGGAGGGGGGCGAGAGGTGATTGGGCTTCAGGTGGCGCCGGCGGGAACTGAGGACCCCGAAGAGAAGCCGGAAGTTTGCCATCTTACTGGTGGGGACCCTTCATTCCCCCCTTTCTCCTCTATGGGTTTGTGGACGTTGCTTTCTCTCTGACTGCTTCTTGCTGAACAGGGGCGTAGAAGGGAGTGAGGGTTTGAGGATTGGGAGGAAAGGGTTGATAGGATTCCCCACAGTAAGGATGAGTAGATGTGGACTTCTTCAGGTTGGAAATTAATGAAGGTTCTTTGTAACTATAGGTCGAGGACCTGTTGATTCTAATGGTGCTAAGAGGATATGGGTGTCAGGAGCCAGGCGTCTGCGGCCATTGTTTCCAGGAACAGTTTCCAGTGGAGAGAGAGGTCCATCTCAGCATGTGGTGAGGAGGTCACGTGAGGGTGAGGGATCTTCTGTGGCCAGAAGCTGGTAGTTCCTGAGTAAAAACTGGTTGAAAGCTTGATTAGAGATTTTTCTGACTTGGGATTTGATGAACTTTATTATACAGGGTAAGAAGAGACAGGCGAGAAGAATGACTATTATGGGGCCTGCAATGGGCCAGAGCCAGGTGAGGAGGGGGTTTGTTAGTATTGACGAGAATGGGTTGGAATTGGAAGCAGAGTGGAGACTGGAGGCAAGGTCAGTGAGTTTGGTAATGTCAGTTTCTACAATGCCGGATTCGTTGATGTAATAGCAGCACTCTTCCCAGAGGAAGACGCAGGTGCCGCCCTTCTCGGCTGTAAGCAGATCTAGGGCCCGCCGGTTTTGAAGGGTGACTTTAGCTAGCGAAGTGACCTGTCTTTAGAGAGAGGCTAGAGAATCGGCAGTGGATGTCAGGGCTCCCTCAAGTTTGGCGTTGAGATCTCTAACTGCCTATAGAGAGTGACCCTAGGCTTCTCCCGAAAACCCTGCCCCAATGGCTGAGGTGATCAAAGAGCTACTGACCATGATGGGAAGGAAAGCAGCTCTTTTTGTGCGTGAGGGCAAGGGAGGTTGGAGCTCAAGGAATTCTGCCATGCTGTAAAGTGTAAACTGTGGGATTAGGGTGACGAGAATGCAGGGTGTATCGGAGTTGAGAGGCACTGAGTTGAAAAGACTGCCATTACACTAAAAGAAGTGTCCCGGTTGCGTAAAAGTCTTAGAGCCGGAGGTAGGGGTGTAGATAGAGAGGCAGTGAAGTGCACTGGAGAGGGGGTGGAGTTGGGCTTACACAGTGGTGGATGGTGAGATTATCTGCGTATTCTGGTTCCCATAGGGGTATGTCTGCCAGGGGGCAGAGGGGTTGTCTTTCTGCATGGAAGGAGTAGTTGGAAATATTAAGGGGCATGGCGGCCAGCAGTGGGCGCTGTAGTGATGCGCACAAGAAACAATTGGTTGTGTTAAGGGTGTGGTTGAGAAAGATGGTGGTGTCTTGAATGAGCTGTAATGAAGAGTAGGAGAAATGGGAAGAGGGGTGGGGATAAGAAGATGAAGAGGCGCCGTCAAGAGTTTGGATAATGACTTTTTCGGAATGTCTGCTATCTGATGCAACTTGAGAGATCTGGAAATGAGAGGGAACATACTTTTGAGAGATATGAAGGGTACTGTGGGGGGTTGAGGACCCCCCCTATAGTAAACTGAGGCTGTGACTCTGGCAGCTCATTAAGAGTCTCAGGGATCTGGGATTGATAAGGAGAATGAGCCGTTGGGATATTTCATGAAACGGTTGGAGGAGTAATACTGTGGGTACTGGAAGTTACTCATGTAGTGAATTGCACAAGACCAGTAGGGACATCTCTTGTAGGTGTCTGGCTATCGCCTGCAATAGGCTTGTTTTTGGTCATAGAGGAAGCAGAGGTAGGGAGAATAAGGGTAGCTGCTAGTGAACACTTCGGTGGAGGGAGGAAAGTGGAGGTATAAAGGCTCAGAGCAGCTTTTCAGAGGGCAGTCTGGTGTGGCAATGAGGGCAGTAACTTTTGTTTGATGCTGTGTGTAAGTCTCTCTGACTTTGAATCGCCATACAAAGGAGGCTGGGGTGGCGGGGAAGACAATAAGAATGAGGAAAAAAGCAAGAGAGCAGTAAAGGAGGAAAAAGTCATGATTCAGGTATGGATGGCAAGGGGGTGAACGGGATTTTGGAGGAAAGAGGACAGTAAGGTGAGGAGTCTGGAAGGAGGGAGAGTCTGTAAACTTTTGTAGGTTAAGAGATCTTTTAGGTGGTGTGGGGACAGAATGGTAAGGGGCGCCCTGAATGTCAGTTTATGAGCTTCTTTCTGCAAGAGCTGTCTAGCGGCTAATGCTCGTAGGCAGGGGGCCTATCCCTGAACTGTGGGGTCTAATTGCTTGGAGAGATAAGCTACTGGGGCAAAGGATGGGCCATAATATTGGCTTAGGACTCCTAGAGCTTGACTGGACCTCTCATGAATGTATAATGAGAAGGGCTTCGACAAATCAAGAAGATGGAGAGCTGGGGCTTCTACAAGGGCTTGATGGAGCTTAATGAAGGAGTGTTGGGGTGAGGAGGATAATGGTTTTTTAGGGGGGCTCTTGCTGAGGTCGTATAGGGGTCTTGCCAACAGGGAGCAGGGAGAAGTTAGGGATCTATGCTCTAAAATATCTAGCTAGGCTTAGAAAGGAAAGGATTTCTGTCTTGGTTTTGGGAATGGGCAGGTCAGAGAGGAGCTATTTTCTGTCTAAGGTAATGGACTTTCTTTGTTGAGATAGAAGGAATCTGAGGTAAGTGACAGGAGGGGAAGAGATTTGAGCTTTGATGGGGGATACTCGGTAACTTCTGGACACTAGAAGGTTAAGTAGGGAGGCAGTGTCAAGTTGAGACTGTTCTCACGAGAGACTGCAGAGTAGAAGATTGTCCATGTATTATAATAAGGTGGACTTGGAGTGATCATGATGAAACTGTTTGAGGTCCTGAGCTAGGACCTGTCTAAAAATATGGGGACTATCTCGGAAGCTTTGTGGCAAAACTGTCCAAATGAGTTGTTCAGAATGTCTTGTGTATGGGTCCGTCCAGGTGAAGATGAAAAAATCTTGGGAGCAGGGGCTTAGAGGGATAGAAAAATGGGTCCTTGAGATCTAGGACTGAGAAGTGGGAAGCCGAGGCAGGGATCTGCGATAAAAGTCTGTATGGATTTGGAACTAAGGGATGGATAGGGACAACGGCAATGTTGATGAGGCGAAGGTCTTGGACAAGGCGGAAAGATCTGTTGGTTTTTTTAACAGCTAATATGGGGGTATTAAATGGGGAGTGAGTGGGTCTGAGGTAATTTTTGTTTAAGAGATCTTGAATGATGGGTTGGAGGCCTATGAGGGCTGAAGTGGTTAGGGGGTATTGGGCCTGACAGATATACTGAGAGGGGTCACGTAATTTGATAGAGGCAGGGGGACATAGGGCCACGGAGGGGCTTGTAATATCCCAAACTTTGGGATTTACAGGGTGTATGAGGGCGGAACCGGAGCTTTCATTGGTTAGAGGGGGGTTGTCGGTTATGAGGGCCATCAGAAAGGGAATACTGGGGGCTGTGGGAGTGGATATAGTTATGGAAACATGGAGGAGGGAAAGGATGTCCCATCTTAGTAAAGGGATGGGACACTGGGGCATAACCAGGAAGGAGTGGGAGAAAGGTATGGGACTGTCTAGGATTGTGCATAAAAGGGGGCGGTTTTAATGGGAAAATCTGTTTACCTCCTACCCCGACTATAGGAGTAATGGCTGGCGTGGTAGGGCCCCGGTATTCTCACAAGACTGAGAAGGTGGCTCCTGTATCTAGGAGGAAGGAGATGGGGCGACCGTCTACTGTTAAAGTAACCCTGGGCTCCTGTGTGGTGATGGAAATGGTCGGGCGAGAAGCTCCCGGGCCCCATCAATCTTCTTCTGCCAGCCCCACTATGGCGGGCTTAGGATGGGGGTTGTTCGTCCAGCCTCCCCTTCGGGTGGTTGGGCAATCAGACCCCCAGTGGCCCTTTTTGTGGCATCTGGGGCATGGGGTGGTAGGAGATCTGGGGGAGGGGCACGCCCTTGACCAATGTCCCTCTTTTCCACACTTGAAACAAGCTCCTGGGGGGGGCTTGTTTGTAGAGGGGCGCCCAGGTTGTGATTTTATCAGCTGGGCCAACATTTGGAAATTGGCCTGATCAGCCTTTTGTTTACAGCATTCTTTCTCTTTCTCCTGCTTATGGAAGACTTTAAAGGCCACTGTTAGGATCTCAGTCTGTGGGGTAGCGGGGCCCTGTTCTAACTTTTTGAGTTTAGCTTTAATGTCGGGGTAGCCTTGAGCTAGGAAGTATGTCATAAGGACATGTCTTCCTTCAGGTGTTTCTGGGTCCAGGCTGGTGTACTGTAATAGGGCTTGAGTGAGTCTGTCTAAGAACTCGGAGGGGATTTCATCTCTCTTTTGAATTATGTCTTGGAGCTTTTGAAAATTGACTACTTTACAAGCTGCCTTTTTCAGACCTGCTATTAAGCAGGAGGCAAAAATATCTCGAGAGCGGAGTCTCATGGCAGTGTTATAATCTCAGTGTGGGTCTTGTTCGGGGACAGCAGTGGGGCCAAGGGGATAGGTGGGGTCAGTCCTGTGGGTTTCGGTAACCTGCGTTTGGGCGAAGTCTCAAACTCGTCTATGCTCTTCAGGGAGGAGAGTATTGGCCAGGAGCATGAAAATGTCATGATGTGTGAGGCTGTAAGACTGGAGGGTCTATTGAAACTCCCTGATGTTGTTAGGGTCCAGGCTTCCGAGGCTTCTTTAGAGAACAAACTACACAGGCATAGAGATGTAAATTCAAGCAGTCTTTATTCAGCTAGCTAGCTGAGGTCCAAGTCAGCCTGATGCAGCGGGTCTCAACAAGGACCCCGAGCACTCAGAGCCAAGGGTTTATATAGCAATTTCAAAGCACTTAACTCATAGCAATTTTCTATAACTATACATTATTCTTGCAAGACATATATCCTGGGGTTAAGCAAGGGCAGGGTAAGACTACTCCTCAATGGTTAGGGAGGTTCTGCACGATAAGCTTGGTATGTAAGATTTACTGACCAAGGTTAGCTGACCAAGGGTCACAGCTGCCCACCACCCGGTGCTCATGATTAACTTGTTTTTCAAGGCCTTACCCAGGCCCAGGGTTTGTTTTTTTGTCTTTTTTTTTCCTCTGAGTCACACTCTCAGAAAATGGTTTCTAGGTTTCTAAGATGGCTATGCTTATGCTAATTTACTAATCTTACTCATGCTTAGATTCTACATTTCCCCACTTTCCTTTGACCATTCCAATCATGGAATGTTTGTTTCTTCCTGCTGTGTGAGTGAATGATACTGCGGTCTCAGCATTAGCACCTGAACAGCACTCACTCTTTCCCTAACAAAGGCTATTAGCCGGTTTAAGATACAGGGACCTAAAGTGAGAAGCAGTATAAAAATAAGCAAGGGCCCTGCCAGGGTGGATATCAGGGTTGTAAACCATGGGGATTTAGTAAACTAGGATTCAAATAGCCCTTGGCTGGCCTCTCGCTCTCTCTTCCTTTGATCTGGTCTCTCTCTAAGTTTAGACATTGAATCTCTTACTATTCCGGAATGGTCTGCTGTTAAGGTTTAGCTAAGTTTTATTAGTTCTTTTTCCTGACTCTTAATGCTCTCTGCACTCCTTTACAATGTATGTCATGGGATCAGTGGAAAAGGAACTTAGGCGTTTCTCTAGTTGGGCTAAATCTCTTAAGGAGAAAGGCACGTGAATGTGCACGATGCCTTCGGATCCTGCTACCTCCCGGAGGGGGGCGATAATTTTGGGAGGCTCTCAGGACTGAGTCTGAGGGGGACTGAAGGGTTCTGGCTCAGTCTGTGGGGGAGTGACGCAGTCTAGCCATGCCTAGTCGAGCAGGTCCTGAAGTGCAGAAGGGGGGCAAAGAAAATAAAGAAAGATAGAATCGGACCCACATGTCGCCAGCTAGCAGCTCAGCTGCTTACTTCTGCTGCTTTAGTTGGGCTTGAACTCACGACTCTGAATTAAGAGTCCCATGCTCTACTAACTGAGCTGCAGCAGGGCTCTAGTTAATTGCTTATGGAATGCGTAAACAGAATGTTCTTTGTTCTCCATTCCTGCCACATCGGCAAGTGGGGGAAGGGCATATTTAGAAGCAGGGGCGGTGTTTCTACACATCTTCAAGGTCTTCCTATTTTCAGAGTGAGGAGTCTTGGCAAGATATGTTTTTGTGGACAGATAACTTCTAAGGACTGCACCGGTTGTTCTCTAGCTTGTGCTTTCCCTTGCTGTGTTCAGACATGGGGGAAGGTGCTTTCCCATTCTCCCTACAAACATGTGAGAAGACAAAGGCGGTCCCTAACAGGGGAGAAACAGGTGATGAGGGCAAAGACAGAGGAGGCCCCTGGGACCTAGTTAAAGGGGGGCTGAAAGGCTCAGGCTTAATCTGCAGGGAATGAAGGTGGAGGAGGTGAGATGGGGGAGGAGATGGTTGGGGAGGAAGGGAGAAGGGCTGTTGTAGGAGAAGAAGGGGAAGGGAGTAAACGGGAGGCTTCTGCGGGGGCGGTGGCTTGCAGGCTAGGAGAACTTGGGAGGGGGTGGAGAGAGGAGGAGGTGGAAAGCTTTGCAGGTGCTGGCAGTAGTTAAAAAGATCGCGAGTGATGTTAGGATCAAGAGTTCTCCCTGCGGGCCATTGGTTGTTATTGTCTAGGGGGTATGTCGGCCAATCTTGGGAGCAATATTTATGGAGAAGTTTTGGTTTTATATCAGGCGTCAGGGAGAGGGTAGCCAGATGCTTAAGCAGGCATTCAAGAGGTGAACTTTCAGGGAGGGATGAGGAGGCTCCCATGGCTAAAGGACAGAGAAGGAGACAAACAGGGGAAGACGAATGGAGATCCTCGGACCGGAGGCAGACGGCAAGGAGACAAAGGGCGTCCCCGATGATCCTTGGTGGTCTGCGGAAACTCGTATACGAGTTGGAATTTCTTGGGAAGTGTGGGTCGTCACCCAGACTTCCCTAAGAAGGCAGAGTGCCGGAGTCACGAGGTACCTAGCGCTAGGCGTTTTCGGCAGACAGAACAGATTTTGGAGGATGGAACAGAAGGAGGAGGGGGCGGGGAAAGGGAGCGTTCTCATCTGCAAAGGAGTCACCTTGTTTACGGCTGTTGGAGGGGGGGCCTGAGATTCTGCCGCAGCCGTGAAGGCCTGAGGCAGGGATTTATGGCTGTCTGACGAGGGGCCTGAGGGTCCGCCGCAGCCGTGAAGGCCTGAGGCGGGGAGAGTTCCCTCCTCATCTCCGAGCGTCAGGGCCTTGCCAGACGATCACAGTCAATGGCACTGCGATAGCTCAGGGAAGAGTGGCCCACCCCGGGGAAATTTTGCTTAAAAGTTTCAGCACTGATGGAAGGGATGGTGAATGCGTTTATGACTGTTGGAGGAGGGGCCTGAGCGTCCGCTGCAGCTGTAAAGGCTTGAGGCGGGGATTTATGGCTGTCGGAGGAGGGGCCTGAGGGTCCGCCGCAGCCGTGAAGGCCTGAGGCGGGGAGAGTTCCCTCCTCATCCCCGAGCGTCAGGGCTTTGCCTGCCGGACGATCACGGTCAATGGCACTGTGATAGCTCGGGGAAGAGTGGCCCACTCCGGGGGGAAAACTTACCTAAAGGCCAGAGAGGAGTGGTGAGTGTGAGGAGCCAGCGCCGGAAAAAGAGGACGAGGGCAAACTGCTGCTGGTGTCGGGGGGAAGACGGGGCCCAGTTGGGGTATCCCGTCTCCCGGGTTTCGGCACCAATGAAAGGAAAGGAGCGACACATAGCAGTAATTCACCGGAGAGTTCTGCTTTATTAGGGAAAGGTGCTGGGTTATATAGGAAGGGGCATGAATTGATTGAGGTGTCACTTCTACGGGGCTGGTGGCTGTTGGCTAGGTGCTGGGATTGGGAGGGGGGCGAGAGGTGATTGGGTTTCAGGTGGCGCCGGCGGGAACTGAGGACCCCCGAAGAGAAGCCGGAAGTTTGCCATCTTACTGGTGGGGACCCTTCAATTACTTTCTCACTTAAAGCCTTCAAATGCCTCCTCATAGCTGTCAATTGCAAGTTCAAACTCTTTGACATGGCACACAAGGATTTTCAACATCCAGACCCTGCCTAACTCTCTAGTTTCATTTCCCGTTGTTCCCCTCTATGCCCCTTTTTTCCAAGTAGGCCAAACAGCTTGCAGTTTTCTTGAGTGAATCATGCAGTTTTATACCTTGGAATCTTTGCACATGCCTAGAAACACCCCCCCTGCACACACACACCATTCCACCTTTAGCGCATGTGTCTAACTCTAAGTATCCTCTGCTGGTGCTTCCTCCAGCCTCTGCAGTGACCTGTACAGTGACCTGTACAAAAGGTGACTACCTAAGCATCTTGAAGGTGGAAACACCAGGTCCTAGTCACCTTGTATCCCCTTTATTTTGCACAGAGCCTCATACACAAAAGATGCTTTTAAAATGCTGAATAAATACTTAAGTGAGAATAGGATATAACAATTTAATTTTTTTACTTCTGTTTTTAGATAACATCTACATTTATTTCATAACAAGCCCAGAAAACGAGTTTCCTCTTGCCTTTGAAAGGTCATCCTACATATTTAACGTGTCAGAATTAAGCCCAGGTAAGTGACAGACAAGACAGACCACAGTGCTGTTGACAGACCCCTTCACCCAGATGCACATTTGGTGAAGCTCCTTCCCAGGGCCCTGAGTGGTCGTGTGCACAGCAATTCACAGCTCATTCGTGTTTATCGCGCCTCTTATTTCTTTTTAAATTGTCCTCACTGCTGAGGAGCCCTTCAGGTGAAATCAAGATTTTCAAAACTGTTGATTAAACTGCCTTTCCCCAAGCCCCCGATGGCTTCCTTGCCTCTGTGCTTGATTCTGCTCATCCTCCCTTTTCGTAGCCTAAGTTTTCCCTTGGTCTCCACTGTGATTTTCATCCAGTTTACTCAGAGAATTGAAATTTAAAAATAGAGAAAAGCTTTCCCATTCCAGATTTCTTTCATTTAAAAACGAAATAAAGACATTTTCTCTCTCCCTTAATAGGATTCACTGGAGGCCTCTTTCGCCCTTTCTGACCCCCTCGTGGTCGCCTTCAGCTCCTCCCCACCTCCCCTGTCTGAAGGCAGCCCTGTTAACTCAGTGCAGCCAGACTTCATTACAGCTTGTGATCCTTTTATCACGGGAACTTCTTCTATATGAAACCAACAAATGAACCCCGAACTCTCTAAAATGATGCCCTCTCCATTTTATTCTCTCTTTACCAGTCTCCAGTTCCTGACATTAAGTTCAAAAAGAAGGTCTGAAGAAAATGCTTTTAATTCCTTATACCTTAGCCAGTGAATAACACATGTAGACAAGGCTTTTTATGAATACACAGGTCTTACTATAATTTTTGTTCACCTATTTTGGGCCAAACACCTCGGGCTGGGGCTGTATTGTTGAAGGAAGAAGGTTTCTGCCCTTACGGAGTGTAATTGATGGGAAAGACCGGCTACAAACAAGCAAGCCGAACTCTATCAACCCCACCCACAAGATCTGTAAAGCAAAATGGAAGGGTATTTAAAAATGTGTCTGTAATCATCAATTGCTAACCCTTAAAAATGGCTGGTTTTTCATCTTGTTGATAAGAGCAATTTGTGCTCATTATATAAATTTAGAAAAATATGAAAGGCTTTTTAGAAAACACTGCTGAAAAAAAGATGTATGCACAAGAATGTTCTTTGCGGTGTTGTTTATGATTGTATGATAATGGGGGTGCTGGGACTCTAGAGAAAGGCATGAATTGTCTTTTGACCCTCACAGCACTGCTTGGATCCTAGGCCAGTTACCTAGTGGGTGCTTATTAGCATAATCTGAATGTAATAGAATAGAATTGAAGATACAAAACAGAGTTTGGACAGCAAAGAGCCTTTAAAAGTCTTTCTGCCCGAGGCAGTGAGGATAACTGCTCCCGGGTCCTCTCGCCCCCCAAGCAGGACTAACCCCAGATATGCTCCTCTTCCAGCAAGAACCCGGGTTGGACAGGTGCAAGCGGCTGACAAAGACTTGCCCCAAAGCAGCACTGTGTACTCCATCACCGCCGGAGGGGCCAGCCTCCAGCACCCAAATATATTTTGGATTAATCCCAGAACGGGAGAACTCCAGCTGGTGATGAAAGCAGACTATGAAACAACCCCCGTCTATATTCTCAGAATCCAGGCCACCAACAGTGAGGACACGAGCTCAGTCACTGTGAGTGGGGCTGTCGGGTGCCTCACCAAAGGCTACACTTAGCATCCCTCCTGCAGCCTCTGGGTGTGGCTGTAACAATAAGGAGTCTTAATAGGTTATATCCTGCAGATGTGTTGGAAATGGCTAGTGATGTCCAGGACAACACACAGCTATGCCCAGGCAATAAAGACTGACATTGTAGCCCCCAGTTTGTGGCTGACTGGGAGGCATGCCGATATCGATGGCTACTTGCCGAACAGGCTTCCTCTTGCTGCCATTTAATCATCCTTTGCTGGTGGGCTGGTGGTGGGCTGTGGGCTGCCAGGAGTGGGGCGAGTGTTTGTAGCTATGTGATCCTCCCACCCTCCAGTAGTTTTGCCATGTTTCTACCCCCCACCCCCGTCACACCAGATGGGGTAGATTTAAAATGATGTGGTTGACACAGGGCTATACTGCTTTTCAGCCTTTGATGTTGAGAATGTGAGTTAAATGCAGACTCTGAGGCAGCAGGCCTGAACAGGGCTTGAGAATCTGCATTTCTAACACGCTTCCAAGTGGCACCCATGCAGCTGGCCCACGGCTGCACTTTGAGTAGCAAGAGTTAACAGGTCTGTGCTGTCAGTGCGTAGGATTATCTGAGGGTAATAGGATGGCCACAGAGACGGAACTATTTCTTGATCTTTTCCATTAGTGAAGTGAAAAGGCATAAGGCAAAATGACCTCTTAGCTAGCAGCAGGCGGCCCTGTGTGACATAGAAAATGACTGGTTCAGAGGCAGGAGACCGAGTACATTCCTCCACTTTGATCCGTTTTCCAAGGGGGTCTGAGCAATGCTTACCTTTGTGTCCCATTTCTCAATCTCTTCAACGGAGAGTCACCTGAAAACCCAGTGCTTGAATAGTCCAGTGCCTCTGATGACTTGCTTTGAATTAATGCAATAGTGTCTTTAATGATCTGTCAGGCTCAGCATTGTGAGCTGAGAAAAATATGCTCTAAGTTGAAGATAATTGTAGTGTTTGTTAGGCTCGGTTTTTAGAAAAACGAATGGACTCCACTTTGGGAGCTAACTGGAGTGAACATTTCAATTTATTCCTGTATTCAGAAATAGCTGAAATCTCCAAAATTCAAAGGTAGAATGAACATGACTCAAAATTCATAAGCTTTTAAAAAGGGTGATGATCACATAAGTCCCTTTCAGGGCTGACATTCTATGATTCTGTGCTGGCAGGCATCCCAGTCCATATTCCAATTCACCAGGCATAGAGACCATGATCAAAGGGAATAGGCTGTTCCCTGAAGTGGCAGGTGAGGGCTGCCGGCTTTGTGTGGTGCTGATATCCCAGGTCACAGATGAGATCCTGGATTAGCTAGGTCGGCTCCTTCTATCCCTGTGGTTCTCAACCCTGGCTGCACATTAGAATCAGCTGGAAAACATTTAAAAACTGCCTGGTCTTCACTCTCCAGAGAGTCCAGTTCATTTGGTCTGGAGTGGGTCTAAGAAAGTGGAACCATGGTTAAGGACCATTGCCCTGTATTCCAATGTTAAATGTAGAACGTCCAATTCACAAAGGCAGTGAGCAAGGAAGCATAGGAGGTCACTGTAAATCCATAATCATTGTGGGGAAAACAACTCAGTATCATCTGGGGGCAAGCACATGCGACTAGGTGAATGCGGGGCTATGTGAATATATGCAAACATTATGTACATGTGTGCACCCACACACACACACACTCATGCACACAGTACAGAATAGCATAGGGCTTGCAGCAGGACAGACTTGAGTTCAAATCCCAGCTCTGCCACTCATCAACTGCATGGCCTTATGTCAATTACCTAATCTCTCTAAACCTCAGTTTCAACATCTATAAAATGGGAATAATCATATATCTATCTCAGGGGAGGTTAAATGAGCCAGTCCACAAAAAGCACAGAGCCCAGGGTCTGGCACACGGTAAGCACTCAGTTAGTTTAAGCTATTAACAATGGCCACCTCCTTGCGGCTCTAGGTTACTGTGAATGTCCTCGAAGAAAATGATGAAGAGCCAGTTTGTATCCCAAACTCCTATTTCCTGGCCATCCCAGTGGACCTGAGAGTTGGCACAAACATTCAAAATTTCAAGCTTTCGTGCACTGACCTCGATTCCAGCCCCAAGTCTTTTCGTTACTCCATTGGTCCAGGTACAGTACTGATGGCAATGGTCCTGGGCTGTTTCTGAGGGTTCTCGGTGTCGGAGTCTGTGCTTCCACACTGATGGGGGCCATGTGCACGGGTGGGGGGTTTGAATGAAGAGTCTAAGGGCCCTGGGCTTCCCCCTCCTCTTGGCTTCTCCTTCTCACCTAACTCTTCCCAGACTCCCATCCATGGCTGCTCAAAGCCCCAGGGAAGGCAAAAGCCCCTTGATGATGTCCCCCACCCTCCCCGCCAATTCCCAGCCCATCCTATATGGTTCATGAATCCTATTAGTGTGGTTTAAATTTTTTTAGTCCAACTCCTCAGCCACCTCTTTTCCTGCAAGCTTGTAGTGGGGGCAGGGAATCCCAGTCCTCTCTCTGGATAATAATAGATTAAATAGATTAAACGTATTTTGAAATGTGTCCTCAGGAATTCTCTTCTGCTCCATTCATTTTCTCTCTTTAAAAATATACCATTGTGGGGGGGAAGAAAGAGCACCCCTCAGTGGAAATTAGACCAAAATAACTAATCTAATGAAGAGCTGGGGCCAGAGATTGAAACCCAAACAAGCAGAGCAATTCCACGTGAAAAGAGTAAAAATGTATCTGGGCCACCTGCCGAGCCTGGGCGGAGCAGGAACTGGAGCAGTAGGAAGCCTCCGTGCAGACCGTGCCGCAAAACTGGGGGCAGACGCTGCCTCAGACTGCAGTGCTGCAGATGGAAATAATCCGTGCTGAGAGCCCTTAGGCCTCTACGGAGCACTTCGCTGATGCTAAGGGAGTAAAAACTGCATCATCTCTTGCTCCATTTACTGGTTTAAATTGGTAATGAGTCTGGATCCACCAGAGGAATGAGCCAGGGCTGCTCCGGCCGGCAGCCTCTCTGCCCTGGGCTCCCTAAACTGTCAGACGTGAGACCCAATCCAGCTATGGGGGAGGTAGGATGGAGTGGATTCAGGGGGACCTGGGACTGTGATGCCTGCCAAGCTGGGAGGTGGGTTCCCCTGGGGAACTCCAAGACATCTGTCACCAGTGTGACCAGCCAGTTTCCAACAAAGGCATGGAGTGAACTTGGCCTAGGGCTGGGATGTAACCCAATCTACCCTGTTGCTGCCCACTCCTTAGTCTCAGTGTGAGTGACACATTGTTACCAAATAAATGACAACTGGCTAGAGAGGCTGTACCAGGATTATTAAGTCTCTGCCCAGTGCTCAGCAAGATGGCGGCCATTCTCCTGGGACAGGTGCGCTGTTGTTCTTTTCTACTCTCATCTTCATTGTAGCCACATGGATTATTTTCCTGTACTAGTGAAATCTCTGGTGCAGTTAAGGCCCATATCTTTCACTGACCAAGCCCTGGTGCATCAGAAACAGTCTCTACCTGAGGTGTGGATGTTGAAGGAAAAGATTGAATACAGTTTTCTTCTAAACCTTTCTCTCTCAACTCTCTTTTATTCCTTTCCCCAAAATCTTTGTATCAAATCTCTTTTAGGCAACATCAACAGTCATTTCACCTTCTCTCCCAACGCTGGATCCAACGTCACAAGCCTGCTCCTTGCAACACGCTTTGACTATGTTAGTGGGCTTGATAAGCTCTGGGACTACAAATTACTTGTCTACACAACAGACGACAACTTGCTCTCTGGCAGGAAGAAAGCTGAGGCTCGCATTGAAACAGGGACAGTGACACTGAGTATTAGTGTCATTCCTCATCCAACCACAACTGTCACCACAACCCCCAAGGTAAGAGCTTTGGGAACTGGACTGGCCAGATACATCCCTTGTGATTTCCCCTGATGGAGCCCCTTGACCCAGGAGAAATGTGGGATGGACTCACACAGTTGAGACGTTAGGATGTTGTCAGGAATGGCAACCAGGGGCTGGACTTGAGTAGTTGCTAGGTATAGGTAAAGATCTGCATGAAACCTTGGACTGTAGACTGTTAACTTTTCCTGCCCTTTAGAGAAGGGTGTGCCTTTATCCCTGAACTTGTGATAGGTCAGGTATTGAGCGTCACTGGTGCTTCTGACACAGAAGCCAATGTTCATGGACATATGGCCAGTTGCAACCTTTGCAACCCCTTTTCCACTTGCTCGTAAGAACCACTGCAAGTCAATATCCATGAACACAGGGAGCATTCAGGAGCTCCTCCACTTGTTTGGGAGAGTCACTGTGCACCAGTCTGTACCCTACTCCCCACCTCCACACCACAAAATTTCATTCATTCCATCTAAAATGTGGATCTAATACCTATAATATGTCAAGCACTCTAGCAAACAAGCCACAACTGATCTCTCCTCTCATGGAGCTTATATATGTTTACATATACAGGGCAGTGGTTCTCAGATTGGGGTCCCAGACCAGCACATCTATGTCACCTGGAAACTTGTTAGAAATGCAAGTACTTGGGCGACCCCAGCACATTAAAGTCATACCTCACCCACCCATAGTCATCACCACCACGACCTCCAGGGAAGGATGTTGGAACCTGAGATCCCCAACCATATTCCCAGACCTACTGGATCAGAAGCACTGGGGGTGGATTTTTAATAATAAAATCTGTGTTTTTAATAAGCCCTCTGCAGGGTTCTCATGTGCACTACAGTTTGAGAGACACCATTCTAGATGGGGAGACAGATTACAAAAAGGGATGCAAATTAATAAAATAAAAAAAGACTGTTTAAATGGTAGCAAAAAAATATGAAGGTGCCATAACAGAATCAGTGTGAAGAAGAAAGGGAGAGTCTTGGAATCTGATAACAGGATCACCTTACTCTGCTCCTTGGATGAACTGGCTTATGTTTTGTGCCAAGTCTTTTGCCCCTTTCCTCGTGCTCCCAGTCAAAGTTGTGCCCTTGGTGGCAGCCCTGTATGCGCAGTATGCCAGAGGGAAAGTCACCAGACCTTAGCAAGCTTCCTATGACAGGTGGTCCGATTCTGCTTCTCAGAGTCTTACAAGAATTGGTTAATGTTCATCTCCTCTGTGCTTGAGTCCATATCATCCCCAAGAATGGAGGAATGAGGTGACCTTGAGGGCCTTGAGTGGTGGCAGGAGCCAATAGGTTTCCCTGAGTAAGGAACCGCCACCCTTCTGGGGCTTACAAAATGGCCCAGCTGTGACATCTCCGTGCCACAACTTGTTTTCTGTCTCCCTCTCTAGAAGCAAATGCCAAGCTTCCGGCTTCACTGTGGTCTCAGCCCACGCATCTGGCCATGCAGCTTGTAGTGAGTGCACACTGGAAAGCCTGCAAAGTATTTAAAAACACACAACTTCTGTGGCTCCAGCCTTCCCAGTGAGAGACAATGGCTCTATTAGGCCCCAGGGTCAGGCCGTGATTGGGCAGGGACAAAAGGCAATGGAATTTTTAGCTTTTGGGAAAGGAAAGAAAGGCAGAGAATGAAATAGGCCTAGAGTTGCTCTTCAGTTCCCTTAATTTTCTGGAGTTTGATCTCATGGATGTCTGGAAAGACTATAAATAAGGTGGTAGGTTGAAGCAGCAAGAACTATGAGCACACAGATGTCCAGTTTGTAGAGCAAGGACAAAGAGAGAAATAAACACTCAATGGGAGGAAGTGCTAATATCAAAAATGCCACCACCCTCCACTCACCCTCCCCTTCTCTGTCCTCCAAGCCCAGGATTATCTACCAGGTCCTGAGGGAAAACGTTTACTCTCCATCGGCGTGGTATGTGCCTTTTGTCATCACTCTGGGCTCCATATTGCTTCTGGGCCTCCTGGCATCCCTGCTCATCCTGTTGGCCAAAGCCATCCACAAACACTGTCTCTGCAACACTGGGAAGCACAGAAAAGCTGTGTAAGTGGCCAGTGGGCTGGGCCCTTTCCACTGCTTCCTTCAGGACACTACTTCCTGTGATGTCTGAAGGAAAGAGAGAGAATTAGGATTTCTCTACAGGGCAGAGAGAGCTGCAGTAAAGGAAGGAAAGGAGATCTGGGGGGAGGAATCCTAGCTCCCCCTGGTTCAGGTGCCCCCTTCATGACCCGCTGGGCCAGGAAACTGTCTTTTGTTTTCCCTGGCACCTGCCCCTCCTTGCTGCATTCTCAATGAAATTGGGGCTTCAACCTCTTAGTGACCTTGGCCTGGATAAAAGCTTCAGCGAAAAGCCCAGCTGTGAGTAGTGATAGACCACGCTGGCTGTGCTGTTACTCATAGGAGAGCGAAAGGATAGGATGGAATTAAAGGAAGCACAGAAAACTGATAAGGGAATTACATTTTTGGCTCCAGCATGGCTCCAGCAACTCACCTGGGCTTTTATGTGAGTAAATCATCATTGTGTTTTTGCACATAGCCCCATCAGCTCTCAAGGGCTGGAAACGCAGGTCTGTTTCCTCTCCATATTCTCGCCTGCTCACCAATATGCCTCTTATGCATGGAGACACTCTGTGGAATGTCTTACTGGCTGAGGTGAGGGAAATGAAGAGAGCACTGCATTGCTCAAAGCTTCCCCCAGAGCCAGTTTCTTGAGTATCTGAGCTCTTACAATGACAGCATCGTGGCTCTGAGTGTGAGCTTTGGAGTCAGGCAAGGCCTGGCTTCAAATCTTGCCCCTCCCTTTTCTGGGTATATGGCTTTCGGCAAGTGACCTCTGTGAATCTCAGTTTCCTTATTGAAAACTAAACAAATAAATGAGCAAATGCAAAGAAAGCATTTAGCACTGTCCCCGATGTAGTAAATGCTTAATACACTGTTTTAAAAAATCTGGTTGCACTATTTTTCATGGCTGAGTCCCAGTGAGCTCAGGATTCTGGATTCCAAGTTTACTTTAATGCCAAGTATCCTGGGGGTACTGGAACCTGAGTTTTGGAATTTCTCACTGATAAAAGAAGATGTGATAAGACTCATGTGACTTTTAAAGGTATTTTGAAGGTTAACTAGTATTGTCAGATAATTTAAAATCTATGGATGAAAGACCACATAAAAGCACGAGGCATTAGCATAATGATGAGCACAGCATTTGCCATATTTATTGGCGAAGTTCGTTGCTATTGGCAACCTTGACTTCAAGGTAAGAAATCCTCGAGCATCTGCTGAAATTAAAAAAGGCATTTTTGTTTGAACTCCACTCACAAATTGATTTTGGGGGAAAAAAAGTTGGCTGCAGAAGAGTGACGCCTAAGCTTGTAAGGCTGGCAAGCTCTGCAATGGGATTTAGGCAGAAGTTCTTAAAGGAGGTAATTCAACAGACACTGAAACTCATATGCACTTGATGCTTATATATTAAATGGGCACCTGAAATCTGGTTGCTTTAGCTTACATTCTAAATATTAATGGTTTGCAATGTGGTTAACTGCAAAAAAAAAAAAACTAGTTGGTTTTTCAGACTAAGACCCGGCCTCTCTGGAGATTAGTTGTACCACATGGCAGCCAGTATTTGTCCAATAGCAAAGAATAAAATTAGAGTCATAGAATTTTAGACTCCAGGGTTATCATGGGAAGGGGCTTAACACCCAAGTCCAGCTCTTCATGTTTTAGGAAACCATGCTTTAACTGCCAGCCCTTGAATCTTCCACCATAAACCAAGCCTTCTGCTCTGCTGGCTACTGAGGAGAAAAATTGGGCAGGAAGAATCACCAGGGCTTCCTGATTGGAGCGGTCATGCCCTCATTCAGTGTTGTCAGAGAAAACACATGCCCCGAAGTTCTGTAAAACTGTAGAGTTTAAAGTTATCAAATTCCCAGAACCTCCTTAGTCCCAAACGAGTAGTGATAAAGCTGCTCTGTCTGGAGCAGGGGTGGGATCCCAGCCTTTACTTTGGTCTATCCCTGGCCCCTCTTTAATCAACCCCTGAATACAGTTGCCCACAGGCCCCCACATTATCATGTATGCAGAATTCTCTTGGGTTAATTCTTGTCCATCCTTTTTCCCCCCACAGGGTGAAGAAACAAGGTATGTATGGTGCCTATTGCCTTTGTTTATTGCTGTTGGTTTTTTCCTGCTCTGATGTACTACATAAAAGGGCCCCAACTTGGCAGAGAATCAGGGCACAGTCCTGTCTTGGGAGTTTTCAGCTGTGAAATTTGCCCTCATCTATGGGCGAATGAAACAGATCAGGTGTAGCTGGAGAAAGGGAAGGTGGGTGCGTGGTGCCAGGAGGCCTCTTGGGTCTTTAATTTTGGTCCTGCCTGTTCCCTACCCAGAGTCACCTACAATCAGCTCAGTGTGAGAACCTAGAGGTCTGTTCCCTGCCACTGGAGGAGAACTGAAGAATTCTCCATGGCTTAAACACAGACAGTGCCCACTTGTGGCTGCGGATGGAGGGGTGTGAGCCCTCCTGAGGACAGTTCATTTCTTGCATGGGACAGATGTGTCTTTTTAAAGAACCAGTGTTACTTGCTTCTCAGCTTGTAATGGATTTGATCATTTTCATAAGTTATTTGGGGGTCAGTCAGCCTACTTAGAAAGGGGCTGGTTACAGTCAGGTGGGCGGGGAAAGCTGAGTGATTTCAGGGATGTTGATGAATTGAGCAAGGTATCCAAGCTTGAGATGTTGCCACCCAGCCCCAAAAGCTGCTGCTTCAAGGAGAATTCAGGCCACAGGGAGAGACAGGACAAAGAATTGGAATATGTGTTTTTTAAAAATGATTGCTTTAATCTTACTACACTGATGGACAGCGACTGCAGTGTGGTATGGGTGGGGACTTTATAATATGGGTAAATGTAGTAACCACATTGTTTTTTCATGTGAAACCTTCATAAGAGTGTATATCAATCATACCTTAATAAAAAAAATGATTGCTTTAATCACTCCACCATAGGCACTTATGTCTGACATGCACAAGACATGTCTAAGCAGGGTTAGACATTGGTTATAATAGTTATTGATCATAACAAATGATATGACTTCAATAAATGAGATTTTTCATAAAGTGTCACCCACTCTAGTTGCTTTTTAAAAAGGGCATAGGGAATGGATGCAAAGAATCCCCATATTATGAACAAATGTTATCAACCCAATATTTCTTTATCTATAAAACCATTAAAAGCTAATTTCCTAGATCAGCAATAACAGTAAGTTGGGAAAGAGTAAAAAAAATTATTTTTTTATAACTCTGTATGTTATTTTGTGTGTATTTTTCTGAGAAGATGAAAATCTGTCAACAAACGTCTACAGATAGAAAATTCTTTGCCTTGTCTGCAATGCTAAGTTCAAAGCCTGTTTAAGAGAAATCCCACTGTGGGAGTAGAATTTTAAGGTCAATTTAATGTCCAAGAAGCTTAACTTTTGTCTGTTTTATTTCCTGTAGAAATGAAGGATACCAAGAGAGAGGTGGTGGTGGTAAGTATGGCTGGCCATGGGACACAGGGCTTGGGTGGTATGTGGTGACAGACTCCCGTCACCCCCAGGCAGACCCTGCCACCTCCCCACAGGGGTGTTTATTATTCAGGGAGATGCTTGAATTTGGCCACTGGAACAGATTGCTGTGTGACGAGCTCCTGATAGAATTTGTTCCCTCCACTGAACATGTCTGCTGATATATTTGCAGAAGAACTGGATTTCATAAATATTGAAGAGTGGTGTTTATTATCTACACCCGCTCTCCAGGAGAGTGAGCTGGGGGAGATGAGCTTAAAGGCCAGAACTGGTGCTTAATCCTCCAAAGGGATTTAAATTTCCTCTGTTCTTCCACAACCTTTCAGAAAAATGACAGGGAGAGGGCACTGCTCGGGCGCAGGGTTGGCTCTGCCCATTTGGCTGTAGGACCTGGTGGACTCCCTCGGCCTCTTTAAGCTGTAGCTTCTTCATCTGGGAAATGGGAGTGAAAACACCTGCCCTGAGATGACAGGTGGGGAAATTAAGAGTCACGCCAATGCGAAGCGTTCCAGGACAGCTGGCTGGTTACCACCCTCGCTTTTCTCCTTGATTTTCTTTTACTGAGCCTGATCCACCCACTGGAAAGTGATGGAAGTGGAAGTTTACCCCCCAGCTCTCCTCCATCCATGATAAGAAAACTTTGTTTTGATCTAAGACCCATACATTTGGGGGGTGATGCACGCATGGGGAGACAGTGCAGTGCTCTGGAACTTTTGCTCCAGGCCCATAGGTGCTTTCCTGTGCTGGGCTGTGGACAGAGAGGAGGAAGAGGCTGTCTCTTCTCTCCTAGGTCTTACCACGTAAGGCAAGTACTCATGGTGCCACCCAGAGACTGCCTTAGAAATAGGTAATACTAAATTACTCAGTTAAATAAGTAGATCCCCATGGCCACAAAAAGTGCAGGGGCTGAGCTGATCAGTGGGTGAAACCCAGATGGTCTCCATTGCCTGCCTCTCTTCAGAGATGGGGAGCTGTGGGCACGTGACTAGGCGATGCTTACATGGTGAAAACCAGGCTGAAAGGCCCACTAGACTGTAAACACAGTCCTCGTTGGCATGCTAAGAATGGCACCACTGGAGGGCACCATGTGAGGGGAGGTGGAGCTCCCATGGGGTCGGAGCTCAGGTCCTGAGGGTGGCACAGACAGAATACAGATGGGGAAGAGAAAGATGAGGGGCCCAGTGCTTACGGAAGGCAGGCCCGGTGCAGAGGCAGCACCGCACTGGCCCAGGAGCCCAGCCACGGGTCGTACCTGCCCTGCCTGCCACGAGGTGGGTCCCCCTTAGGGGACATAGCCCCTTGCCAGTGTTGCATGGCATTTCTGTTCTTTCTGCTATGCAGCTCAGGATGTTTTCCTTGCCCCTAAGTGTGGATGAACTGTCCTGCCGTGCCCACCTGCACCCCCAGGGCACCCTCTGCCTCTGCCTGTCCAAAGCCCTGTCACTTTATATCGCAGCACCTCTTTGTCAACAGTAACAGCTCCCACTTGATTGCAAATTTCGCAGACAATAACCACACCTGCCTTGCTCACTGCTGTGTCCTCAGCATATAGCACGGTGGGGCCTGTTGAATAAAGAAATGTCAGGAAGGCAGGCATAAGGATCTCAGGCTGCGAGGATGGCTGGTCTTCCTTAGGGGAGACCTTCGGGGCTGTTCTTGAAGCTGTCTCTTTCTTCTCCTTAGGAAACAATCCAGATGAACACTGTCTTTGATGGAGAAGCCACAGACCCAGGTAATTAAGTGCCAGGGCCACCCATACAGGATTTTTTCGTATTCCAAGCTGGTAGAGTCACAGAGCAGCTTATCCAATTTCCGGCTCTTAACTACGTTTGTCAACCCATTTGGTTAATGTTACCTGTACGGTGCTGACCCTTCTAGGCTGCAGTACAACACGTGATCCGCTCTGAACAGAACTGGCTTGCAGACGCTCAAGCATATGATCCCATGTGAGGCCTCAGAGGGCTTCCCACCGAAAGGCTCCCACTCAGGGACTCAAGCCTCTATCTAGCCTCCCTTCCTAAACCAAGAACCAATTCAAGGAATTGGTGAATTCAAGAACCCACAATTTTTCCCTCTCACTGGGGCTCAACCTCCCATCACCCCATCCTTTCTGACTGCCTCTAACACCATCCTATGGTTAGTGAGAGATCTTGAGAAACGCAAGCTGGCTGCTTTTTTTTCCAAGATCAGGGCCAAGAATTTCCTGTTGGTCGGCAAGATGAACATAAGGTAAAGCTGGCCTCCAGAGCTCTCATCAACCCCATGAAATCAGCTCCAAATTTAGCTCCTTTACACACATCCCTTCGCTTACAAAGGCTCAATTATAGACGTGAATAAAGGGAAGGAAACCAAATAAAGGAGGCAAGTGTGTTGGCTCGCCGCCACCCTCACATGCAAACGCTCCCGTCCCAGGAAGGAGGATGGCTCCTCTCCAAGAGAGGCTGCCATTGCCGCTGGAATTAAATTTCCCTCTATTATTAGGTACTTGTTACCATAATGTGCCCACATTAGCATAAGTGCCTGTGGGATCCTCTGCTGAGAGCCCATTCAGAGCCCTGGTGCAAAGGGTAGGAGCAGGGGCTCGCCTGAAACTTGACCTTCTGGGGCAAAAGTCGGGGAGGCCCACTACTGTTCTCCTGCATTTGTGTGTTTGAGAGAAGAAAATAGGAAGAAATGAGCCCACGGGACTCGGTGCACAAACTCACCACTTAGCGTCCGCTGCCTCTGACACAGTAAAAATGGCTCCCGTGCATCATCTCAACTGTGGCCAGATTTGGGTGTCTGTGTCAGTAAATCTCTGCCAACCTAACATCAATAAAAATCAGTCTTTCCCTCCTTACTTGGTGAATTCCTTCCCACATCGGGGATTCAGGTGTCTTTTTAAACAAATCAAAATGTAATGGGTAACCCATTGAAATCGAACTTAATTTATCCAAAAGTCATGTGGAATTCAAGATTTACGTGACCTTCTAACCTTGCAACTGAGATGGGCTTAAGACTCCTTAACCTTCCTAGCCAGGGAAGCATGATGTTTGCTCCCTGTGTGGCTGGAGCTGTAGAGCTGGTGGAAAGGCAGGTGAAGATTGTGCTGTTTATTAGCCTGCTTAGTGTCTGGATGACCCCCACCTTCCAGCCCACTCAGTCTTTCCCTGGGGTGGGGACAGAGCAGGGTGGAGACAGGAGAGAAGAGAATTTGAATCCCTTCATTTAGAATTCCATCGTTTTCTATTTTTTCCCTTAGTTACCGGGGCAGTATATGAATTCAACTCAAAAAGTGGAGCCCGAAAGTGGAAAGATCCATTAACTCAAATGCCAAAAGAGTCCAGACTGGAGGGAGCTGCTCAGAGTAGAGCAGCCGCTGGGGAAAGAGCCAGGCCACCCAGGAGCTCCGACAAGGTAGGAGACAGGCCCAAGGGCAAAGTGCAGGCTGAGGATGCAGGCTGGGGGGCCAGAAACCAGGATGGCAAATCAGGCACCCCCAAGAACAGAGACGCAGCCCTCTTGAGCAGGGCGTCCCCCAAACTGCACCCAGGAAAGTAAGTGGCGTCTGTCTGGTTGCCCGTGTGCAGGGGGCACAGGGGAGTCCCCTTGACTGAATGTGGGTTGCTGCCTCCCCTAAATGCTGTGAAGATAGGGGCGGGGGACCCCTGAGGTTGGAGATGTGAGCCTAGGAACTCACCTAGTGTCCCAATGGGTGTTTATAATTAATGGGAAGGGGTCTGATTGCCTAATTGCTTTTTTTCTGAGATGGCACAGCAGAGATCTCTCTAAGGTCTCTGTGCCTCTGGTCGGTCGAACTGTCAGCTTCTGGATTCAGAACTGTTTTGTTTCCTTTGCACTTACTGTTAGGAAGCTCCATTTGGGGCATCCCTAGGAGGTGCACAGGGCTTCCTGACAGGAGTCCTGAAGACGGTCCCCCCACCTGGTCTGATCTTATTTCCCAGCTCGTGTTTTAGTATCACCTCGATTTCTTCACAGACACAGCTCAAGACCATACACCTTTGTGAGTCACCTCCAATCTTTTCCCAATGAAGCAGAGCTGGGAAAAATTTAAAAAGATGAGCAAATAATGAGTTGTTTATTGGGAAGAAGAAAACTCAATAGACACATTCTTTTTATTCTTTATTTTAATTGAGGATTAACATATCCAATACAATGCCCAGATCTAAGGTATTCAGCTTGACATTAGGCTCCCTCCAGAGGCAACCAGAGGCTGATTTTTGTCATAGGCTAGTTTTGCCTTTTTGGAATGCCAAATGAAATCACATGCAATGTGTTCCTTTGTGTCTGGCTTTTGCTCAGCATCGTGTCTGTGAGATTCACCATGTTATACTGTAGGTAAGTTCTCTTCATTGTTGTGTCTTCCTCCATTGTGGGAATATATCATAATTTATTCATTCTACACTTGGGTGGCTGCAGCAAGTTTTTTACTCATGAATTCCAACTCTGTGAACTTTCCAACTCTATGTCTTTTGGTGAGCATGAACACTCATTTCTTCTGAGCTTATTCCAGGAGTGGAACTGTGAGAGTCATTGCTGGAATCTGTCAGGTATTCCAGTTAGTGGCTCCCGTTTATCATTCCACGAACAATGACTGAGTTGCAATTGCTTTAATTCCTGGTCAACTCTTGGTATTGTCTGCCCTTTTCAATTTAACCACCCTGGTTACAATTTCTCTTGAAATGAAATCACTCTTTCTCAAAGCTAAAACAACACCAGCCTTACAGCCTCCCTGCCCTGCTCCTGCTCTGGCCTCCTGTGACTGGAGGCAAGCTCAGGACTCAGCGTGGAGGAGACCAATGGGAAACACTATCCAACCATACAACTGGGACTTTCACCTGTGGGTTTAAGCATTGAACTGAAATTAAATGGCTCCATGATAGAATATGAAGTGGAACTTTCCAGTGTGTGCCTAGTCGAAGCTAAGCAAGCCTCCCTTTATACTCTGTCCTGCCCCGTAGCTGCTGTGTTTCTTGTCCAATAATCACAAGAAAGGACCAGGTGAGAGTCTATCAGAGCAGCAGCCTTCCTCTCCCCCAGTTGGGGAGACAGATGAGAACTCCCTGAGGCCCACAATGGCCTGGGGCAGGGGGTGGGGTCACCAGGCAGGGTCCATCCTGCAAATGCAGAACTCCAGAGGGAGCAGCTGCTTGTTTATTGCGTGCCTGTGTGCCAGGGTGACTTCTCAGGAAAAAAAAATGCCCTGTCCTGGCCTAGAGCAGGCATGATTTATTAGTAAGGGTCAGTTGCCAGGGAAGTCCCTTGAATAGGTTTAAATTTCGCAGAAGAAAGCAGAGTTGTTCACTTGTGGAGATTAAAGTGGGTGAAGTGGCTGATTACCCATTTAAGACTCCACAAGTCTGTGGAGCTCTGAGTAAAATGCCTTCCTCAGAAGCTCTCAGCCTCAATGCAAGTAAAATGAGGCTCAGAGAAGGCTGAAGGGGGATCTAATAACTGTTTATGATCTCATTAAGGATGATTAAAAGGAGGGCGGCAAGCAGCTGTACCCTTCTCCAGCCATGACAGGGCAAGAGGGAATTGTGCGTCTCGGCCAGAAGAAGAGATTCAAATTAGGCACAAGGAGGGACTTCCTGAGGGCTGGGGTCTGTCTGAAGACCTCAGTTTCTTCGCTCGTGATGGGCAGGAAGAGCGGATTGTCTTCTAAGCCCCAGGATGTGAGCTCCGAGGAACCCATGACATGGGGTCAGGAGTGGCTGGAGCCTTCTGTCAAGAGAAACTTGGCCTTTCTTTTGCATATTTGACTATTTGATTAGATTCAGTCAGAAACATGAGGTCCAAGGCTGAGGCCATTTGTTTCTAACATTCACTGGGTTATGGCGAAAAATAAAAAGTTATCTAAATAAATGAAACCAGGGACCATTGTGGATCTTTTGAAAGTTTTCTCACATTTTTTTCCCAAGGCTTTAAACACCTATGAACATATTGATGTTGAGTTGCCTGATTCATTATAAAATTGGAGCAAAGAGGTTCGGAGATTGGACCACAGAAGGATCTGTAATTGTGGCAGGATTTGAAACCACGTGCTGAATTCTGAAGTCAAGCTTTCCTGTGCACTAAGAAGCAGCATCTACATCTCTGTTGCCTGTGTTAAGAGCAAGTGTGGCTCATAAACAGAAGTGGGCAATGACACTTTTGCTCCTCAGAGCCCCCTTTCACGTCTGTAGTTCTATCATTACCTTTTTAAGGAATGTGTTTTGTGATAGCTGAGAAAACTAAAGCAACACAATGAATGAATATTGAAAATGATCGCTATTGAAACTGGCATTTCAAATTGAATGTGTGTATTTATTCCCATTCACTCAATAAATATTTGTGAAGCATGCCCTGTGTGCCAGTGTTGATACATTAATAAACATAGCAGCCTCAAGCCCCTACCCTTGAGGAGCTTACATTCCATCTGCTACCACCAAACTTGGCCTGCTGATAAGCCATTGTAAAGGTTCTATTTCCGGTTCCACCCTGGCCTGTTTGTTTCTTGGCTCCTGGCACGTTCTATTTGTAAGATAAATTAACCCAAACCTGGAATCTCCTTTCTAGGAGAACAGATAACTTAGAATCACTTAAACATTTTTTTTTTTAAGCTGAATGGGGAGCCCTTCTCAGAAAATAGTTGAGACTCTGCACCCGGGCCCCAGCCTTGGGGCCGCAGGCCAGCCTACTGTCTATGTTCCTCCGGATGACAGCTCTAAACCACGGGTGCCTTCTGTCTGTGGAAGATGGCAGGATTCCTAGACCTGTCAGAGAGCTGATCTGCAGCTCAGGGGAAAAGTCAAATATAGGACAGAGTGGGGAGACTCAGATTGCTGAGACCCCCCACCATGTGTCACCTGTACCGGGGGTGAGAGGTGGGTTTTGCTCTAAGGGTGTAATCCAACTGAGAGGATAACCAGCTCATTTGAAAGACAACCAGCAACTGCACAGGCACTCCACAGGAACTAAATGAGTCTTATAGGTAGTGAGGGTGGAGAAAGCAACTGGGGCCACTGTAGTGTCTGAAAGCAGAATGAAGACCTGGAACCTGCAGGTGTCTTAAAGGCAGAGCTGTGTTCAAAGTGAGAGAGAAGAGAAATTTTGAGCAAAGGATAAAGCATTCAGAATCCTGGTCTTCAATTGCTTCTCAGCCAATACGTGTCCTGAGTCATATGCAGTGAACAACCACGAATCGACTCAGAGCCTCCTGGGTATGTAGCAAGCACTCATAATACATTTATAGAATTGCATTGAATTACGCAAGCTTATCTTTAGTTTCCTACCCAGACCACATAGCAGAGTCACAACTTTTCTAACTAGATCTAGATAAACATTATTATAATTATCAGCAGTTACTGAGTGCCTGCTGGGTGCCTAGTGTTCCAGGCTCTGGGGATACAGCAGTAAATAAAACAATGTTCTAATATTTAGATCCTAGTGAGGGATAAGAGACTGACTAGCCAAATGGTTGGGGGCTGGACCATAGAGAAAAACGAAACTCTGACCCACCATCTGCAGCATTCTGCCCATGAGACCAATCCTGTATCTGTGATAAACAGCGCAGGAAGCCAGCCTGCCATGAATCAGACCTGCAGGAAGCCAGACTGTCCTCACTAGTAAACAATCCATGAAGCTAAACAATCACTCCTGTAATGAGCTTCCTCGAATGGCCAGGACCTGCCTAAGAACTGACAGCTTCCCTAACTTTTATCTCCATGTCCACCTTAGTACCAACAAGAAAAAGCCAAATATGCACCCCGAACTGATCACTCAGGATGCTCCCACCCCAGGCAGCCCGCCTCCAGCTGCCCCATGCCCACAGCCTCCATCAGGGCACGCCTGGAGCCTTCTCTGTCTTCCACTGTAAAGCTTTACCACTCCCTTGTCTGCCTCTGGGCCTCTGCTGAAATTCTAGTGACAGTGGCTGACTTACTCCCTTGCATAGTTTATAAACTATGACTGCATTACTTTTGCTTTTCTCATATGGTTGGTCTTTACCTTAGAGAAATAATAGACTGGAATATAGAGAGAGACTGATAAAGTGTTATGGTGCTAAATGTTATTGAGAAAAATGAACGGGTCAGGGTTGTGGAGAGTGCTGATGGCCACCCTAACGAGGGTGGTCAAGAAGGCCCCCATATAAGGTGAGAGTCAAACAGTGGAAGTGGGGAAGGAGCCATACAGGAAGCCGGGAAGAGCCCCCAGGCAGAGAGTACAAAGGCAAGGGTGAATCGAGGGTCAGTAGGAGGAAGAGAGCCATGAGCAAGCCCAGAGGAGATGCCTCGGGATGGATGTGGGGGGAAACTGGTGGTGTCTGGGGAGTAGGCTGGGGTGTGTCCTCGGTAGGGCATGCAGTGGATGGTCGGGGGGATGGTATGAATATCTCACAGGGCCTTGTGGGCCGCGGGAAGGGCTTTGGCTTTTACTCCGAGTAGATGGGGAGTCATTGCCGGGGCTTGAGGAGTGACATGACTTATGTTTTAAAAGCATCTCTCTGATTGCTGATTTGAGAATAGACTTCGGGGAGGCAGGGAACAGGGATGGAAATAAAGAGACCAATTAGGTGGCTATTGGATTAATCTAGATGTAAAATGGCCGTGGCTTAGTCCAGGGAGGCATTAGTGGAGGAAAGTGGGTGTGTGGAGTGTCCCTGATATAAAAGAAATCCTGAGTCCTCTTGGGCCCTATTGGTGTGTTAGATGAAGGTCCCCAGCAGTGTCTGGCCACTCCCTCAGTAGAAGGTACCAGATGAAACAGCTTCCTACTTAGATAACACTGAATAGTTCTTCCTGGATGTGACTGCCCCCACGCCTCTTCTGTAAAATTTGCTGCTATCAGGGGATGGTAGGTGTGTGTATTGGGAGAGTTGAGAGCCCCTCAGTGCTTCCGCTGCATGGAACTTCCTGTCAAGTTTCCAAACAGGCTTCCAGGAAACAGGAAACAGTGTTTTGTAGGTCTGCACTCTATGCCCTGCTGTGGGAAAGGCTGCAGGTGCCTCATTCAACCTGAGCGATGCGTTAGATTAGCTGCACATTAGTCCCCCCTTATCCACAGAGACACGTTCCAACACCCCCAGTGGATGCCTGAAGCCACAGATAGTACCAAACACCATATATACTGTTTTTTCCTGTACATATATACCTGTGATAAAGTTTAATTTATGAATTAGCACAGTAAGAGATTAACAACGAATAATAAAATAGAACAATTGTAACAGTATGTGTAATAAGTTATGTGAATGAGGTCTCTTTCTCTCAAAATACCTTATTGTACTGTATGCACCCTTCTTATGATGATGTGAGATGATAAAATGCCTATGTGATGAGAGGAAGTGATGTGAAGGATACAGGCACTGTGACATAGCGTTAGGCAACTACTGACCTTCTCCCACTGCCCCAGAGGGAGGGTCACCTGTATGTGGACCTCAGTTGATTGCCAGTAATTGAAACCATGGAAAGCAAGACTGTGGCTACGGGATTCACCGTCCAGGTCTGGGGCAAGGTCTTTCACTGGAGACCTGAGTCGCGGGAAAAGCTGCTGTCTGTGACTCCCCAAAGAGTCTAAGTTCTTAGGAAACTTGTGTGTTTGGAGGGGAGAAGGGAGATGAGTGTGTCCTGGAAAACTGGAGCCTTATGATCAAATTTTTGGAAATAGTCCCTAGATAAAATGGTATATCCTACCATCCCCATGAGTACAAACTGCAATTATCAATCCTGATTTGCTGTTTGGAACACGTGATCCTTATAAGCCCAACCAAGGCAAAGCATGCTTATGAGCTTTGCAACCTTACCGTGAGGTGCCTGGAGGTGAGCACCCTGCTGGGCCCTAGCGAATCCGGCAGCGCTTAGTTTCCGTTGTTTGGGGAGATGCTTTGTGGCTGCTGCGGCCCCTTCAGAGCCAGGCACAGCTGGAGGAAGGAACCTAGTTAGTCCGATTTATAGGAGAGGCTCTTAGAGCCCCACCTCCAGCATTGCCCAACTCGCTTTTTAATCCACAGCGCGCACCCCAGCTGGCATGCTAAATGGTCTTTGTATGTGTGTGCATGTGTGACAATTTTATTATTTGTATTGTGATTGAATTCACATACTATAAAATTCAGTGGTTTTAGTAGATTCACAGAGTTGTACAACCAACGTCACTAATTCTAAAACATTTCCTCACCCCCAAATAAACCACATACTCATGAATTATTCCCCAACCCCAGGCCCTGGCACCGACCAATCTACTGTCTCTATGGACTTGCCTAGTCTGGACACTTCACATAAACAGGATCATAGAAAATTGTGCTTTTACATCTTGGGTTATTTCATTTAGCATAATGTTTCCAAGATGCCTCTATGCTGCAGCAGAGCTCAGTACTCCATTCCTTCTTATGGCTGAATAATGTTCTACTGTATGGATATACCACCTTTTTTTAATCCATTCATCAGTTGATAAGATATTTCTGTTGTTTGTACCTTTTGGCTATTATGAATAATGCTGCAGTGAACATTCACATGCAAGTTCTTATGCAGACATGTACTCTAATTTCTCATGGACCTTCTCTAGGAGTAGAATGGCTAGGTCACATGGTAATTCTATGTCTACCTTTTTGAGAAACTGCCAGATTGTTTTAGTGGCTGCCCATTTTACGTTCTCACCAGCAATGTATGAGGGTTTCATCAACTTTCAAAACAGACAGGTGAGGCACCCTCAGCCCAGGTTGCAGGGTGGTGTGCTCAGCCTTCCCAGACTCTCCCAGCTCTGGCATGAGGAGGCCAGGTGTGGCCTAGAGTGTTAGGAGATTTCACTGAGTTTCACGGGTGAGGAGGCAGTTTCCTCTGCACCTGAGTAGTCTGCAGGTCTCCATGAATCTCAGGATCACAATTGTGTCTAACTGGGCAAGGTGTTTGAATGATCTTTAATCCTTTAGAGGGGGGCCAGGCTACTTGCCTTTTATAGATGGGAAAGCTGAGGGGTGGAGAGGTAAGGAAACATGCCCAGAGGCCAGAACACCATTGGGTGTGACCCTCCATACCTCGTGGGAAGGGCTCAGCATGGTCTTGGATTTGGGTTCTGGTGGGGACAGGTGTCTGACTACTGAACACTTCTCGGATGGATCCTCTGACTGAATAACCCTTCCCAAAAAGTCCAGACTTCTCATGGACGCAGAATCAAATCTTCACAGCATGAACACCAGTTTCTGGGTGAGCAGATATGCGATGAAGTATCGTCTCCTGCCTGGCGTGGGTTGGGATCTGAAATAGTCGTGGGCCTGCCAAGCGCAGAGCAGCAGCTCTAGGCCCTGTACAAGGCAACATCTATTCTTTGCTCTACACACACGCTCTGCCTGTCTGCTGCGCAACAAAAACAGTCGCATCTTGGCTGTGAGTATTCAAGTGGCTTGCAAAGATGTTAAATCAAGATCTGGGTCACTCAGAAACGCTCCTGAAGGCAGATGAGGCTGCAGTTTCTAGTCTCGGCCGGGAGGGGCCCCTTTTGCCATCTAGCTTCCTCTGAGCGTCCAGAAAAGTCTCTGGTGAAAGACCGGCTCCACCTTCCTTCCCCCTCTCCCCAAGCTTTCCAAGGTGTGTGGCTGCAGGGCCCTCACACTTGGGATTCCGCCTTGTGGCCACCCACAAAATCCCACAACTGCGGTGTGGTAGCCGGAAACCAGGAGGCTGAATCAAACTGTCCGGGAGTGGTCGACTCCACCTGCAAGTGGCCTTTTCCCGGAAGACCCCAGGACAGCTAACAGGGCATTTTGCCAAACAAGCTATTGCTATTGACCGAGACAGCTTCCAGCTGGGCTCAGAAGAACTTCATCACTGTTGACATACATAGAGAAGGTTAGAATCAGCTGTGCTTGGCATCTCTGAATAAATACCCTGGGACTTTGCTTCCTTAATGCACCATCTAGCTACAGGTTCAGGGGAATGAGAGTCCCAAATTCTCTGCCTTTGGTTGACTGGTTTGCTGTGTGTCTGCATAAATGTCAGTGTAATAACAATTAAAGTCACTTTGCATTTATAGAATGCTTGCAATGTGCTATATCCCATGGGGTCCTTGGTATTTACAATTTTATTTAATTTATGTATCTGGAGGTGCTAATTACCTATTGAAGGGTTGAGGAAGGGTGAGTGACCTGCCAGATGTCCATAGCTAGTAAGTGGCAGAGGGAGGAGGGGTGTGAAAGCAGGGGTGGTTCCAAACCCCTTTACACCAGGAGTGGGGTCTGGAGTTCCTGGTAAGACGGCTTCACCTTTTGTCACTTCCAACCCAACACTGCGTTAACCTTGTGGCTTCGTTGGAAGAAAGGGGCAAAGCTGACGGGAGAACAGAAGAGGAAGATGAGGACAGAATTCAGAAGCTAGCTTGTGTGGGAGCTGGGTTGGGGGCCCTGAAATCCACCAGGGCTTAGGCAAGGCTTCTGGGATGGAGTCCTTTACACAGAGCAGCTGGGAGCTCATCAGTGTCACTGGGCACAGGGAGAGAAAGATAAAGAGAGTGAAGAGGCAAAAAGGGAGGGAGCCGGCAGGGCAGAAGCAAGGGCTTTCATAGGAAGAGCAGAGGGGTGGTGCGGATGCCGGTGGTCTGAAGACCCTCGCCCGGCGAGCCCCTGCCTGGGGGGCCGGCGGAGCAAGCAGAGCCTTCATTCTCTCGAGCAGGGCCAACAAAGGGCAGCTGTATCACAGGATTTCTCAAGAAATAAAAATTCCTAGCACACCCCTGGGGCCTCGGGGAAAAAAACTGACAACGTGTTGATTGAAAACAGGCCTAGCTGATGTGTGCCCGCAGCGTGAGGCCGCGCTATCGCGGGTTCCCAGCGACACCTAGTGGTCCATCTGGGCATCCTCAGCCTTCGTGGAACCGACGAGGCCTGCGGTCTGTTGAGAATGTTTGGAGTCTAGAACAGATAATCCCTCTTTTCCCTCGCTGTCCAAGTCCACATTTTGCTTTGTGGATCATGTCAGTTTTCTGAGGGGAGTTCTACACGTGACCAGGGTTGGGGGTGGGGGCCACTGGGCAAAGCCTGGACTTCCTAGATCCAACTAGGCTAGATTTTCTCAAGTTGTCATCATTTCCTCTGATCTTATTCTTTTCATTAATTAAATATAATTAAATGATACCTTTAGAGGACTTTTACACAAATGAAGTTTCTGATCAGAGACATTTCTTTGTTAGATTACATGTTTGGGAAATAATGACTATAGTCCTATTTTAGGTCAAAGACTTCTGCTTCCATAGTGATCCCAATCAATAAGTCTGCTTAAAAATGAAAACTGTGCATCTCTTTGTGGATAATGGTGTATGAACATTTTCATTCGCTTTTTGCCTCCCCCGACATCATTAAAGCTTTAGCTAACTTACTTGCCTGAAGGTTCCCTGGGGGCAGAATATATCCAGTGTTAGTGCAATGTCTATTGTACTATTACATAGTTGACACTCAAAAAACTATTTCTTAATTGAATGACTTCAGTTCCTGATGGAGGAATGTAGAGCCACAGATAATCCAGGTCAGATAATCCAGCCTCCTGGCAAGAGCTACTATAGGATTCTAAACTCCAAAGGAAATTTATCAGACCTGGAAGACCCTTGCCAGGGAGCCCCTGCCCGGCAACTCAGCTCCTTGTCAGACTGGGGACAGTCTGTGGTTAAGTAGTAGCCCTGTATGGCATCTGTAGAGCTCTGTAAAAAGGCCTGTTAAATGTCCGTGGGTTGGTATTCCTGGGAGGGCCCCATATGGCCGTGCTTTACAGGCCCTCAAAAACCCCACTGAAGACTTTCGTTTTTTAGAAGAAATCCCAAGCTTCTGTAATCCAGTCTTGCTGGGAAGGAAACACTACCCTAAGCCAAATTTTATCCGAATTACATTGACTAAATGACTTGTGCTAATTGGGTTCCATTGGCCACAAAGATCAGAGATTACAGCTTTATTGCGAGGCCATGCGTGGAAATAAAGAGCCTTGGCCCCATTGCTTGATCTCTCCAGAACCCAGAAGAGGCAGAAGACCCAACTATTTGAAGTATGGTGTAGTGGATATGGGTCGTATTGGTGCCAGCCGAGCATCACTTGAATGCCTTCCTAAGTTAGGAAATAGGCCATATCAGGGGCATTACCTCACCAAGGTGATGGGAACTTGGTTTCCCAGTTCACCTCTGCAGGTAGGGCACAGGTAAGTGACCTCGGCTCTGCCAACTGGAGGCAGCAACATGTAACTTCAATACAAAAGAATGAAAAGCAAGGAAGCAGCTACCGCATGGGATTTCATCTTGGTGGTAGGGCTTGTGGAGCCCGCAGGTGCAGCATGGCTGAGATGCACCAGGCAGCACAGGCCAGAGGCAGTGGGATCGAGCATGTGAGCAGACCTGTGGGGATCTCGGTATTGCTCATGGCTGCAGAACATCAAGCCCCATTCTCTAACTGCTAGAGATTCTGTGAGCCATTCACATCCTTCGATACATTCTTTTTCTGTTTAAACAAACTAGAGTGGGTTCTGTTGTTTGTAAATAAGGATCTGACAAGTCTGTCATGAAAGTATAGTCAGACTTCATGGAGATTGCAGTCAGATAGTCATTTGGCATTCAGGACAGCTCTGAGAGGCTAATGTTGGGAGTTCAAGGGTCATTGCTCCAGAGAGGTTGTAGTATTCTGTTTAGGGCTGAGGGGAGACATCTGTTATTACTGCCTGTTCAACATTCCTCCAGTAACAACCATTTGCTACTGTTGAGCCCTGTGTCCTGGTGGGGCTTGACATCATGCCCTGTATCCAGAGTTGAGCGAATGACCCAGGCCAGGCCAATCAGGTCACTGCTTCTCCCTGGCCCAGTGATTGGTGCAGGGATAGTTACATGTCCCAACGCAGACCAATGAGAGCAACCCCTGGGACTCACGCTATACCTCCAGGGTTTGCTCTTTATCTGCTGAGGCTGCTAAGCTGGAAAGAGGTCAGCATGAAGCATGAAGCCAATGTTGGCCACCTTGTCAAGTGTGGGAAGAGCCTGCCAACCAAAGAATAAAGCCAACAGGAGGAAAGCAGAGTAAGAGACAGAGAAGTATTAACTCCTGATGATATTGTACCTTTGGATCCAGCCATGACTGAAGTCAGTCCTCTCTTTAGATTTTTCAATTATTGAGCCATCTAGTTTTTTGGTAAGTAAATTTAAGTTCAGTTTTTGTCACTGAAACCAAAAGGGTTCTGACTAATACAGTGGTGCACTTTCCAGTACTAGAATTTTTGGCAAGCCTTTAAATGTATTAAATTATATCCCTGCTTATCATACCATTCACTTGGCTACTCTACAAGCCCTCAAATATCCTTTATTTGAGGATAACTTACGGCTCCAACTGTGCTCTCTTCTGTACTCGCAAGACCAAATTTTCACACAGTCTGGGACACATGTCCTTCCATTGTATACGTTTGTCATCAAGCTCCAGCTCTCCCCTCCAGCGTGCCTGTTCAGGGTTCTCCCATTCTACGTGAAGCACATCTCTTGTATTCTGTCTGACAAATTGTTGTAACAATATATATCTTCAGTTGCAATAAAACCTGTGTTCTCCACCTTGAGCACAATGTGGTACCCACCTGTGAGGGGATGCTGCCAGCCTGTGTGCAGAAGCATTTGGGTTTAGCACCACTGGTCCCTGGGCTCCAGCATCAGTGTGACTCAGTGTTCACTCCTCTCTTCTAAGTGCGTCTTCATGATCCTTGCCCTGTTACCATCTGGCTCATTTTCTCTTTATTTCCAAAATCAATTCCCTAAGAGAGAAAGATATAATTTGTTGGATCTGATTACTAATTCTAATTCTTATTTGGGCAAGGTTGATTATCAGCTAATACCAGCCAGTTTATGGCGGGAAGCCCTGAGCAGGGGAACCATCCCTGTCCAATCACACATGGCCAAGAGAGGGTCACATGGCAAACATAGCAAACACCAGATAAGGACCAGCTTGGGGACACTTCACTCGTAGGGGCAGTTTTTCTTAGGCAGGAAGGTGTGTATGCAAGGTAAGCTGTTTCTACTATTACAAAACAAAATTTTACCAAGTAAATTTGAAGATCTAATTAACTTTATTAAACAATTTGTGAATCTCAGCTGCATCTCATCTAGCAAGTAGGGAGGTGCTCTGACATAAAATAGGAAGGGAAGACTCTTAAAGGCAAAGAGACCATTAAACAGAGGAAGGAATTTATTGGCAAGGATTGCATCTTTTAGACAAGATTGCCCTCCTAAAGGGAAAGCATCCCCCAGAGGATTACCACCAGGAAATTCAAGTTTAGCTGGCAAAATGTGACATTTCTTGGGGGGCTGAAACTGCAATTAGGTTAGGAAGTAAGTCTTGATTTCTGACAAAGGGCCATTAAAATGAGTGGCTCTATCTTTGGGCTGTGACTTTTTCATACCACCCTGGAGAAGACCCGGCTTAGGGAGAAGGGTGTGGACTCTGGTATTAGATACAGCTGGGGCCAAATATTGGCTGTGATCTTGAATTATGTAATATCTTTTGGCTTCTGCTTCCTACCTTGTAAAATGGGGATGACGATGGCAAAAATCTGCCCACTAGTGGTGTGTGTATATTAAATGAGATGATATACAGTACCTAGTAAGCAGTAAACGCTCACTGTTTAAAAGCTAGGTGGGATTTCCTTAGGTTGCCATCAGATCTTTCTCCCGGAGACCTGCTGGGCCACCTGCATGTTAGGGCCCTTCCAGGTGAAAGTGACTAAAACATCACAGTCAGACACCACAGGCCCCTCCTCCAGCTGTGCTCTTTCAGCTTCTCTAGGGGCCTCACACCAAATGTCACTGGTTCCAAAAAAGACATCCATGGCCGACTTGGAACATGCCCGTGTGGATGGGGCCATGTGCCAGGCAGACAGTGGGAGCGTGGTTGGGTGGGTGACCCACGGCTCTTCAGTTTTCTTTTCACGCCTGCTGGGGCTTGATGTCATTGAGCACAGGACTCTCAGTGCAGGGGATGGGCATGGGGGAGGAGCTTGCCCTCTGCCATCCACTCTGGTCTGGAAACACCACTGGCTTGAGAAAGTGACTCAATAGGACAGGCCCCCAAGTCCAGTCTCCAAGAAATCTTATCCAAGCTCAGCCAGGCTTTTTTTAAATGGCTGCCCTGAGGGGCTAGCAAATCTATTAAGAAGAGCATCTGGGCAGTGATGCCCAGGCAGATACAGGGCTCAGGCCACTGGTCAGAAGGGCTGGGGTGTGCAATGCTTCGCGGCTCATGGGAGGCTTTTGTGTACCTCATGCCGATCTCAGAACATGTGGGTTGGGCAGAATTTAGAGAAAACTCCCCATGTGGAGTCTTAAATCAGCAAAAAACTTGGAGGTCATCTGCTTCACCCTTTGTGATGCAGATAAGGAGAGGAAACCCAGAGAGGGCAAGGCGACCACGCTAATGGGGAGCAGCCTGGACCTAGCCCCGGGCCCTCCGGCCCTCAGCCACTCTCTGCTCTACCGGCTGCAGGCCCGTGCTTAGATGGGAAGCCAGTGGCCCTGAAAGCCCCGGGGAGGACTTTGGCTGCGTGGTACCCTAGCCCACACCCCCCTTGCCTGCACAGCTTCAGTGACGACCTAAGGAGCCTCTGAGCCTTTCCAAGTCCCGAACTGGGACTATCAGGCCTCAGGCAAGAATTCTTCAACCCTGAGGATGAGTCAGCCCAGGCTAAGTGAGCGTGGCTTGGCCTGGCCTGCTTTTCCCAGACTCCCCTCAAGTGCTAGAATCCGCTTAGGCTGGAACTTCAAAGATTTATCCCTGCTTTTAATCCATCAAAATTGATGAGCACAGAAGATTTTCCCAGCACTGGACTGTGTGCCCCTTGGGGTCAGGGGCTGTCCTTTCCTTGTTGAAGGAACCCAGAGTCCGTAGCAGGGAGGGAGGGAGGCAGATGGAGTGGCATTTACACATTCAGTTCCTCAGAGTGCCTCCGGCAGGGCACCCCGCCAGGCAGGCTGTGCCTGTGGTTTGTCTAGGGCCCCCCTGGGGGCCAGAGGGTGGACTGATGGTGCCTTCAGGTGAGATTGCCTGTACAAGCTCATTTCCTTACTCGCATCTGCTCAACCACCTGAAAAGCAGCATCTTTGCTGACTTATTTAGCGTCCATTAAGTTCATATTCAAAGGAACATACAGGATAACAGAGGGGAGGGGTTACAAGACATGCAGGAGGTGGGAGAGGCGTTTAAAATGTATGAAGATCTGTATGCCAGATGTCTGTTTCACCTACAGAAAATAAAATAAAAAAACAACTCAGAACAAAACACTGCAACCAAACACTGTGACTGTGAGAGCAGGAAGGGTAAGTTTGGAGTCTTGTATCTTGCCATCTCAGGATCATCTGCAAACTCATTGGGAGGCCGTTGTGAGTCTCTCTAGTGGTGGGGCTCGAGACAGTCATGGCGTATGGCTCATCGTGTGAGTTACATGGTCATGGCTGAGACGATTGGTGCACAGTCAACAGACTCCTCCCAACCTTCCAGACCCAGGGGACCCTTGCCCAATCAGTGGGCTGTGCAGAGGGCTGTGCTGAGTTCTGAGGAGTTTGCAGCTTCCCTGGGTGGCAAGAGCAAAGGGCAGAGGCCTCGGAATGAGCCCCTGGGAGCTCTCTCTGTATTGCTTGGACCAGGAGCCACTTGGGACCATCCCTTTCTCAAAGAGAGGCTGCTCCCCAGCTTGCTGCCCTGCAAGCCAGAGGCTTCCTCTCTACCCCACATCATGCTGAAAGAGCATTGCCACCTCCCCCGCAGACAATGCCTGCATATCTCCTCTGCCTGGAGCCAAGTAGTCAAGGGATGTGTGGACCCCAAGCCAATGGTCTGCTGGAATGCAGATCTACCCTGTAGGCTCAGCTCAGCCTGCCGCCAGGAAGGACAATAGAATAGGAGACACCTGCTTGCGTGTTTCTTTGCTTCCTCTCCCTTGGCCTTGTGAGTTTTTCCTCCCCTACGCTCCAAGCCTCCTCCTTCACCCCTGCTGTGTAATGTTAGGGAATTGTCTCAAACCTGGTTTGGGAGAGGAGGAAGCCCAGATGGAACCTCACAACTTGGAGCTTTTGCACCTGCAACCCTGCCGTGAGGACTCAGTCATTCATTCATTCAATATGCTTTTGCCGAGCTTTGCTTGTACACCAGGTACTGTTCTCCAAGGTGCTGGGTGAACAAGACGTTGGGTGGCATGTGAATGACAACAGTGACATGTGGCCTGTGCCTTCGTGTCTGGTACCCTGTGTGCCAGAGCATCGCAGTGGCATCTGACCAGTGGTTCTCAGGGCTGATCAGCAAAGAAACTCTGGTGTACAGAGGTGGAGACAGAAATGTCAAGCTGAGAGGCAGTCCAAGAGGGCTGGAGATTCAACCCTCCTCTTTCCCAATATTCACTAGAGCAGGGGCTCTCCAATTTTTGACCATGATCCACTGTAAGAAATATGTCTGACATTGCAACCCAGTCCACAGGTAGCACATATAAGTGTATACAAATGAATGCCTTTTCTCCCCCTGGTCTTTTCTTCCCACCCTCAGCAGCCAGTGTGTTCTGTGTTCTTGTCTCAAGGGAGTTGCGTTTGGGAGTGAAAGGGATCCTCTCTGGCTTTAACTTCAAAATTTTATAAGAGATTACTAACATTAACAAAGTGTGATGAACTCTGATATATTTCTTATTCTACCGTATTTTATCCAACTCTACTCTGTTCTATCCAAAACGTTGCTTGTGAATTTTGCAGTCCAAAATGTCAGTTAGAAAAACACCAAAGATAGGAAAGGAAGAAAGGTAACATTGTGTATGGCAGGAAGAAGTTACAGTTAGACCTTATTTTAAATGCATTTAAGGAACCCTCTACTTAGATTCTGCTGTAAATCAAATCAATCTACTTTTGATTTGTATTTGTGAAGACCCAACTTTATGCTGTTGGGTTTGCTTAAAGCAAAGTATGGCCTGCAGGCCAAATCCAACCCTCTGCCTATTTTTGTAGGCCTGTGAGCTAAGAAATCTTTTAAATGAAAAAAAAGAAAATCAAAAGAATAATTTCACAGCACATGAACATTATATGAAACTCAGATTTCAGTGTCTTTATTATTGGATCACAGCCCTACTCACTCGTTTGCATATGGTCTGTGGTTGCTTCCCCTACAATGGGAGGTTTGAACACTGCCCACAAAGCCTAAAATATTAACTATGTGGCCCTTTGCAGAAAGGGTTGGCCGACCCCTGGCTTAAAATATATTTTTCTTATACTTAGGATACTTGACCTCAAATGAAATGTTTTTGCAGAAGTGGAGCCTTTAGGGGACCAGCTGAATGAGAATGTCTGACTTTGCCCAGGCTTCCTTCTCCCACACTTCCCTCTGGCTGAAGGAGCGTCAGGCTGGTGTGGTGGACTCAGCCACATGACAACTGGGCGACCTGCCTTGCACCAGCTGCACAGAGACCCCTGACGGCTCTCAAGCCCTGCGTGGCCTGGCCTGGCTCTTGGGGCTGGGGCTCGGGCCAGGCCTCAGAGGGTGCAGCCTTTCAAAAGTGAGCCAGGGCTGGGCTCCGACGTCTCCACGTGAAGTTTCTCTTCCATCTTGTCTTGTTAGTAACACTTTTCTGGGGTCTTTTTTCTATTTTTCTTTGGACTTACATGGCCTCTGGGTCACAACTTTCCAACAAAGTATGTAGCAAAGTTAATCTCTGAAATATTAATAAATGCCTTTCCCCACACTAGTGTTTTAGTTTTAACTCCTCTCTCCATATTCCCTGCCCCCCCAACAGCCAGGATGTTCTGTGTTCTGTCTCAAGGGAGGAAAGGGATGCTCCCTGAGAGAGGGATGCCTTGAGAACTTTCAGCAGCAACTGTTTCAGGGAGTCATTAGGGTAGAGAGCAAGGCCCCCCAACCTCTGTTCTCTGGGCTGAAAGGGGTGGGAGCAGAGAGAGGGATGCTATATGCAGAGGAATCAGTGGGATGAGAAAGGGGCACATAGCATTTGAAGACCCACAGTTCAGCACCCAGGACTTGTCAGTCAGCTGGAGGCCGCTGTGACCTTCAGCCTTCACTGAAGCAAGTGCCACTTAGGGCCACTGGCTGGCCTTTCTTCATCTTGGTGGAATTTCTTCTGCAGCAGACAACATGTCCTACAAGGCACAGCACCATCCTAGCCTCCAGCTGTGGCTCTGTCCCCATCTGACTTGCCCCAGGAATTCACTGCCCTGCAGCTTCCCTGGATCTGAGTTAGTCCCAGACAGAGAGGGAGGGTCCTGGACAATTAGTGGACCAGAGCCAACCTGAGATTCCTCTCCGACCTGGGACAATCTTGGCATGCCAAGCTGACTGCCATATCCTAGCTTTCCACAGTTCCCATCAACACACTTGGGCCTGGACAGGCCAGGGTGGTGGTGATCCCCAGGGCATGGTGAGTGTGTGTGTGTGTGTGTGTGTGTGTGTGTGTGTGTTCCCCTACACTCACATACTTTGGGTGTCTGTGAGGGTGTGTGATGGGATTTGGGATCTGGTGCAGGATGAGAATGAATGGATGGAGAGCTAAGTTGCCAAATAGATGTTGGGGATAGGCAGAAACCACGCCCACTCTATACCACGGCCGGAAGGCGCTGTGCCTATGCCAGCCATCCTGACCTCAGGACAGAGCCCCTGCTTTTTCTGCTTCATTCCTAATGTTGATTCTTCCTAAGAAGGCCCCACAGTGGAAGGAGGAGTAGGTTGAATTTCCTCACCTCCCACATCTTTCTCCAGCTTACTCCGTAATGGACAGTAGGTAAACTTGCTTCCATTCCTCCACCAGGGTTTAAAGGCTTGACCTGCAATTCACAGAAGTCAGCTTGGGTTCAATTGCAGTCGATTGCCTGATCCTCATTTATTTTTTCCTGTATACTTGAAGTTAGGACAGCTTTAATTTGAAATGGAAATTTATGCAAATACTATGTAAATTAGGTCATTCCCAGATTAACTGGGGGGAAAAAATCTGGTCTGCCTAAGCAGGCACCATCTGTTCCCTCCTCATTCTTTCCATATCTGAACCCCACCCCCCCTTTCCCAATGCACTTAGAAATTTGTTTTCCTGTAGCTGAGAAAAGAGATCTTTCAAGGGAAGGAAGCAAATAGCCCATCGCTTTTCCAGGTGGGCTGTTCTAATGCCTGTTCTGCTGCGGGAAGAGGCCCAGGTGAGGGGCTAGGAAGAAGGTTAGGTTAACTACAGGCTCAGGGCACCTCCTTCAAGGAGACAGCGGCCGGGACTGACTGTGCTGGCCTGGCTTGGTCTGCACTGAGGAAGCCTGGGGTCTCGGGGTGAGCTGCCACAGCCCACGCAGGTGCCGCCCAGCCCCTTCCCTCTCTCCTCTGGGCCTCTGCTTGCCCTACGACTCTTCCTTTCCTCCCTCTCGCTGCCTCTGCCTGAAGCCTTCTGGAATCCAGAAGCCCTCCTGCTCCCTGCTGTGGCATCAGACTAGAGAGGTCTGGAACTTGGGTGCGGGTGTAAGCTGGTTGGATGAGCCTGGGCCTCCTGTCTCTCCACCATGGCTGCAGCCCACTCCTGCTTTGGGGCAGTGACAGTTTTGGTCCTGCTGTGCAAGGGCAGAGCCTAGCATCCCTGTAGCTGGAGGAAGTTGCTACTCCACAGCCCTTTAGCCTTCCTTTCCTCATAAAGGCTGTTAATGTGAGGAAAGTGGGGGCCTGCTGGCTCCTTCATCCAGTGTCCAGTGTCGTCCTCTCTTTGAGGTGGGTAAAAGTGAGAAAAAACTGCCCGGCACTCATTAGTAACTCCATCCTGCAGTGAAGAAGCCTCATGGAGCAGAGCCATGGCTGTTTCACAGGGAATAAGTAACTTGAGGGTAAATACTTTTGTTGCTGTTTGCCACAGAGATTTTGATTGGTTTGGTTGTTTGTTATTGAAGCAAATCTTAATGAGAGCTGACTAATATAGCCTCTATAATCTTTGTTACAATTCCCCCAAAGCTGCCTCGCATTTAAAAAAATTCTTTGATGTACTCATGTGGTATTTTCTCAATTTGAGGCCAAATGACAAAAGTGCATAAAAACTGCTTTTTTTGATTCATGATACAATCTTTTAAACTGCACTTGCATAAATGGCTTAAAAAAATCAAACCTCCAGGCAGTCGGAAGACTCATACAAAGTTCCTGAGGTGAGAATGTAAGGATCCCAGAGTGGCTGGGCAAGTAAGCACGTGAAAATGTGGTAGGAAACGAAGTTCAGAGTTTGGGGATGGGAAGTGGTGGACTTGAGCTGGGCCCCAGAAAAGGTGCAATTTTAGGACAGAAGCACAAGGTGGCCCCATGGTACCCTCCATGATCTTGGTTGACCACACATGTTCGTGGTAGATAAAGAGGCTAAGACAGGCAAAAGGGCTCTGCCAGGGGATCAAAATCCAGCAGGCTCTAAACTAATCATCAACCATAAGACTCTTAGAACTAGAAGGACTTCTAAAATCTCCCGACCCAGTGGACTGCCAGTGGGGTCCATGATGCCTAAGGAGGGACTCCAGGATTCTGGGAATCACTGGAATTGCAAAATGTACTTTTCAGGGGAAACTTCCAAAGGGTCTCAAACCCCAGAATGGGAAAGAACTTCTGACTCCAACCAGTCCTCCACTCATGGCCAGACTTGATGCGGACTTGCTCAGCAGCAGGCAGCCTGGGCCAAACCCTCTTTTTACCAGGTGCCCTGGAGGCCTGAGTCCATAACCCTAGTTCTCTCCGTACAGGAACCCAGAGAATGCCCCAGGCCTGAGAATGCTAGGGCTCCTTTCAAAAAACTGGGGCTTTAGTATGGGGCCTGCAAACCCCTATACATACTCTGGGCTGTCTGTGGACTCAACGAACAGCACGCCTTGCACCTCTGTGCACTATTGTTTTTCAAAGATGCCTAGAAGTTTCTTTGATAAATAAAATATCATTGCACTTAATGTGCTCACTGAATTCTCAGCCACCTTAATCATTATGTAGTTTCTCACTCACTGGATGCTCTATACAAGTCTAAGGAATGCTGGACTCCACATAAGTCTATTATAATGGGGGTATCTGTCAAGTATTTTGAGTTAAACAGGCATCTTTATACTCAAAATAGTTGGAACTGTGGTCTGTGGGAAGAGAGAGAGGGGAGACCATGGTGTGGGGAAGTCTGATAACAGAGAGGGACAGGGGATGGAGGCAGAGAGCTCCCAGACTGTGACACTGCTCAGGCGGGACCACAGATGGAGAAGAGGCTCTCTCCTCTGATGGGAGATGCAAATTTTTAATTCAGCACCTTGTTTTTTAAAAAAAGCCCCGATGCTAGTCTATCTGCTTTGGTGTTTTAAAATATCAATTAAATACCACATTTACCAATGTCACCTCTTAAAGCCTGACTTCTGCTTCCCTCTTCCCTGACAGCAGGGCTCAGAGAACCCAAGCATCCATCTCAGGTGTTTGGACGCACAGGTGGGTGGCTCCCTGGGGACACTCTCAAACCAAACCATGAGCAGAAATGAGGCTGAAGACGGGGTTCCTTTCAAAGCCGGTCAACTTTTCTTCACTTCACTGCTTAAGCATGTCCTTCAAACGTGGTCTCAGGGGCCAGAGCTACTGCATATTTATCAAAGGCCTGCTGGCGGGCATGGGAGGCTGCGAACAGGAAAATCAGGCCCAGGCGGGTGTCTGTGGAGACTGCCTGGGTGCTGGCCAGGCTTTGCGGGTTGCCCAGTTTACTCTGTAGAATCCAGCCCTGCCCAGCTGCCCTCCTGGGGAGGCATGTGTGGACCTGGCCGACGCCAGGGAGATTGCTGCCATTCTCACACTGACTTCCATGGCCAGCCCAGTCCCGACTGTGGCTCCACTGTCCACAGTGGCCGGGTTGACCAGATCGGCCTGGAGCTCTGCCCTGGGAGGATGCAGACTACCATGGCATCACAAAGTACTGCTTTGTGGCCCTGACAGGACAGTTTGTCACTAGCTGTGAGACGGTCCCTGGCAGACCCTGGCATGTGGTGAGCAGACAGCTCTGTGCTGGTCACAGTATTGCAAGTACCCCAGATTGGGGGCAGTGCCCACTCTGTCCGGATGTGTCCCCTCCACCTCACATGGATCCCGAAGGCCCGTGACCCAGAGCAGAGGCGGGGAGTGGCACGGGAGTGATCGTGTGCGCCCAGTGGCCACTGTTGTGCGGGTTGAAGCAATGGTACTGTGAAGGCTGCTCAGGATGTTTATGTGAGGGTCCTGTGGCACCAAGGCATGCTTGCAGCTTGCCCACCCCTGCTGTGGGTCCCGGGCATGAGCCCCTCGACATCAGCGGTATTCTGTGAGTAGGACATCCAACCAGAAGAAAATGGAAGTGAACATCTTGGAGTAGGGAAGAATTTCTTAACGAAGATACACACACACACACACACACACACACACACACACAGGCAATCACACAATCACAAACCATACAATAATACAATATACAATAAAATATTAATAACCTCAACTACATTAAATTTAAGGACCTTAGTTCATCAGAGGTACTTTAAAGAAACTCAAAAGGTAAGCAAACTGGGAAAAGATATGTGTAATACATAAGTGACAAAGGATTAGAATCAAGAAAATACCAAGAGTCCTCTTGGCGGGGTGGAGGACTTAGGAAAGAGACCTACAGCTAAGTAGAAAAAAGGCAGAAATTACAAAGAGGCATTTCACTGAAGAGGAAACACATAGGTAAGTACACAAAAGGAACTTCTCACCGGGTCAGGATGCACCCCAGACCACGATGAGATGCATTTCCTCCGGGGAGGCATTCTAGGTGCTCCCTGACTGGAGAGCTCTTCTTGTAGCACTTCCCTGGGAAGCCCAGCTCCTGAGCTCTGCAGAGCCTCTGGTCAAGTATCCTTCCCCACTGTGGGAGCCTGAGAGGGACACCTGCCCTTCCCCTTCCTGTCCCCATGGTGGTGGGGATGGCAGGTCCCTGCCCCCGCCCCCTTCTCAGCACCTTCCCTTGTCTCCTTTCCTAGGTCTCAGTCTGGCCAGTGGGGATGAAAGGACATCTTTTCAAAGGGAAAGTTGGTTCACTTTACCTCACAAGCCCATGGGGAACTTAGGGCAGACTGTTTATGACAAGGTAAATATGCTAACAATTAGCACCTCCTAGACCCAGTCCAGGTAAAAGAGGGGCTCCCTCAGCTGACAGCCAATCTCCCTTTTCCCTTGTGGGCAGCAGTGAAGTGCCACTGGTGAGGCAGAAGTTGCGTGTGACAAGGAGCATGCAGACCGGGGCCAGTGTTGGGGAGGCCCTGCTCCTAACTGGTCTACTCACTCCAGAACCTTCCTGCCCTTTTCCTCTGGGGCACACCTGGTTCAGAAGCCTTTTCTGAGTGGCCTTTCAGAACTAAACAGACAGCTAAGGCAGTGTCCGGAAATGGCTGAGCCTAGGCTTGGGATGTGGAGGAGACAGAGCTTAGTCTATGGTGAACTTCTGCAAAATGGGGTATCCAGCCGATACACACTGAGCAGTGGGGTCTTGGCACTACCTCCCACTCACTGCTGCCAGGAGCTGCTGACACCTTTAGGCAGGTGTGACTGAGGGTCTGTTTTCCCTGCCGATCTGCTGTCAGACATTGGTCACAGCTCCATTGTTTCCCTTGGGTCCTACCCTGGATGTTCTCCAAGCCAGACCAGGCCACTGTGGCTGCCCCTATTTATGGAGGAACTTGCGAAAACAGCAGGCAGGGGAACACCATTCATCCAGATGGTGAATGTGTGGAGATATGGGGAGAGACGCCCTCCCTCCGGCCCTTGCCCTCTGCATCTCTTCCATCAGGCTGGTCCTGAGTTATATTTTTAAAACAATAAACAGGATCCAGAAAGCAGCTAAGAGAATGTTATCTATATAGTTTAGCAGCAGGAATGCAGCTCTAATGACCCTCTGCTTTGGTTTGGCTATGATTTTGAAGGCAGGCCTCTTATAGAGCAACAAGGCGAAACACCACCTAAAAAAGATTGAGAACTGACTGTGAAGGAGCCAACACACAGCAGTGAAGAGGAAGTAGTATGACCTTCAGCCTCAAGCAGGAAGAACAAAAAAAAAAATCTAGAACTTGGTGACTTTATTTAACACAAGTATTTTTACTAACTGGATCTCAACAATGTAAACAAACAACAGATCGTCTCATTCTTAATCCACAGACAAACATTTCTAAGTACATTATTAGTTTTTCTGTCTAATAATCATGATTTTTAAAAAATTCAAATTAAATAAAAGACAAAACTGCAGGCAGGGTAGGCTTGATCTGTGGCGGCTCTCCCTGGACAGTCCTTGTCAACTGTAGGCCTCAGGTGAGTTTGCTTCTTTCTCTCCCAGCCCCTCTCTTTTTTTTCTGTCTTTCTTTCATTTAACAAATCAAGCTTTCATTATGCACCAGGAAGTCCTCTAGGCACCAAGAATACACCAGTGAACAGAACAGATCCCTCCTTTATAGAAATGATGTTCCAGTTGGGGAGACAGAGATAAACAAAATAAAAAGTGAAACATTTGACATGTTGAGCATGATAAGCAACCCTGAGAATGCCTTCTGCCTGCCTGGCCTTGCAGCTGTGAGAACGGTTAACTTCATTGACTACTGAGTGACAGTGAACATGGACTGAGCAATCACTGTAAGCAGGCATTGCATCCAGTGATGTACACACACTATCTCATTTAAATTCCATCACAACCCATGTGGTAGATGCTGTTACTTGTCCTCAGTTTCCAAATGAGGGAACTGGCACACGGGAGGTTCAGCAGCTTCCCAACATCACCCAGATGCTAAGAAAGGGAGTCAGGATTTGAATCTAAAACCACAGGAGTCTGATGGCCTTGTTCTGCCTCCCAACTGTGCCCTGACCCTCCTCAGCATTCACGCAACTGCGTCTGGGCTGCACAGCAGTGAGGCCGAGTGAACAGCCTCTGAACATGTTGGTGTGAAAGGACCACTGTTCCCCTTCTGTGCAGAAGGTCTCACCTGCCCTGACTACCACCCTGTAGCCCGGTTTTGGCAGGAGCTGCCTGGCAGTGCCTTGTAGCCCCTGCTGACTTCATAACTCAGACCCCACCCCCCAACTAGCCTGAGGTGGGGCAGTGGTCACAGGCGCCTCCTAGGGCTTCGTTGCTCAGGCCCTTGACCAAGCAGAGCCTAAGTGAGACCCTGGCTCTGCGGGGACAGCCTGAGTGTGCCCGGGGAAAGACTGAAAGTAGTCTCAGAAGCCAGAGAAGCCACCACCCCTGCTGCCCCTCTGTACTGTTTGCCTGAGGTGGGGTCTGTAGTATGTGGTGGGGGATGTACACCCCATGCCCCTTCCCTGCCCATGGGGGCGGGAAGCTGAACCCAAGAGGAAACACACCATGTGTGTATGCAAAACGTCTTACCGAAGCTCAATACATGAGGCAGAACAAAGAGAGTCTCTCCTTCCTTCCCTCAGGAAGCCAGGTCTCCACGGGAGCTGCATTCCAGGCCTTCCAGTAATAAGCTGTGGAACTTTGGGCAAGTTGTTTACCCTCTCTGGGACTCAATGCCTTTGTAAAATGGAGTCAAGAACTCCTTTCCTTCTGCCCCCCAATTTATGGTGAGGATCACAGGAAATAGTGTACTTGTAACCTGTAAAGTGAAATGCACATTTATTATCCCTACAGCAACTGAAACAGAATCCCACCCAAAAGAATCACCGCAAGGCCTGTTTAGGTTTGGGGCAATCCAGGGTTAAATTCCCGCTCATCAGAATAGGCCACATGTATTGAATATCCTCACCTCTGTTCCAGAAACCTTCTGTAAGGCATGTCCCTATCCTCCTCCACTCCCACCCACGGGTGAGAAGCTGGCGAGGCAGGAGCAGCCTCAGAGACAAGCTGGAGGGGTGTGAGGGGCTTCAGAGACAGAAGGATTGGGATGCAAGGAGGCCCCTTCACAGGAGCAGGGCTCACCCCACGCTGTGTTTAAGTAAGGTGCTGCACACCACCTCACCATGGAACTACAGCCTCAGCATAAGGCCGCTCCCGAAGGTGCGAGCCCAGCAGATGCACCATCCACTCCCCAGTGACATATGTGGCCCTAAAAGCAATAAGGCCCCTGCCCCCCCAGGCTTAACCGGCTTCTTTCCCTGACTCTAGAGGGAAGTGAGCAAGGATTCCAGTTGCTTGGGCCCCCTCCTGCTTGCCATGTGTTACTTGGTTTAATCCACTCATCAGCCACATTTTATATCGCAGAAAGCTGAGCCATACAGAGGCAGCGGCATTTATCTCGACTTCGCAGCTCCAGTTGGAACCAGGATTCGCTGGACACCAAATAATCGGCTCTAGCGGGGCCCATGATTAACCAGGCAATAAATACTTACAAGTCTCCATTGGTCCCAGAACTGCTGGGGACGTGCGATGTACAGGAGGCCAGGCCCTGTCTCAAGGGGGGCGGGACCGCCTACACACGGTGGGGGGGGACTTGGCATCCTATACACGGCGGGTGGGGCACCCTATGCACGGGGGCGGGGCATCCTACACAGTGCGCAGAACAGGTCCCCACCATCCCGGCAGCGGGGAGCTGTTACTGCGCTGGCTCCCCAGGTCCCGCGGGGAGTCGGCTGTGAGAGCAGGAGGCCCGATGGGCCAGCTGTCAGGGCTGGAAGGTCTGTGGGCATCCTCACAGTAAACCTCATCTGGTTAGAGGGCCCTCCTGGGCCCAGGGGACGTGAGTCACTGCTCCCGTGATGAAGCTAGTTAGGCACTCTGCCGGACTGAAAACTCCCAGCCCAGAGCTCCTGCTACTCCCACCACGTGTGAGCCGAGCCTTGAAGGGGTGGGGCGGGCGTGGTTATGGCAACTAAGGGACAAGCCCCAGGGACCCGAACCCGGGGCTCCGCCTCCTGCTCTGGAGCCTGCTCTGACCTGCGCTTGCCAAGCCCACTGGTCGTGTGGGTGAGCAGCTGTTTCCATTTTTCTGGGCAGCCTCGCTTCTGGGAGCCAGGCCAGCATTCATAGCCTTTTCCCTCCTTTCCCTTTTTGTACAGGGAATCTGCTTGCGGCTGTCAGAGCCAGCAGCTTGCACTGGGTACACTGCCCACCTTTCGGCTCGACTGGAGGGCTAGGTACCTTGGGGGCCCCTTTTTCTCTGGGTCTGGCCATTTGGGGGGTCCTACTGCGGCTAGAATGGAATCCCCTGCAGCCCCCTCTTCCTAGTCTCAACTCCGTGCCTTTGTCCCTTAAAGCAAACAGTCTGTCAGTTCGGTGACTCCAGTGGATGGGGCCTCCTGGCGGAGCGTCCAGCGACAGGGTCCCGCCGGCCATGGTGACATCGGTGACTTAAGAGACATCTCGGGAGACTCTGAGGTGTGTCTGAGGGCCGAGTCCGAAGCAGAGAGAGAGAAGCAGTCATTTACTCTTGTCCCCAGCCACCTTTCTCTGCCTCCAGGGCTCCCTGTTCTATTTGAAATCCAGTGTCCTGGGATGAGTGGGCTTCCTTTTCAGAATGATCTGTGGCCTATTTGCACACTCCTCTGGAAGGCTTCTCCCAACCTCAGCGTGCCCCTTGTCGACTGCAAATTACTCCGCTTGACAGGCTCAGAACGTTCTTTTAAAAGTCTCTGTTTTTCTTAAGTGATTTTCTATGACTTTCCCTGGAGGTTTTTATCAAAATAAGCTCTTCTTCTAGGCAAACAGAAGGGAGAGCGATTCATTCTTTTCAGAAATTAGGAAGTATGGAATTATGCAAGCTCTGCTACAAAGGATCATTAGCAGGGCTCCTGGGAGGGACCAGCCCTAATCACAGCCCTGGCAGGCTGGCCCTCTGGTTAACTGTCATCTGAGGCCTGGCCTCCAGCTGGGCTGCACCCCTTAGCACCTTCCTAGCCACTGAGCAGCTCCCTGGAAGCTCCCCTGAGGACCCTAGCTACCCTCATTCCTGAAGGGGGTGTTAACCCCTGTCCTGGGACCTCCCTGATTGCTAAGCAGTGTAACAGGAAAGCCAGGGCAGCTAGCTCTGGGCATTTCCAAGCCTCAGAGTAGGCCCCTTGGGTCTGCAGATTCCTGGAAGACCCCACTGGACACTGCTGTCACCTTAAGTTAAGTGTTCAACATTGGGCCACATGTGATTCTGGTTTAGCATTAATTTAGCCTCAAGACCTATGGTTATTCTTTATGTAATAAAGTTATATAAGGACAGTGGAATTCTACAGTTATTTGAAAGACAGTACTTTTTTAGACCCTAGAGGCAGTGTGAGCCAGGCTAGGAGGTCTGGTCAGACACCCCCAGTTTCTAAGGGGTAGAGTGCTGGAGGCATAAGATTCAAACATGTATCTGAGATCAACCCTGGTTCTCCTGTGTGACTTTGGGCAAGCTATTTGATCTCTCTCTGCAGTTTTGTTTCCTTATCTATCAAAGCAGATGATAATACCTATCTCACTGTGTTGCTATGAAGATTACATAAAGAAACAGATGTAAACTGCCCTCACAGTACCTGGCACATAGCAAGTGCTTAATCAGTGAGAATCCTCTTTTTCTTCTAAGATCTGGGATGCCTGAGTAGGGGTCTAGCATTAGGAATCTTTCAACATTTACTAATAGAGTTGCCTGAGAGAGCAGAAATATTTGGGAAGATGCTTAGAAGGGAAATGGAGGTCTAGAATGTCATGTGGTCCAGAAATCAAGGATGTGGGAAGCCTTTTAGCAGAAACTAGGAGATTACCTCCTAAATACTAGTAGTGATGGATGCTTTACAGTATGAGTATGATTACACAGAAGTGAATATATTTTCCATTTGTGTTTAGGAAGACCATCTTCTTGATTTAGGGCCAGAAATAGTAGGTAGCTCAATGTCCCTCCAGGTACATAGTTGTGTCCTGGTTCCATGTCCTTTGCCAGTCCTGGTCCTTGGGAAGTGTGTGAAAGTCTTCATTAAGTGCATGAAAATTGTTCAAGACCTCTGCTGCATTTCTCCCAAGTGCTCTGGATCTTCAATAAAAAAAGAAACAATCAAGGTAAAGTGATGTTACCCTGGTCACTAGGAATTGAGTTCCCTTCCTGGGCTCCTTGGACCTGCCAATCCCCAAGGCTACCTCAGGCAGAGACTAGCAGCAAGTCCAAGGCCTTGTCAGGAAGAGTTTCCTTTAATAACACTTTCACAAACAAGAGACACAAGCTTCCCTGGAATTGCCAAAAGAGAGTGAAGACAAAAGACTTAAACAAGAAAGTTCACTTCAGGTTTATTCCAAATAACCCAAATGCCCATCAAAAGGAGAATGGAGAAATATTGTGGAATATAGTCAGTGATTCTGGGACATCTTTCTACGTTGACAGATAATAACTGCACCAGTGGGGGTGAGGATTTAATAATATGGGTAACTGTTGGACCACTGTTGTATAATCTAAACCAATGTAAGATTGTATATCAGTGATATTTCAACTAAAAACTAATAAACTTTAAAAAATGAAATAAAAGCATTAAGAATAAAATTAAGAAAATTTAGAGCATTACAAATAAAATTTTAGAGAAATAGAAACCAAATGTGGTATGTTTATGCAATGGAATAGTACACAGCTACATTTCTGAAACATGCAACATGAACCTCATAATTATTATGCTACTAAGAAAAAGAAGGTACACACAAAAAAGTACATATGATTCGATTTACATGAAGTTCAAGAATCAATGAAAATGATCTAAGATGATAAAAGTCAAGAGTAGTGGGTCCTTTGGGTGAGGGGACCATTACCTTGGACTTGAAAGGGGCAACACTTTCTGTGGAGATGGGGATACTCTGTATCTTGGTTTGGTTGGTGGTTACATGTGTATGCACAGATGAAAATTCACAGAGATATGCACTCAAGAACTGTATATTTTGCTGCCTTTAAATTAAACATTAAAAAAACTTATGTCAATAAAGATATTGAAATAGAAAAGAGAAATTGGAGAAATGTGAAAAGGTCAGGTTAAATGGGGCCTGTCCAACCCAGAGCTGGCCTCAGTGATCAGAGAGCCCCATAACCTGCTTCTCTTTGGGGTTGAGCCACAGGCCTCAGGCATTCCTCCATTGAGCCATGCTCTGACCTTGGCACTGGCACAGACCACTTGACATTGGACTTATGTCAATCAATGTTTCCACGGTTTTGTAGATAACATGAAGCCAAAATCTTGCCCCTTTGAAATTCTCCCCCAAAGTGTGCCCCATTTCCCTTAGACTTCAATAGTCATCTGTAACTCTTACTCACCTATACCCCACATCCAATCGATCAGTAACTCCTGTCAATTTTACATCCTTAATAGATTTAACACTCCCATTTTTCTCTACCCCTAGATCCAGACTAGTATCATCCTCCTAGATGACACACTAACCTCCTACTTGACCTTCCATGGTCTTGCTCTTCTTTAATGAGCTCTCCACACTGCTAAAGGGATCGTTGCCCTAAAACGCAAATCATAAAATACTTCAAAGGGACTCCATAGCTCCCAGATAGATCAGATAGTCAGGGAAGGTTACTCTGGGAGGTGATAGTTGAGCAGAAGCCTGAAGAAAAAGATTGCTTGCCACCCTACCTCCCAAGTGTATGCCCTTGTCGATCTACTCTCCTGGTAATTCCTAAAATAGGCCATGCCCCTACAGGCCTCAGAGCCTTTGCGTATACCATTTTCTCTACCTGTGGTGCTGCCTGCTGTCAAGAACTGTGAAGGACCCTACTTGCAGGCTTAGGCTCATGAGTTAGCCTGTCACAATTGTATGGATGTTGGTAGAAGATATGAGACCCCTGGATCTGAGGACAGTTTATTACTCCAAGAAATAGTAGCCAGAGTATCAACATTTTTTCACTTGCTTATCCCTGATGATGCAATACTATAATTCAATAAGATAAGTGAGTTGTAAATAGGTAAGTAAACTGTTGTGGAAGGAAGGAATTGAGGCCATAAACATTAAAATGAGAAGAGCTGAGAAAAGAGTGTTTGGGACTGATTGAACCATTCCCAGAACCTTGGCATTGGTAGAGGCCTCGGGATTAGGTGATGCAAGCTCCACACTGAACAGTTTCTGTCCTTCAGAATCTGCTTGGGGCCTGGTGTCCCCATCAGGGACATGTCCACAGATAAATTGCTAGGCTGTGCTTTTAAGCTCTGGTTGAGATGTGCGCACAGGGTATTGGAAGCCCCCAAAATGGGTAGGAGTTGGCCACGGTTAAATCTTGACAGATGGGCAGCAATTTCTCAGAAGGACTTAAATATCAGTCTTGAAAATGGCATTGCCTGCAGGAGGACAAGGTGCTTATGAGGCAGGGGTCCCTAAACGTTCATCTTCACACAGGATGGAGCCAGGTTTGGGTGGGGGATGCCAGCTGAGGTGCAAGTCCTTTCAGGTACTGCCTAGCAATGAATGGAAGCGGGGCTGCTCTCCAGGGCCGTCCACCCTCCCAGGAGGAATATCCAGCACCTTCGCCACAGCCAGAACCACTCTGGATCCCCCGGTGAATGCCTACCCTTAATTCCAGTAGGCCTGCTCGTCCGCCCAGTTGGCAGGAGTTCAGAACCAAGGCTTCCTCCTCTCAAGGCAGTTCCTGGCTGCCTAGGCAGCAGCGGCCGGCTTCGGTTTCTGACTCACCCCAACATCCCCGCCTGGCACCCGCCCTGCAGTCAGGCGGGGCGGTCCTTTGAGAGCAAGAAGCTCTGCAGAGGTGTGCGTGGGGGCAGCACAGACACCCCAGGCCGGCCAGGGCTGTGGATCCCCTGCCTCGGACGCTGCTCCGGGGCAGGTGAGGAAGCGGGGGCGCAGGAGGCGGGGCACCGCCCAGGGTAGTGTGACGGCCTGGCAGCGGGCTCCCGGCTCCCCGCGGTCCAGCGATCCAGTGCCCTGCCCGCTCCTTCCAGCTTTCTCTGAGGTCCCCGGACACCCGCCGCGGACCCGTGTCCGAGCCGCAGTCTGAGCCACTGAAGGCGCCGTGAACCTGCCTCCCCGGAGCAGGCTGCGAGCTCTCGGAGCGAGAGCCGCCCGTGGCCCCCGCGGCGCAGCTCCTCCCTGAGGGCCCGGGGGCGACAGGATGGGCGGTGCTCCAGGGCCCGCAGGAACCGCCGCGCTGCTGTGGGTCACTGCTTCTTAAATACAAACAATGGGTTTAGCTGGATCCAACTTCAGGAAAAAAAGGTTTGTTTTTATTCAAACGCAATGTTAGAAGTTTAAAATTTTAATCTCCCCTTTCCAGATCTTTGAGTAGAATTGAGATCATGCTGTCTTGATTCTGTGGCTCCTCCTGTCCTTCCCACCATACGCCTCCTCCAGCTCCGCAGCTCTGTCCTCCTAGATCCTGGTATGCCAGTTAGAGAAGCAGGGCTCGGAGATGCTGGACTAAGCCGATGGTTTACTCTCAGTCCCTCTTTTAGTGTCTCCTGGTCAGAGCCTCATGGTTGGGGCTGTCCCACTTGGCCTTGAACAGAGGTAGGGTGGGAATCGGGAGGGAGGGAAACCCCACACTGGCCTTGTGCAACTTCTGCAGGAGCTAGGAACCCCGGCTTTTCCACCCCTAAAGAAACAGCTTTCCAGGGAGGGGAGGGAGGGCAGACGAGGGTGAGGAGGAAGGGGCCAAGCACCTTACCCTGTTGGCAGTACTATCCCTTTCTCATGCCTTAACCCTCTGCCCTGACACCTTTAGTGCTGCGGTGGTTAAGTTCCACAGGAAACAGGAAACATGGTTTAGCAAACATCCCTTTAAGACTCAACAGAGTAGTTGGCCTGTACTGCCACTGCTAAGTGCAAGAATGAAGTTTTGCAAAAGGAATGAACACCAGATTTCACCAGAAATTCTTGCCCCAGAGACTCTCGGTGGTTGGCAGCCATTGGTTCTTCATAGGCATGGATACATTCTTCCGAGCTCTTAGGCAATGACGTTTGTGGACATTACAAAGCAAGAGTACTTCAAGTTCCCTTCCGGAGCCACATAGGTGGCATGAAAAGCTAGATAGCAATCCTAGGAATGGGTGCTGGTTTAGTTTAGTTTCACACCATGAAAGGTGAGCCCTGCCATACTCACCCAACTGGAGGACATGAAAGCTGTTTGGGAAGAGTAAAGAACCAACTCTGAGCAGCTCTGGGCCTGTGGTAGGCATGGTGTTCATGTTCAAGCACAAAGGTAAACAGAGCAGAACAGTGGGTTAAAAGGGATTGATTGTTTATCTTCCTGCTGATGACAGACATGAGCGTTGGCCCAGGGCCCAAGCTTCTTATCCTTGAAAAACACATTTTACAGATTGCTGGCAAAAACAGCCAACCCAGATTAAGCTGCCAGACCTAACTATTTTCAATCTTTCTCCTGCCCCTTTTGAAAAAATAAGAGATAAAAATTTTCTAGGATGCGTTTTCCCTGAAAGACAATGAGAGCAACTACAGGCAAGCCTGGAGCTCCACGAGGGGCTTGCTGCCTCCAGAAAGCCCAGTATAACACTTCAGGCCAGTTTGGTAACAAGGAAAATATTTGCCTTTCAGAAGGATTCTTCAGTTTCTAATAGTATTTCTTCAAATGGCAGATTCTTGAGGACATTTAAGGATTTATTTACTTACTTGTCAGAGAAGCTGAACGGCAGAGAAGTTTTGAGTTGACATTTTGGGAGCACCCTTAAAGGGTGATCAAGCAGAAGGATAAAGTGTTTTTGAAATGATAATGTGAAGTATTGGGGACAAGTACGCATTGCACAGGCATGATTTTACTGTCTACAGTGTAAAGTGAAGCCCCAATGTATTACACTGACTCATAATTAATATTTCAGGGACTGGAAATCCTCAGTGTCCTCATGAAAATTTTCTAGAAACTACCACATAAATTGGATCATCATAAAACAGGTTTCTGCAAAGTGGGTATTTTCTATCATGAGAACATGGTTAAACTTGGAGTTACTTTCCTGATTAGGGACTTGACACCAAACACAGCAGATATGATGCTTTCTGTCAGAAGTGAAAAAATAAACTCTAAATTCTGTGGTCATTAGAAATAGGAAAATCATGCCCCAAGTGTTATAAAGTGGATGTAAATGTCCCGTGTGCATCCCAGTGGTCTCCTGTAACTGCCCTCTGACTTGATTATGGACTATTCACAAATATATGCCATCATGATAATCATGAGGTAGGGAAGGCAGGTATTGGTCCCTGAGTTCAACAGATGAGGAAACAGGTTCCTAAGTGCACAACTAGTTGGAACCAGAGCAGGGACTTATGAGATGGGTTTTCTCTCTACTCCTAAGTCCCGTCACTTTACAGTGGACCATGTGGTCCCCCTGTGGAGCACACACGGCTCCATGAGATGGCAGACATTGTGTATTTGCTTGTCTCGCATCTCATGGGATGCTGCTTTAACTGCACATATAGTCTATCCTTCCAAATTCCATTTTTTGGTTGCTGTTTCTAAATCAAAATGACTGGTTTTATGCAGAAACTGAGGGCTATATAAAGTTATAAAGAAAATTCTAGTGGGGGGGTGCATGGGGAAGGCAGTATAGCACAGAGAAGACAAGTAGTGACTCTGCAGCATCTTACTATGCTGATGGACAGTGACTGTAATGGGGTATGTGGTGGGGACTTGATAATGGGGGGAATCTAGTAACCACAATGTTGCTCATGTAATATATTAATGATACCAAAAAAAATTCTAATAATGAACCACATAGAAGAAAAATGCAAATCATGTTACAAAATAAATGGGACTTAAGATATGGATACAATAAACATTTACTTCATAATACTTGTTTTTTCCTAGAATTTCAATGAATCTTTTGGAAGATTTTAAAAATATACTGAAAACTGTCCCCAAGGAGCCTTAGTTGACACCTTTTCTGTTTCTTCCCTAACATTCCCAGCCAAGGTTTTCAAAACCATTTCTCTGACCTTAGAGCTGCTACAAGTGGCATAGCACTTGCTTGACTGTTTGTTGACAAGACCAGCAACACTTCATACTTCATTAAAAAGCTACAAATAAGGTCATTCACTGAGGCTTTTAAGAGGAGTTGCTTACTGTGTGTAGTGGGATTAAGGAAAAATGTTGTTTTCAGCCTTTAAAACTTGATTTTAAAAATGGATTTCAAAGGCACAGAATGTAATTACTTAATTTTCTTGATTCATGACACACTAGTCATTGGTTCATGCATGGCCTTATTTTGCTTTATTGTATTTTTCTTTGCTAATGAACACCTGCTGCCCAAGCAAGAGCTAGAATATCACCATTTTCCCCACACCTAATAATGCCCTCTTAGCCCTGCTCTCTGCCTCTCATATAGGTTACCTGTCTCTTAAATTCGGTGTTTGCCATTCCTTTGCTTTTTAAAAATGAATTTTACCACGTATGCTTGTACACCTAAATAATATATAATTGGGTTTGCTTGGTTAATAAAATTAGTATCACACTATAGTTTTCTGTAGTCTGTTCTTTTTACTCAAATGTTTCTGAGACATCCACATAGTAGAACTGAAGTTCATTAATTTTCACCTTAGTCTGTTCTTTTTAGTGAAAATATAATCCATGGACAAGGAGAAGACATCTGCAATCTGTATAAATATCAAGAGTTAAGTATTCAGAATAAAGGCACCTCAAATCAAAAGAAAAAAAGACAATGTTGCCCTTACCACCAATAGGAAGTTGGTAAAAGCTATGAATACGCAATAGAGTAAGGGAAGTGGAAATGGCCAATTAAGAAAGATTACCAACCTCAATAGCAATCAGAGAAATACAAATTAAAAAACATCAAAGACTCTATTTCAAACCCATCAGTTGGCAGTTCAGTGAATCTTGCAAGTATTGGCAAGAATATGGGGCACAAGGACTCTTACATACTGGTGGGAGACTAAACTGGTACAAGTACTTTACTGAAAAGTTTTGTAAAACCTAGGATACAACTGAAAACGGGAATATCTCGTAATTCCAACAGTTCCACTTCTAGTGATATGTTCTAGAAAAGCCTTCACAGATAGTAAAAGATGAGAAAAAAATCTTACTGTACCTCAGTAAGGAAATGGCTATATACATGTTTATTTCCTTAAAAAGACCAAGTCAAAACAAATCTGACACAGAAGTGTTATTTTAACATTTGTTCAATCTAATGGTAGGACCCTGGTTATATATTTCTTACACTTACCTGAAATACTACATAATTAAAAAACTTATGAAATAAAGTACATAAAAAGCAATACCACCCTTAACATTTGTAAGTTAAAAATTAAAGGATCTTTATCCAAGTGACCTCAATTCACAAAAACATTAGTAATGATGCTGTTTATAAATAATTCCCTGCAGCCTATCACCTAACATAGCTGAGGTAAAGCTTTTATTGCTGTGCTGGAAATCATTCTATAAATTGCTTAACCCTGTCATGTTGACTCAAAATTAAGTTTTTTAAAAAATCTGTTATTAAGCAATGTATTAGATACAACATATTACATCATGATATATAATTTTAAAGCATAGTTTTAGTGGGAAAGATATTATATCATATGGCAATATATTTAAATGTCCATTTTGGATATTTAAATTTTTAAACAACTTATTTTAATATTACTACAGCAATATTATCTAAAACTCAGAGTACACCATAATTACTTATTTAGCATATATTTATAAAAAGTAGAATTGATGTTTCAAAAATTTGAATATTTTTCAATGTTTTTGCTATACTGTAAGCTGGCATTTTAAATATACATCAGATATATATATTACTGAAAGGGTTTCCTAACTCACTGCTCTACTTAACATCTGGTCGCCATGTAGCTCATAATATTCTCCACATAATTTCCAGAAATATTTTTTTTTTTTTGAGAGGGCATCTCTCATATTTATTGATCAAATGGTTAACAACAATAAAATTCTGTATTGGGGGGGTCAATGCTCAATGCACAATCATTAATCCATCTCAAGCCTAGTTCTCGTCAGTCTCCAATCTTCTGAAGCATAACGAACAAGTTCTTACATAGTGAACAAGTTCTTACACGGTGAACAGTACAAGGGCAGTCATCACAGAAACTTTCGGTTCTGATCACGCATTATGAACTATAAACAAGCAGGTCAAATATGAATATTCGTTTGATTTTTATACTTGATTTATATGTGGATCCCACATTTCTCCCTTTATTATTATTATTTTTATTTTTAATAAACTGCTGAAGTGGTAGGTAGATGCAAGATAAAGGTAGAAAACTTAGTTTAGTGTTGTAAGAGAGCAAATGTAGATGATCAGGTGTGTGCCTGTAGACTATGTGCTAATCCGAGCTAGACAAGGGCAATAAAACATCCATGGATGCAGAAGCTTTCTCTCAACACGGGGTGGGGGGAGGTTCTAAGCTTCACCACTGTTGTTCCCCAATTTCTCACCTGATGGCCCCCCTGCGACTGTGCCTGTCTTAGGTTGTTCCTCCCTTGAGGAATCTTACCCGTCTCTGGCTAACCAGTCATCTTCCGGGGCCATACAGGGAAATGTAAGGTTGGTAAGTGAGAGAGAAGCCATATTGTTTGAAAAGGTTAGCTTTTTACTTCTTTGCAGATTTATGCCCTGTGGCTTCTATGCCCAGCAGTTGTCTCGAGGTATCTTTACCACCTGGAGGAATTATGATACTCGGTAAATTCGATATGAGGCACGAATTCTATTTAAGGGTTGTAATTAGGAAGGAAGAAGAAAAGCTATAGAGGTAGCATTCAAAATTAAGTTTTAGGCAACAAAGTGGATGCCTTTCTAGATCTGCTGTCATCTCAATGACTTTTAAATTTTAATGTCACTAATTTTACATACATCTACATGGACAGAAAAATAAATATCAAAAACATCTAGGGCTCTGAGGAATAAAAAGTGAGACCCATGTAATCCCAAAGTTCATCCTGCCTCTCTGCCGAAGACCACCACCTTTCCTGCTCCAGGTTAAGAATCTCTGTATTAGATACCATCAGAAGCTCGTAATCACAGCCAGCATTCATAAAGTATCTACTCCATGCTGAACTGTCCTAAGGACTTTATATTTATTAACTCACTTAATCTTGATAAACACTCTCTTAAGTCAGTACTCTTATTCCCATTTGCTTATTCAGATAAGAAAACTGAGGCACAGAGAGGGCCAGTAATTTGCCTAAAGTTAAGTAGCCACCAAGTGAAGCCAAGATTCAAATTAAGACAGTGTGGTTCCAGAACACACCCTCTAAATCAAGAATCTTTGATGCCTAATTGGACAAGTGGAAAATGTTTATCTAGAAAACTTAACCTGAAAGTTAAAATAAGCTCCTTAAATGAGGTCGAAAGAACAAGAATAAAACTAGGATCTCCAAAGCATTTTCTTCTTACTCCTTGCCAAACATTAAAAATCCCTACAGTGATATTCTATTTCCTGCTCTGGAAATCAATTCCACTGTGCAATGCTCATGCCTTTAAAATGAAGGTTTCTTTGCCATACAACAATCTGTACACTCTTTCTTTTTAACTTCTTTATTAAATTGGTTGCATAGAAGATGTACATTTTCATACTGACAACACAAAAGCAACAAAAATAAGGCAACTGTGCTTCACATATAAACAATCACATGTTAAGAATAGGAAACCTAGCCCTGTACAACAAAAAGATTAGGAAGCAAACTGTGAGGAAGCCCTGTATTCAGAATATACCCAAATGTGTGTGCCAAAGCAGCACATCCTTAAGACAGCTCACCTAAGTTCCTTGTTTATGATGCATTAATTCCTTAATCATCCATTTGTGAAATGAAATGAACATTAAGAAACATGAAATTCAAACTGCATTTATTTTCACAATATCATTGTTAAACTCAAAATAGCAACTTCATTGAATCTTGTAAATGTTAAAATGTTTCAAAAATAAAAGACCATGTTAATTTTTTTAACTCTGTAAATGGGGTTTTCAAAAAAAAAGCTGGATTATTTTACTCTACTAGCAGGGAGACTAGGTCTCAGCCTGCCCTCAAGTAGCATGAACAAAGGACAGCAGACAAGTGTCACTACAGTAACACCCATGCATGTAACAACAGTGCGCTGAGCCATGTCTGTGTTCTACTTATATAGCAGGTCTATCAACCAGCCAGCATCATGCAAGCTTACACCTCATGTGACACAATTACTCAATTAACCATACATCTATGATAAATTTCCAAACCCATTCCCAAATAATTTGAGCACATGTATTAAGTACGTAGGTCATTTAGAAAAACAGAAATAAAACACAGACCCAGTCTTTGCAATTGAAAAATTTTCATAACATATGAACAATGTTCAGATATAAATTCTGAACTGAACATTTTTTTCTAAATATGATTTATGTAATCAAGGCTTTTTTAAACAAAGACAGGTATATGATGTATACAAACTTACAGTAGTGTATATTCCAATAGAAATTTTCTTCCTATTATGATATGATAATATACTTCTTTTCTGAGTGAAGATACAGGTTAAGGCTAAACGTGTAAACACTTTGGAAGACAAACTTGGTAAAGAAATTACCATTTATTTAAAAATGTGTACCACCTCATAACAGTCACCTGAATTTTCAAATTTACATGTGAGAATACATTTACATCTTACATTTCTAGGAAAGGCAGGCACAGGCTTTATGTAAAAAAAGCAGCAAAATTTTAAACCCACCAATTTATTGAAAAAGCCATTACTTTTATTAGAAACAAATAATGCTTCTCAAGATGTTGACAAAAGGTCATAGTACAGACCTAAGTTTCATACAGTGTACTCCTCCCTTTAATTATATTCCAGGAGGTGGGATACCTCCTTGGCTATGGGAAGCAGAAGTATTTGATGGACTGTGTAAGCTGGTCTCCTTGTACACGAACCATGCATTTCCTCCCCAAAGTATCATATTCAGAAAACCAAAGATCTAAGAAAAAGAAAAATAAACATGAAAATTCAGTCTACTTAAAAATTTATTCTCATCCTAGTTTTTCTTAAAATATTTAACATTTCAAGGCATTATATCATTATTTCATTTAAAGTTTAAACTACATAGAAAGTAGAAAAAAGATGTTCTATTTCAATGCCAAATTTGGATATATAATGATTTATTCCCAATGAATTTATAAGCTAAATCCTAAATCTGTAATACATAAAATCATGACTAAAAGAATTCTTATGTTCACATTCCCATTATTACCAAAAAGATGCAATTAAATTTGAGGAAACTAAAACCCTTCTTTTATTTGTACATAGGCATCATCTTTTCCAGGTGAAGAGGAATAGGACTCCACATTTCCTTCTTTGTGAGGGCTTTCACCTTCCTCCCATCTGAAAGATTATACATTGCCCTCGTGTACCTTTTCCATTTCCCTACCCGCCAACCCCCACTACCATCTCTCCTACTCCAACAGCTGCAGCCAGAAGAAAAAAGGAGTCACAGAACATAACTTCATACCTTGCATTAGTCAACCTAAAAGAAATTAGTCTTCCCTGGTATAAATCTGGCAAGATCAAAGTCTCAGAGATGAATAAACTGAAGCTGCCCTAATTTTCAATTTTTTATAAATTTATTAATAATAATGACTTATGAAGTAAGAGTAAGGTAAAAAGCTTGAAAATACTATCATACTGGAGGCTAAATGCTTTATATTTTTTTGTGTATTTGTATACAAAAGCCACATTTCTGAAACTGTCCATCTCAGATCACTGCGAATGTAAATGCAAAAAAAAAACCCCACAAAACTCTTGAACTACATAAAAGTTCTGTAACAAAAATTTGGCCAAAATGCTTTATAAGGCAACCCATACTCCAGCCACTGGAAAAGTATTTTCTTGAAAAGACACAAGACCTTCCCAAGCATAATGTGCTCAGTGTATCAATAATATACTTACCCGTTTTTTTGTAAAATAGCAGACTAAATTTATTTAAATTTATGTAGACCAAATATTTTAGATTATTAGAAACCAAAGAAGTATCACTTTCATTGATGGAGAGAAAGTCAGATTAGAGAACAGGCTCTGAAGTCAGACCGCATTAAAACCTTGGCTTGCCAACTTACTAGTGTGTAACCTTGGGCAAATTAACAAATGAGTTAGATTTTTTCCTAGTTTTAAGATGAAGATAATAGCAGCACCTCCCACATTCCTCTTAGAATTGCTGAACAACTTAAATAAGCTGTAAGTGTAATGCTCGTAGCACAATGCTGGCACATAATCTTAATAAATGTTAGTGACTACTATTAGTGTCTTTCAGGTAAAAGTCTTGCCTAGTCAATTTTAATGAAAAGACTCAATCATGATCTTGTTCAAACCTGTTTTTACAAGCAGTAATTTTCTAAAACTTTTCTTTGCTGTTCTAAAGGTAAAGACTATATGGTAACTAGGATTCTGATTGCTTAGTAAAAATAAAAATCAACATATTAACTCAGATTTATTAAAAGCTATTGTTTTCTTAAATTACTCGTAAGGTTTTCCTAGTAAGTGAAATAAAGTATCTTACAGATACTGTATACATACCACAGACACATTTAGGGATCCCATACTAGTCACGGAGACAAAAGTACACATCACTCCTGGATGCTTACAAGGCTCAAGTTCCTTGACAATATTGTAACCAGTAGATACTTTAATATCTGTAAGAGCTTTAGCCCAGGCTGAAGTGCTCACCAACCATAAAAAAGTGGCAATAAGAGTAACAACAAAGTCCTAAAAGAAAAATAAGTATAAATTAATGAACAGTTTATTAAAAATACTAAATTTCAAATCCACAATGAAGCAACTGAGATCACACTGAACTCTAAGGGCTGAGAAATGGCCTTCATTATGAATATACATTATAAAAAGGCCATAGTCCACATAGTAAATATTACTGTCCACTGTAACTAGCCCAGTGCCTGAGCTACAACAGTAAACAAAGCTCAGTCGGCTCCTTAGGAGTCTTAAGATTTTTACATTAGAAATCAAGTTTTATTTTACACTGCCCTCACCACTCACCTCCAGAATCCTACTTTAGACCCTGCTTTCACCGGCCTATCCCTCTATCATCTTTCAATCATCCTACTCTCCAGTATCACTTCTCTTTCCAGCTCACTCACTCTGGCATTCCAACCATAAAAATCCTTTGACCCCCACCAAGATCTTGGATCTGATCTTACCACTTTTTTACTGTTTCTCAATCTTGCTCATGCTCTCATTTTCCTCCTTAATTTAGATTCAAAGACCCTTTCTAATAATTGCTGGCATATATACTCCCTTACCCTTCTCCTGCTTTCTCATACTGTTCTGGCAAAGCTCTAGTTAGATCTAATTCTTCACAATCATGGATAATGAAATGGTGAAAAGCACGTCTAGAATACTTGTCTCTTTATAAATGTATGACCACAAATATTTAAGAATGCTCATTATATTGAGGACAAAAAAACTACCAAACCCCCAAATCCCCAAACTGTCTCAAGATACCTTATCCCTAGTAACTTCCTACTGAAGTCTTTGCTACTTATTACACTTCCAAGAAGAGGACTGAAGTTTTAAGTATTTTGGACAGTTTCTTACTAAACTAGTAAGATGAAAAAAGGAAAAAAAAACATTTCCTCTCCTTATTCTATTCTGCTGGGGACTAAAATTTTGTCAACCAGTATTGGTTACAAAGATCTAAACATTTTTTTAAAGTATGCATTTGTATAATATGAAGCGTACATCCTACCTTGTTTGATTTTCCTTTAAATTAACCACCAAAGTGGAAATAATGTAAAATTTGTGTCTTTAAATGTTACATATTCTGAGCATTTGGGCACAACCAAGGCTATGAGTTCTTACATATATGCAGCTTAAACCTCTCCAAGCCTAGAAATGGGTTTTGGAACTTGTCACAGAAGTATTTTGTTTTTTGAATAAATCCGGTTAGTTTTTAATTACTTTTGCCAACCAACTTTTAGTCATTTATTTAGGATAAACACCAGTGACCACTTATGAAATAGAGAAACTGTGCTATATATAGCTTATCCATCTGGTCAAGATGGCATTGAATAAAATGCCTTGTGATTAGAGAATGAAAAACAATGACTACTTTTACAAACATGGAGGTATCTACATTTTACATTTGAGCCCTCCACCGCTACTGGTCCTCTTAAAATGTAGATCAAAGAGAAAAGGACAGAAACATTAGAGCTTAAATTTTTGCACTGTGGGAATACTCTCCTTTTTGCTTCTGTACCTTTTGCTGCAGGTAGACATTGTCTAAACACTGGCTATTAGAAATACGACACCTTTTCAAGAACTGATAAACAGTATGAGGTTATCACGTGTTAAACAAGCTCTCTCTGGGCTAAAGTTCATAGCTTTGACCAGTACAAGTCAAATCCTCTTAATTATCAAGTTTCTTCCATCCAAATTCCTAATTAAAAAACAGGTTCTTTTCTGATTATGCTCTTTAAATCTACTTTGCTGATGGCTAAGAATGTCATGATGGCAAGACATTCTTATATTTTCAAAAGCAGGTGCTTTTCTGAAAATGATGCACAAGTAACCTTAGGGTGTGGGAGGAGGGAGAAATGTGGGCTTAGTCTTTGTCCTACTCAGGACTCTAGTTCTGACCCAATCTGTGTGAACAGCACATCTGGAGTTCTGCAGTGCTCAACCCACAGCTGCCTGAGGCAGCCCTGGTCCTACCAATAAATTAGGATACGAGTCATACCAGATTTTTAGGATCTGAGATACCCTATCTTTGGTTGGTTTCATTTTATTGTATTTCTGATTCTCTACATAGCCCAGAATGCTACTTAAACACAGAAAAGGGCTGTATTTACTTAAAAAGGGAATTAAAGTTGATTTAAAATGTCACAACTGAAATGCTCCTAGAAATACTTCCGCAGAGAATCGAGAGCACTGCTGAAAAGGCATTCCTCACTAAAAAACAGTGCTTCAAAAAAAAAAATTAGTGTCATCTTTGGCTACATTTAAGAGTATCTCAAGAAAACTTTCCACATTTTATATGGTTAAAAGTAGAATTCAAACTTTAATTTAGAAGCCTGACTTTTACAGACAAGAAGCATTTATTATATATTATATCAACAAAAAACCATGTAAGGAACTAATCATGGATTATTTCTCTATAGGACGATGACCTGATCGCTCTGAGGTAGATATTTGCTTTCATCCTTCTGAATGATGCAGGTAGATCAGTTTTATGTTTTATTAGACATAAACACTCTTTACGAAAATAGATCTGAGTGCTGCTTTAAAAAATGTGGTATTTTTAAACAAAATATAAGAAATAAAAGGCTCATTGCTAGATTTAAAGTTTGCTGGGATAATGACAAAATGGCAAGAAATGATCTTCTTTTAGAATTTAAATTATGAAGAATTTTAACAAAATATAGTATCTATATGATCATCACAGTTCCTTTTTAAATGAGGCTTGAAGTTAGATTCCTAAAGGTAATTGCTGTTGAGTATTACAAATTAGTTAATTTTCTTTCTGAAAGGAACTGAATCAAGAAATATTTTATGAAAATATCAGGTTTAAGAATCTCTTCTTAGAGATATATATGATGATAAATGATTACTTTATACCTCACTTACCATTTGTATTCTTATGATCCAGGCAGCAAAAATTAAAAACAAATAAGTAAATAAATAAAACCTGTTATATTATTTAATAATTTCTCCATACTTAAATAGCCTTCCTTCCCTTTAAAATGACTTTATAAATAATTAGTAGATGTCGGTGTTTTCTCAATATATAAATAACCAGTGTCACAAAAACACGTCTGCTTGCCTTTCAAGTCAATAACACTAATACTGACTTTGTAGTTACTCTTTTATAGTAGAAGTTCAGCTTAAAACCATGGATGATCTCTGGATTTACCACCAATAATTCAGGGCAGATTCTACTAGCTAAATCTTAGAGATTATTTTTATATCTAGCTCAGTAGACTCTGAAGCCAAGGAAGGTGTTAGGACTTCAAATCCAAATCCTTTGTTGATCTGTTTCAGATTTCAAATTAAGGAATTTAGGAGTATAGACCAAGAATCAGCAAACTTTTCCTGAAAAGGGACAAACAAGTAAATATTTTTTCTCTTTCACTACTACTTAACTCTGCCACTGTAGCATGAAAGCAGTCATAGATAATATGTAAATGACCGGTATGGCTGTGTTTCAAAAAAACTTTATTAAAAAAAATTAAATTTCACCTGTGAGCCATAGTTTGCTGAGTCCTAATAAAGACTATCAAGCTTCATAAGACACTGCAGAGGCATAGAGGGGTCTTTGAGAAAAGAAAAAAGTTAACTAGTTTATAATTAAGAGTTATGAGACTACTAGTATGGTCAGCAATTCTTCAAATCAAAAGAATTTCTATTTAATTTCTCTGTTGCTTAAAACCTAATATGCTGTCATATATTTGAATTCTTTCCAGGTTAAAATAAAGTTGGAAACAAACCAATCTCTGTAACTCCCTAGCATAGAGACAAAGTGCTGCAAATATACTGAAAGAATTGGGTTAAACATGGTAACGGGAGAAAGCTCAACATCATGGCAAACACAGGTCCAAATTTGAAGTGGTTGATGCCAAGGATTTTCATTTCCAGTGTAAGAAAATCTATATTTAACTTCAAATATAATGTATACTAATAAAATTATTTTCTTATATAAAGGAAGTGATTACTTACAACCATGGGAAGTTTTCGACTTTGCCGATATAGGTTCGTATAACCAACATAGAGCAGAAGAGCAACCATGCAGTATAGGAAGACAAAGACTGCAAATGTAACATAGAATTGTGCAGAAGAAGAGTAATCTCCAATAAGGACATAACTTTTCCAATTTATATCACACACATTTGCATTGTTAGGTGCCTCAAATGATGCCTGATTCAACCTATTAAAAAAAATTCAAATAAATTTGTGACTGACTTGTAATGTCTGAACAAAGACAGTAGACACAGGAAGAATACTGAAATGACATTCAAAAATTACTCTCCCAAATATATTAAAACATTTTCCTTTGGGAAAAAAAGGGGGGCGCAGAGGAAGTTCAAGTACTGAAGTAATTTAAAATTTTCACTGAGAAATATGCATGAATTACAAATCATACCTGGTAACTGATTTATGACAGACTGAATCAAACACTTTCATGCTTAGATACTCTCTTTCTGCAATAAAAACTTAACACATTAAGAGGGCTGACACAAAACTGTTTATAATTTGAGACGCAATAGTCCATTCTAGGGGGCACAGTCTGTGTGACTAGCACCAGGAGAGCCAAATATAACGATTCATATGTAAGCCCTGGATTAGTTAGATGCTAATTTTGCATTGTCTTTAATTTTCCATATCCATTAACTGCAAAAGCTCTTATCACTATAGATGCTTTAACAGCTCCTGGTACAAGAACTGTAAGAGAAGGGTTGGGAGATGGAGAGGCAATGATAGTTTACCAAGCACTTACTATCTGACATCTTTAATGTAAGAGTTTATTTAACCACCAAAACAATCTTAAAAGGTTAATATTTCCAGTTTATTGGACAGAAACACTAAGTCCTAGAGAGGCCAACTAAGTAGTAAGTGGAAGAAGATTCACACCTTGACTTAAACTCAGGACACATTCAATAAACTTTCCAATGAATACTGTAAGTCAAATGTTAGAATTCACAAAATATTCATTTTAGTTTGAAAATGAGAGTAAGAAAATAGTGTTATGCTAGTGAAACACAGAACTCTTCACTGTATATAAACATGTCTTAAAACTATATAAAGAATGCAGTTATTTACTAATTGCAAATACATGAGAAATTTCAATTTTTCATAAGGTGTGTTTGCTTCCATATCAGGGCTTCTCACAAGAAGGTGATGTAACAGTCTGTTTTGTTTTGTTTTATATTTTATATTTCCAATCTGCTGTGGGATGACAGAATAAAAATGTCAAGGCAATGTGACAAGAAAATTTCTAAATGCTTATTCTGATTTTCTGTACTCATTTCATCACAGACCTGGAAAACAGTTTGCAGCCAGGCACTGGTCTATGTTCCACAGTTTGAGCAGTCGCTACTTATAAACGAGTATGTAATTTATAATTTTCTACCTCCCAGAGATCAAATTGCTAGAAATACTATTAAGACAACATGAATGTAAAAAGACCTGTTAAATCATAAAAACAAATAAATAACTCACCTGAATGGATATCCAAAAGTAGCAGTAACTGTTTTGCTGTCATTAAATTTAGGACAACCCACTTGAATTTCCGTTTTGCCCTTAAAACCTCCACAGGTGGCAAAAGCAAAGATAGAAGCAATCTGCACAAAGTGAGGCCAAAAAAAAAGAAAGTAAGAAAAGAAGCATTACTGTACCCAAAATATGGGTCATTAAAGCCTTAAGTATACTGATTATTCAAGATTGGCTAACATTGTAGAAATTCTTAATCACAAATTAAAAACAGATGGTGAAAAAAAATTTAAATTTATTTGCATTCTCAACACATGTGATTTTACTTTCCCTAGTATAATACAAAAAGTAATATACCATCCCATACAAACAATTCATTTATGTCTCCATGTACCTACAAATATTAGTATAAAATTCAGAGGAAGTCTTATTTATTACTATCAAAATGAAAGGGTATGAATTGGAGGTATTTTTACTTGGAAGCCAAGCGTTTAATGGTATAGGCAAGAGACTGTAAGCAAAGAAGAGATGCTATTTGATGAGCTTGTAAGGCCTCACTGGTGGGCATTTCCAGGTCTCAAAGAGTTGTAAATTAGTTCTCCTCATCGTGCATATGCTTAAAAAAAAATGTAATGCTGCTCTTTCAAATGCTATCCACCACATGAAAAAACTGGAAGCATCCTAAATATTGACAGCAAATCAAATAAACTGCAATTCATTTATATAATGGAACATTATGCAGTCATTAAAATGTTGAGGAATATCTAATGATACAGAAAAATGTTCATTGTATATAAAGTTATTTAAGCTATGCACTGCGCATGTGTCTACACCTACGCACAGATACACAACAAAAACTAGAAAGGTTTTGCATCACAATTTAACAGTGGTCACCTCTGAACAGAAGGTAAAATACCTTTTTCTATTTTTATCTTCTAAATTTTCTGCAGAACAAAAGAACAAAAAACCCAGATAAGATGTAGTGACTAAGAACTCAAACCTTCAGGAAATGCTGGTGGCTCTATTTAAAAAATATATTTGGAATCTGATCACCTCTTACCACCACCAGCAAAACCTCCTGAACTACCCACGATGACCTCTTATCTGAGTTATCCGCTAAAAGTCTTCCAACTCGATCCTCCTGCTTGTCTCTGCCCCTCCCTCAATAATTACCAGTGCATCAACCAGAGTGATCATTTGGCTTCTGAGTTCCCTCTGAATAAAAATTAGAGCTCATATTATGGTCTACAAGAGCCTTTCCTCCTTCACTATTTCTCATCTCAGGTTGCTACTTTTTCCTTTGCCAAATTTCTTTACACAAAATGGTCTCCTTGCTATTCCTTAAAGACACAGGATAAACTCCTCCTTCAGAACCTTTGCGCTGGCTATTTCCTCTGCCTGGAATACAGGGTTCACTTCCTACTTCACAGCTCCCTGCAACACGACACCACCAGAGGCCTCTACCTAATCACACTATTGAATAACAACTGCCCAGCTCCCCAACCCACACTACACAGTCCCTTTATTTATGCTGTTCTGTTTTTCCTCCATTGTAATAACCACTGCCTTGACAGTACTTAACATAAACTTATTAAGAGGGCAGGGACTTTGTTTTGCTCATGGTCACACACATCCAGCAAATAGATAAAATTCAGCGCTGGTCTGATTATCAAAGCCTATACTGCTGAACACTGATATAATGCTTCCCATGGATTAATCCAGGGCTTGAATCAGGCCATAACTATCAAGGAATTTTTTTTCCCATAAAGAAGAGACATATGAAAAGGAATCTGCTTACAGATATGAAGGGTCTGAAGTAATGTCCAGCACACAGTTTAGAGTTAAGAGTTAACAGATGAAGACAGAACAAAGGATATTCTCTGCATAAATATGCAGGAACACAGAGTAAAATAGATGGCATGGAAATTAGTCTTTTTAAAACCCACATTTAGGATTAGACCAGTAAACATAAATTGAACCAATGGAACAGAATAAAGAGGTTGGAAACAGAATTGTGTGTATAGACAAATTATATCCTCCAGAGCTGGCACTGTAGATCACTAAGGAAAGGAGTGTGGTGGCTTTAAAGATATGTCCATAAACTCCTTGAAACTCCTTCTCTCAAGAGATGAAGATTAATTTTCCTCTCCTTAAGTGTGGACTGGGCACAGTGACTTGCTTCTAGTGAATAGAATATGGTAGAAGGAATGGAATGTCCTTTCTGAGATTAGGTAATACAAAGACTACAACTTCTGTCTTCCTTGCCCAGTCCCTTGAATCCCAGGCTCTGGGAGAAGTCAGCTCTGTGCTGGGTGGGTCCTCAGGCAATTTACAGAGAAACCTGCATGAGGAAATGAGCACTTCAGCACCCAAGTGGGTGGCTCTGCAAGTGCATATGTGACCCTCACCAAAAGCCCCATGAGGGAGCTGGAGGGCAGGAGATGATGTGACCACAGACAACAGACTGACTGAAAACATATGGGAGACCCTGAACAAAAACCACTCAGCTACGCCCCTTCCACATTCCTGACCCACACAAACTGTAAGATAATAAATGTCTTTTGTTTTTAAAGTGCTAAGCTTGGAGTAATTTGTGATGTAGCAATAGATAACTAAATAAGGAAGGACTATTCAATAAATAGTCCAGATGGACTAAACACTTAAATATAAAGCGTGGAGCTTCAAAGGTTTTAAAGACAATATAAAAGAAAAGCTGTGACCAGAGTAGGCAAATATATATAGACAGAAAGTAGATATGTGGGCTGGGTTTGGGGAGAGGAAGAGGCCTGGGAACAAATGAGTGACTGCTAATGGATATAGGGGTGTACACTTTAAGTGAATAAATTATGTTACGTGAATTATTTATCAGTAAAGCTTTTATAATTATACACACACACAAAAAAAGCCAGACCATAGAAAGGAAGAATTTCTTAAGTTAAAAAAAAGCAAAAACAAAAATCCCACAACCATAAGAGATTGTTAAATTCAACTACAGAAAAAGAACTTTAAAAAATCAAGTCAGTTTTTGAATGTAAAACAAGCTACAAACCAGGTGAAAGTACTTGTGATATCACAAAGGATTAATATCTACTAGCATACACATCTAAGCAAAACTCTTACTCATGTGTACTACAGGACAAGAATGTTCACAGTGACATTGTTTATAATATCAAAATTTGGGGTAGGGGAAGCGACAGGAAAATGGATGAAATACAGTAGCATATACTTCCAATGGGAAGCTATACAGCAATAAAGATATACAAACTACAGCTACCCACATTAACATGCATGAATTGCAGACACCTAATGCTGAGTGAAAAATAAGCTTCCTAAGACTACATGGGGTATGTCAAACTTTTAAAAGCTCTGTTTGTCTACATCACTCCTGCCATTAATTTTGTTCAGGTCCTCACCATTCTTAACTGGGACTAACCCAACAGACTCTTCCTCTCATTTCTAATCTCATTTCCATCACTATTTGTCTCACCTGAGGGGGAACGCCCTCAGCCAAGTTTACTCTGGGGGGGCCCACAATTGTAGAATTTGGGATGAAAGGGGTTATTCCAAGTTTTATTCTCATGGTGGCAGGTCCAGTGCTGGAATCACGTCTTCCTCTGCAGCGTTTACAGTCCCTCTCCACCTCTGCCTCTAGGCAGAGCTCTTTATATAGGAACAGCGACAATAATGGCTTATTGTCAATGGGTGTGTGAGCCTTAGCTTAGCAGTAGGCCAATTACATCTAGTTTAGGGTCAGGTGAGAAGTGCAGCCATAGGAACTTTCATTTTCATCACACCATTAGTCTAACTATAGTGTGTGTGCACTCAAGAAGAGCTGCACTGTCTAGTGAGGTAGCTACAAGCCATATGTGGGTGCTGAGCACTTTAAGAATTGCTAGTCTGAACTGAGATGGCTGTAGGTGTAAAATATACAATGGACTACCAAGATTCAATATAAAAAATAATGTAAAACATCTCATCAGTAACAGTTTATATTGATTACCTGTTGAAACAGTATTCTGGATAAAATGGGTTAAGAAAAATATTTCTTTTCACTGTTTTAATGAGGCTAGTAGAACTTGTGGCTTGCATTTGTAGTTTGCATTGTGTTACTATTGGACAAAGCTACTTCAGATGTTATTTATGTCACACTAATCTGAAATACAAATCTGGTCATGTAGGTCCTCCTTTTAAAGGGATTTCCTCATTGGCTTTCCAGACCTAAATTTAAGAAAAGAAAAAGGTAAAAAAAAAGCCTGAACTTCTTAATTTGGCATGAGAGGCATGGCTGAAGTAGTCTCAACTTTGTCTTCCTCAGTTTATGTGTACTCACTCCCTGCAAGGTACATGACTCTTTCACACTTACTGAAACACATCACATGTTTATGTCTTGGATGTGTATGTTTTCTTCTGCCAGCAACCGCCCACCCCTCATTCCCATTCCTTAACAAGCTCATCCTTTAAGGCCCTACATAATTCCTTGTGTGGCAGAACTATTCTGTCTCCTGGGCTGCCACAGACTTAGGTTCATCAACTCTTCTACAGGCATTTTCTTGTGCATCTTGCCTTATAGAAAATAAACCTCTGCCCCAAAATAAAAAATAAAAACTAGTTTCCCACTTAATACAAAAATCAGTAAATAAATGGCATACTCTAGCTTATTGCTTTTAAGATTATTGCCTTTACCTCTCTCTTGGCAGACTGTTGTATTTGTACACTTGGTCCTTCGGGATTTCCACTGTCTACCTAACAGAAGGCCTGCACATAGCAAAATGCTCATTAAATAGCCTCATAATTGAAAAATCAACTTCCAATAATCATCTTACATAATTTTCACTTTAAAGCTATTTTTTGTTATGAGGATAAATAAAGGTTTGTGATTCTCTTATGGAAAAAAAAGGATACACACATTTTACTAAATGAAGTACAAAACAATCTGAGGGTAAACTAAACTATCCAACCATCTCATCTCTCCCTATACTCTAGTGCTATTTTGATTTAGAACTTATATATTGACAATGTATACTTCATGGGTGAAAACTGGTATGCAGATACATGTGTGCTTTCTTCCTAGTATTCATAAAAATGTGAATTTGTTGTCAATATTTTAATATCAGCACTGTGCACCTAAAATTTTGGATTTCCTGCTTTTCCTGAGTGGGTGTGGGGAAACTGAAAATATGGCAACATCAGACCCATATTCCCATAAAGCAACAATCACATGGAATTGAGTGTCAGATGACACCTAAAGACAGGCAGGTGCTTTCTGAATTGTCCCACTCTCTACTGTCTGGGAAACCCTCAGGATGTGAACTAGTCACCAATAATCAATGATCTTACTGATTTTCTTCCAAACAGCTTGTAATATATACATATATATTACAGCCTGGTTCTCCAGAATGCTACTCTCCAAAATAGATTGGAGAACCCATTACCTGAGGTGCAAGAAGAAAATACTTGAACTTGAATCTACTACCTAACTTTAGACTTAACAAGGAATTAAAGCCTTTCTGAAATTAATATACCATTAAAACCAAAGCCAGGCCTGTATGTCAGAGTCACATGTCAGTATAGGATGCTGGGCATCTTGAAGGTAAGGAGAGTCCAGTAACATGGAAGGACAGTGACACCTTCACCTATTCTTACACTTTTAGTGTTCATGCATTACAGTGTGAGTCTGCCTGAGTTTGCTGAAGAAATTATCTGGTTTTAACCAAACTAACCTTAACAAACTGGACCAGTGGCTGATATTAATATGCTGATTTTAAAAATATCTTCACAGAAACAGACTGGTAAGACAAAAATTTATGTACAAAAAAGAGAAAACAGCATTAGCACCTTATATGAGCTACCTTCATTAGCCACATTACAAGGTTAAAACAGATTATACTTTATATCACAACACAGCAAAAAATAGAAGAATCTAAAATTGTAAGAATCTGAAATAAGCATTTAAAAATATGAATGAAATTTACCCAAATATATGATCTGCCTTAAGATACTGACACAGTAAAATATTCATCTAAATTATAGGTGCACATGGGGTCCTGTGTGTAAAATTTTATACTGATGGGGATTCATGATTAAAAAAATGTGGAGCCCCTTGGTATTTTCAACAAGCTATATATTGTACAGCCAGAATTCCAGTCTTAGCTCCTATTCCTAGACCCTGCTTAGCTCACTGAGGGTTCTACAGGGGAACACTGGTACTCATCTAATTTATGGGCATCTTTTTTATGTTTCTATTTGCAGAGTTCTCACTGTTATTTGGTTTCATCATTCATCTGATGTTATCTACTTAAATTTCTTTCTAAGGTTTAGTTTAGGGAAATCATATAATTGAAGTCATCAGAAATAAAACTACAAGTATATTGAGTAGGAGTATTCATTTGAAAAACCAAATATATACTGTTTTACTAAAGCAAACTATCATTTACTAAAGAAGCAATGATCATCAGAATGAAACAACACATTTGCATTTACAGTCAGAGTTGATGCCTAGAGCCAATGTATTGATTTTTATGAGTCAAAGTCTGAAGCTTTCACTAAAGATAATCATTTTCTAAAACATTTTCTTATTGATGCTGGCATTTCCATTTATTCCCACTGTGTACTGAGCAGTGAGTCAGTTACAAAGTACTTCAGTTTGCTTCTACTATCTCTTGCCTGTAAAGTACAACCACAGCAAGTTCCATGACCCTTAAGATTTTGGATCATGAGAAGCAGACTGAGTTCTTGCTGAAATAAACAGCTAAGTTTTTTGCTAACTCTTAATTATTATAAGATGTGCAAACATCCTTATGTCACCTTTATTCTTAAACAATTGTTAAGCTAAATATAGAACTAAGAATCTCTGAGGAACCTAAATAAACTTATTTTAAAATAATTTCAGATTGTTCTATTACTTTTACATCTTTTAGAGTGAACTGATGTTCAGTTGTCTATCTGGCTGGCTGTCTTAAAGTGAGCCTGCTTCTTCATGGAAAACTGCTATTTGTTGCCACTGATATAATTTGAGCCTGTAAGTGAATATCAGTTTTCTTCATGTGTTTTAGGATATTTGATGTACACTCAACTTGAAAGTTTTTTTCCTCCTTTTCTATCTCTGCCTAGTGATTTTATAGTCATCTTCCTGTCTAGCAGTTTTACAGACAATTCTACCTGACCTTCCAAGTCCCCTACCCACAAACACATCTTTGGATGTGACTCCCAAACTACCAACACGAGACTATTTGAGTTATCATAAATCCTGATCCTAAGCTGGCAGGTAAATTGGTTCACGCCTTAGGAGACTGCAGTTCTCTCTTTCTGCTTCCTTGAGTACTCAGCACTATCTAAGTCATAAATCTAGATTTTAGACTGAAGCTTTTTTCCAGGTCCACGAACAGTCCTTCTCTTACCCGTATTTTCTGTTTCACTTCTGGTCCCAATGGTATTTACCTTGTATTAGAAAAATTCTCAAAGTGTGGTCTGTGGACCCCAGGAGTTCCCAAGACTCAGGGAGTCCATGAGGTCAAAAATATTTTCATTAATATTATTAACGCATTATTTACCTTGTACATTGTGTTGACATTTGCACTGATTTGAGCAAAAGCATTGCTTGGTAAGAATACTGGGCTTTAACAGGGCATAAAATATGCAAAGAAGTAAAAAGCTAACCTTTTCAAACAATAAGGCTTCTCTCTCACTTACCAACTTAACATTTCCCTGTATGGCCCCGGAAGATGACTGGTTAGCCAGAGACGGGTAAGATTCCTCAAGGGAGGAACAACCTAAGACAGGCACAGTCGCAGGGGGGCCATCAGGTGAGAAAATGGGGATCAACAGAGGTGAGGCTTAGAACCTCCCCCCACCCCGTGTTGAGAGAAAGCTTCTGCATCCATGGATGTTTTATTGCCCTTGTCTAGCTTGGATTAACACATAGTCTACAGGCACACACCTAATCATCTACATTTGCTCTCTTACAACACTAAGCTATGTTTTCTACCTTTATCTTGTATCTACCTACCATTTCAGCATTTTATTAAAAATAATAATAATAGAGAGAAATGTGGTATCCACATATAAATCAAGTATAAAAATCAAATGAATATTCATATTTGAACTGTTTATAATTCATAATGCATGATCAAAACCAAAAGCCTCTGTGATGACTGCCCTTGTAATGTTCACTATGTAACTTATTCACTATGTAAGAATTTGTTCTCCATGTAAGAAATTGTTCGTTATGCTTCATAAGATTGGAGACTGACGAAAATTAGGCTTGGGGTGGATTAATGATTGTGCATTGAGCATTGACCCCCCCTATACAGAATTTTATTGTGGTTAACAACCATTTGATCAATAAATATGAGAGATGCCCTCACAAAAAAAAAAAAAAAAGTACACACTTTCAATTGTAAAATAAATAAGTAACCAGGATGTAATGTATAACATAAGGAATATAGTCAAAATATTGTAACAACTTGGTATGGTGATAGCTGGTATCTAGAATTATCATGTATATAAATGTTAAATCACTGTGTTGTACACCTGAAACTAATGTAATACTGTGTGTCAACTACCCTTCAATTAAAAAAAAAAAATTTGTAGTGAGATGAATCTAAAAAGATTTATTTGAATAAAATACAACTGGCAGTTAAAAAAAAAAAGAATACTGGGCTTTAGTAAGAATCAGCAATACCATCAAACTATTTCATTGCCATGCACTTGCAGTTAAAAAAAAAAGCCAGTTTTACTCAATGTCTCTGATGAAACAGTAAAAATTATTACCTTTGTTAAATCCTGACCTTTGAGTTATTTTAATATTTGGTGTGATGAAACAGGATATGAAAATAGACTTTTACTGCATACAAAATACAATGGTAGTTTCCAGAGAAAGCATTTAAATAATTGAGTTTTATGCTGAAATAGTTACTTTTTTTCATGGAACACCATTTTTATTTGAAAGAGTAAGTAGTAGACAAAATATTACTCAGACTTGAATATTTGGCAGATGTTTTTCTTGAAAACAAATGAAGTGAATCTTTCACTTGAAGGAAACGGGCAGCAAGTGTTGCCACTGATGTAATTCAAGTTTTTAAGTAATGTACTACTGTTATTTTTAAATAAACTTTTTTCAAGTTTCAGCTTAAATACAGTAAATACTGACAGATACAACTCAAATAAACAAAAACTCTTCGAGGTCCTCAATATCTAAATTAAGATAAAGGAGTTCTGAGACCATAGTGAGAACCAGTGTATTAGAGCATTGATCTCTTACCTTAATTTTCCATTTTATATTTTATCCGAGACTGCTATTTGTATGTGTGGAGTGAGTATGTGTGTTTGTGCACTGCAAAAGCACTGACAGCATATATGTCTAATCCACTCCAGGAGAGTGCACACAGGAAATAACTGAGAGGATCCCAGGTAAAACAGAGAGTGCAAAGCCAGATGGGTCTGTAGGTCTATTAACAAGCTTTAAGTGTACAGAGTTCTGGTAGGCACAAAATGCTATGTGAAATACCTCTTCTCTTTTCATAATAGAGAAGAGAAAAGTGAACACAAATGGCAAGGTTTAAAAGATAAGCTTCCTAAAAAGTAGTCTGTTACAGAAGGATAACCTAAAAATGTAAAAATTAAACAAATGGTGAGACAAACATTAAGCTACATATGTCCCATCCCCCACACTCTGCAGTACAAATAGTATTTCCTGGGGTGTGCCTTTGTTCTATTCAGTAAAGCATAAAATTAGGATAAAGGAGGACCTTGTTTGCAAAAATCCTATAATCTATTTGGGATGACTAAACATTAAGTATCTTATATAAACTATTATGTATTTCTAAAAGTTTGTTTAAACAAATTGACATATGTAATGCTCAAAGGTTATGGGTTTTCTCATTCATTGTTTTTCACACTATTTTTCCCAGATAATTTACCCCAAAGTAATGTTTTTAAAGGTTCCTTTGAATTTGTAACTACAAAATTAACTGTAAGTATAAAATCAGATAAAAGTTAACTTTTTACATTTACAATTACAAATTCATTGATTTTAAGTATAAAATCAGAAGAAACATTCAAACTTAATAAATTAATAAAAACTACTTGCCTTTAACTCCTAAGATCATATAAACACACATTTAACAAACAAGAAAAAAGTTACTTCATCTCTTTTTTTTAAAGCTTGAAATTTTTGGTAATCTTTTCATTTACTTACTTAAAAGGCCAATTAGAAACACAAAGGTAAGTTATCAAGATGACTAAGAGCAGACTGTTAAAGAGTACTGTGTAGTTAATGCTAATCATGAGATAATGGGTAAATAAATTTCTACAGCCTTGGCAACAAGAAGATGACAACCCTCGCAGGTTGTCAGAGGATCAGTGAGAAAACAGTCAACCTAGCAACATATATGGTATTCAACAAATATCTCTTGTTAATACTCAGAATAAATTTGAAAAGGACAAAGATACCTAGAAATGGTTAACAAGTCTAAAATTCAGCTGAAGTAGTCTGTAATCTCTCAGACACTCCCCAACAGTATCTCTTCCAAATCTTGCATGTGTGAAATTAGGAAAGCGTATTACTCAGATGCATTAAGAGCTAAACATCTGTTCAGTGTCTACCCTATGCAAGATGGCAGCAAGAAAGTCCAAAACAGTGTTCAATATTAAAGAGATAAAAACATTTTAGCAAACTACTTTTCTCTGACTAATAGGGATAAATTAGTATGAAGAACCAAATTAAAGTTTACCAGAGAAATATTAAATACTTTAAAAATTTGATAAAATTAATCCTTGACTTTTACATCTGTGTTCAATTCCTACACATAGGGCATCTATTCTTATCTAAATTTTATATTGTCACTTTATAGGCTAACAAAGGCAGGAAAATGTGGACTAAAGAAAAGCATAAAATATATCACTTCTAAAGTTTAAACTATGTAATAGAGAACTTAGTGATCATGAAGGACCAAGAGATTTGTATGTTAGTCATATAGGTCTCAATTCTATCTACTGTCTGGGTCTAGTCTTCCTAGAAACACGGCACCGCAGTCCTGCAGGATGGAAGAAATGTTTAAGTACATTATCAGCATGCCCATATTTATTAACTCAGTCATTCCAACAGCCTCTAAAGTTCTGCTATTTCCATTTGACTCCAACAAAAATTCAACCCTCGCTGCATACTTATTACACCAAGAGATCTAAGGCAATGTCACTGACAGGCACTGTAACTAGGAGCCAGGAGTAAATTAAAAACAAAAACAAACAAAAAAAGGAATAGAACATGGTGGCTACAGTTTAGAAACAAAGTGGGAATGCATCTGTTTTGTGGATTGCATTATTAATCTGTCAATAAATATTTACCAAGCATCTTGCTTTCATGTTTTTGAAGACTTTTATACCCCTTCAAAGTTACGTATTATCAAGTTCTATCTTAGTCTAGCATCTTCCAGAGCCTTGCTACAGGGAAGCTGATTTGGAGAATTATTTTTTTGTTATATGGGTGGTAAGCGGACTTTACTTAGATTTTAGGTTTGTAATCTTATTTATTGACTATGTTTAGAGGTAACCTCCTCACACCTCAATCAATGGCTTATGAAACTTGAACAAGTCATACAAAACGAATTTTAAAATTCCTACTATGGGTCTTTCTCCCTAGAACCCTGCTTTATATTCATCCCTTCTCTGCCTCTGTATTTAGCCTGAAAAAATTCTATTCACAAATCTCTTCTCTATAGGCAACAGTCTTTCCTATCTTGAAGATGGGTTAACCACCAAATCTCTCATCCTCACAAATACTAGCTTACTCTCACTGTCTTCACTTATGTACCATAAATCCAATTAGCATACTACCATCTGGTTCCTGACTTTACTAGAACTGCTCTTATAAAGCCACCAATAGCCGCTTGATTACCAAAACCAAGGGATGCATTTTTGTCCTTATTTTACTTAACCACTCTGCTGTACTAGATACTGTTGAGTACTCTATGCTTTCAAAATTCTCTTTAATAGTGATGCCATGATGCTATTTCTCTCCATCTTCCTAAACACTTCTCACCTTTGTTGACAGGTATCTGATGAACCTCCAGCCCACATTTAAACTCTACACCCGTATTTTTTAACTGCCTACAGGATATCTCTACTTAAGTAACCTAGAGACCAAAATCTCAATTCATTCAAAACCTTATTGACCTTCCACCAAAAATTTGCTCCTTCTACTAGTGGTCTGTCTTGGATAGAGGTGCCATTACTAACCTAAGTTAGAAAATACGGCAGTTACCTTAGAGTCCTCCCACTTCCTCACCCTCCAAATACATTCTAATTTCTAAAACTCTCTTCTCTAGTCCCACTCCAATTAATTTTAGGCCCTCATAATTTCTCAAACAACAGTTTTCCTACTTTCAATGATGACCTTTCCAATCTATCCCTTACACTGCTGACAGAATAAAAATTTCTAAAAGGTAAATCTAATTATATTATTCACTTGTTTAAAACCCTTGAATGAGTCTCTGCCCCAAATGGTACGAATTCTGTGCTTAAATGGAAGCTATTCAATAAACAGTATCTTTTATCACACACATATGCATTTTCCTAAGGAAAGGGCCCATATTATCTGAGATCAACCCCAGAGAGTTAGGAACCATTGGCCCACAGGATAAACTCCAAACTTTTCTGCAAACCCTTTGAAACCTTTCAGAATCACCTCAAACCACACGCTCCCTCTCAGTATATGATGCAGTCAACCACAACCACTCTAAATTTTCAAACAAGACTATGAAGCTTCAACTTTTCACACCACTGAACAGAAGATTCCCTCTGCCTGGAAAGCCACTCCCCAAGAAAACAAGAACTCATCCTTCAAGTGTTCTTTCATCTATGAAATCCTCCCTAGGTCCTCCAAGCAACTGATACCTCATTCCTTTCACTTACTACATTCTGCCTATACCTTTACTATGATATTATATGGCATGTTCATATTTATTTTCATGTCTTTCTTAATGGATCATGAGGAAAAGACCATGTTTTATTCATGTTTGTATGCTGCTAGTGCTTAGCACAGCACCAATCTGTAACACATACTCAAATATTTGTTGACCAAATATGCACTACATCATTATCAATGAGTAGTCTCTTCATAAAAGGTACTCCTGTGTAATAAGCTGCTCAAACGGAAAGCATTTTCTGAAGCTTCTTAAAAAGTGTATTTTTCAAAATATATCAGATCTATGATCACTAACAAACTTACCACTAATGTTTTAAAACATTAAGGAAAAAAGAATGTTTTTTTTAAAAAGACTGACAAATAATACAAGTGCAAAACTGCCTCTTCCTTTGAAATGAAAATTTAACTTATAAATTTACAATTCTCGATGAGATTAAATCTACTAGGTATTAAGCCTTCTCTTAACCTTTCTGTATTTCATTAGCCTAGTTAAATTGATTTTCCTCTTGCGTTTCAAGTTTTCATATGCTCCAATAATTCTCTTCATATTTAAACCTCAACCTACCTCTACAGAATTCTTGTGTCTTTAAAGTAGATATTTGTGTGAAATCAGCAGTGTTTCAGTTTTCAGAAAACACCAAGTAAAACTCTAGGGGAAAGGTATGAACTGAGTGTAGGAAGGAAATCATACTGAGTACCCATTAGAGAATTTGGGTTTCTGTTACTTTAAAAACCATCCTAGCTGTTACTTAAGACAGGAAATCTGAAGTTCTTGCTTTCATCACTTTATCACTAAGATATATACGGTTAAAGAGTTACGGATGTAAACGTTGCTGGTTATAAAAACAACTTGCCTGCAGGCTGGGACAGATGCCGGCTGCCCATTAATACGGGCCTGAAAATCGGCACAGAAATCGGCACTAGACCACGGATTCTGAAGGAAATATGAGGTGCTTGTTGTAGTCACTAACTACTCCAAGCGAGCGACCACTGCCAAGGTCGAATTAATGAGTCTCCTCTGATGTTAATGACTGAGCGTTCCCAAGAAAAGACTAAAAGCTGACCGCAGGACGCTGCTTGGAAATACCTAAAACAAACCTGTTGGCGATTTCTTAGCCCGCATTTCAGTGAATTGGCCCGACCACTCCGTTTTGTTGGGAAGACCTTCCCCACCCCCGCCCGCGTCCCTGACCCACAGTTTATTTTTTTAAATTTTATTTTGGTATCATTAATCTACAATTACATGAAGGACATTATGTTCACTAGTCTCCCCCCCTCACCAAGTCCCCCCCACATACCCGTTCACAGTCACTGTCCATCAACATAGTAAGATGCTGTAAAATCCCACAGTTTATTTTTACCCATTTTTAACTTGGAGCCATCTTAAGAGCAAATTAAGAACTGAGTGCTCGTCAAATCACTCCGAGGAGGCACAGCCGGCTTTCGAGATAGCGCGGCCCCAGGTCGGCACCGGTCGCGGCGCGACTCCGGCCCGCCGGTTTCGGTTAGACCGCAACAGGAAGTGTCCTCTCCCCTCGCGGGAAGCGGGGAAGCCAGAGAAATGTGAAGCCCCACTCCCGCGGGGAGCGCCCAGAGGTGAGCCGCGGTGCGGGAGGGCGGCTCCGCCCGGGACGCGGGCAGCCAAGGGACTCGTGATTCGACGCCGACCGCGGCGTCCACGCCCCGTGAGGGCTCCGGCCGCAGCCTCTCGTCCTCTACCCGCCCGGCCCGGCCCGTCTCCCCTCGTTCCGGGGGCTGCGGCGGCCCCGGAGTCCGCGCGAGCAGGGCCGCCAGCCTCCTCGCCGAGGGCGCCGGCCGGGCCGCAGAGGGAGCGGGCGCGGCGGCGCGGTTCCCGGCCTCCTCGGCGCGGGCTGCACTCACCCACTCGAGGACCTTGATGAAGCCGAGCGGCTCCTTGAGCGGGTTGAGGCTGAGCTGGAAGGAGGACATCCTCTGAAGGAAGGAGGGAGAAAGTCAGAACGCGGGGCGGAGGAGGAGGGGACCGCCGAGACCGAGCCGCGGGAGGCGAGGAAGGACAGGCGGGGCGGGCTCCGGGAGGCGGGCCGGAGGCCGCGGGCGGGGCGGGCGGCGCTGGGGCGGGGACGGAGAGGGGCGGCCGCGGAAGGCTAGGGGAGGGAAGGGGCGGGGCGGGGAGGGGAGGTGCTACTCTGGGCCGCACCTGGCCGAGGCGGCTGATCGCTGGCGAACCCAGATGTTGGACGCCAAGCTGCGTGCGCCGCGCCCCCTTCCTTGAAATCCAGCCCTCGGCGCGTCGTTTCCTTCCGCTTGCGCGTGGCCATTTCCGCGCAGGCGCTATGGGGGTCGCTCCTCCGCGCAAAACTCAAGGCTGGTCCTGTCTCCTACCGTCTGCGGTGATAGCTCTTCTGCCGCGGCTTGTCTTCACAGATCCCAACTTTTCGATGGATTTTTGAAATGTTCACACAGGTGAAGCCACGCTTGAAGGCTGGTGTTAAGAGCCTTTTATTAAAAAGGGTCAGGTTATTGCAGAAAACAGACTTTGGGTGATCGTGCTCTAGGGTATCTATAAAGCGTAATTCACCAAATATTCTTACGGAAATTAAGTTTGTTGTGAAAGTGTGAAAGTTATTGGAGTCAGGGTTGAAGGACAAAGGTTATACCAAGTAGTAAAAGGAGAGGCTCCTCCTGACCCACCTACCCATCTCTCCTGTATGGGTCAAGCCCTGTACTTGGGGCTCTCTTAGTGTTTAATTTCCTGTTCCGCCATCAATATTCAGCTTTGCTGACGCTTCCCTCCTGGCACCCAGTTATCAGATCTCCTGAGTAGAGATTGATGCCGGGGTTCTTGTTTGTGGAGTCGAAGAATGAACTTAGCAAACACTCAAGGTAGAAGAGCCAGGGAGAGGCTTTTATGTAAAGATGAAGTGAGAAGACAGAGCTCCTGGCTCAGGCCAGGAAGGGACAAGAGAGCCCGGGGTGGCGCGTTGTCTAGGGGATTTATAGGCAGTTGTGCATTTGGGGGAACATGATAAAGGGTTTAGAGGTGTGGGCTTCTTTAAAGTGGTCTTAGAATGTACGTCCATGATGAGACATTAAGTCTCTTAGCATGCTAAAGTGAATCTTACACATGATTATAAATGATTAGCCTAATAAAAACATGGGCTATGCTGAGATACTTTATCTGGGGAATATTAACTGATCTTATTGAAGAATGACTCGAGTTTAATGTTTAACATGGAGTTTTGGTAGGGGGTTTCCTCACATGTTGTTACACTGCTTTGACTGTAATTATCTTGCCTTGCTTTTTCCAGGGGCCTTCACCCTACTCTGACTACACTCACGGTTCCAGTTTCAAGATCTTACTGGCTTCCCCAGTATCTTGGAAGTTCTTGGAGAGCTGGCATGATGTCCTACTGGCCTGTATGGTAAGATGGTTTTAACACCAGGTACCAGTAAATAAGGGAGAAAGGAATTTAGCACAATAGGATTTCAAAACCAATGTAGAACCACTGTGTATGGTACTCCAGGTCTTCCTTTTTTTTCCTTCTTTTTTCAAATTTGTTTCTGCACTTTCTCCTGGCAGCCAGTTCCCGGAGCCCCAGGGTAGTGATCTCCTTACTGACTTCCTCATCTTTTCTTGTATACTCCTTAGTCCATTTTCCTAACTTTTTACTCCCATTCCATTGAGGGTTTTCATGTGGGCACCTGGGGTGGGTTGTAGATAGTAGTGCTATTTGGTTTGGACTTCATATTCACCAAGATTTGAATAAGACTCTAAAGTTATTTTCAGATGAGACCTACACTGACAGATCAGAGTGGTGTTCACTTGGCAACTTTATTTAATAACTTAAAAAATCTAAAATAGGCTGCAATTTAGTAACCCAGTCTTGTCATGTCTCCATTTTTTTCATTGTTTGAAGGCCTCAGAAATTGGCTTTGGCCTGGGCCTTTCTTAACTTGCGAGAAGCTTAACTTTGTGTTTTCTCTCTTCTGCCCCTCCTCACTTTCTCTCTGCTTCTTGTTTACACCCACCAGGGGACTGCATGGTTGTTTCTCCTCAGGAAGCCTTTAGAGTTAGAACTTGAACTTTAAGAAATTCTCTTCCTTGGCCGTGTGCCACTGCTGTTTAAAGATGGAGACCACTCAAGGTGAGAAGAATAGTATCTGGTCAGTTGTCAGATCTGGCTAAAACAAAGCAGGAGTGAGCTGCTGCTGTTACATTCGGTGATATTTACCCCAGCACTCTTCTGCCAGTCATCCGAGCCCAAAGGAGCTCCTGCTTTCCTGAGAAGAAACTGGTAGAGGCTGGCAGAGCAAGTGAGAGCTGATTGGGCAACCAAGTAGTTGTGAATTTTTTTGATTCCGGAAAAACAAGAGTGTTTAAACAATAGCATCTTATTGAAGGCACAACTGTTCAGAATCTGGGAAGAGTGTTTAGATGACTGTATCACATTGACTACAACACTGGTCATTTTCTGATTTGTTCTTCAAATCTGAAGAAAGAGCCAGAAATTTGGGGCACAGCATGTTCCATTCACCAGCAGGGCATTTATGGAAAATAATACTTGTAATGCAAAGTTGGCTTATCCAAGATGGTATTATTTAGCCCTATCTGTGGTGGTATAATTATGGCTAAGTTACCTGTATAATTTGTTACTGTTTCACTTTCTCTTTGCTGTTTATAAAATTTGTACTAGGTTATGATATTTTGGATTTAAGGATATGCCAAAGGTCAGAAGGAAGCTGTGTTTAGGGAAATCATATCATTGGCTAACTATAACATTCTTTGTGTTTCTCAATGATAATACAAAGTTCCAGTCATTTTATTTGGAAGATGAGATTTGTAACTCATTTTCAACCAATATTTGTCTTTTTTCCTTAAAAGATAGTGCTCAGTACCAATGAGTTCAAAATCTGAGTTTTGCGTATAAACACAATTCTTTCCTTTTCACTGATGAATTCAACAATCATCTTAGAAACATCTAAAAATCATTCTAAACTTACTATGTTGTGCAATAGATTGGCTCAATGGACCCAGTAAATTATCTCAAAATAATTGAACTGAGGTCTTTTAAAAGTAATATTTAATTTTTTAAATTAATTTTAGATTTACAGAAAAGTTGCAAAGTACAAAGAGTTCCTATATACACTTCACCCAGTGTCCCCTACTCCTATCTAATATCTCCTATAACCAAGATACTTTTGTCAAAACAAAGAAATCAATGGTGGTTTAGTACTATTAACGAAGGTACAGAATTTTTCAAACTTCACAAATATCTTTTCACAGCTTCAGGATCCAGTCCAGAACCCCATATTTAATCTAATGAGATCTCTTTTCAAGGAGTGGTCAAGAGTAGAGGGAAATGAATAAGACAAAGTTGTTTTCCATTCTGTTGAAAACTGAACATGTAACGGAGTGCAGAGAGCATCAAGTCAGAAAAAAAAACTAATGACACTTAACCTGACTGCCTAGAGGGAGAGCCACCCAGTCTTTTCTTGTGTAAATTACCCGAGGCTTCTGAGAAATGCGCCTACCCTAAGTTAGATAACTAGAAGTGGGCAACAGCCTGGGAACGCCTGGGGATGTAACCCGTGATAAGTCACATAGACATGCTTGGGTAAGCAAGAGATAACAATTGAAGCGGGCAGGCAACTGGCACGTTCCCTAAAAAGGTTACAATGTTTCCCATTGGTTACAATATAGAGTGTGTTTTAAACCTATTAGTTGTAGAACTGCGTGGGCTTTGATGTAACTGCTGTGAAGATCCTATATATTCAATACCCAAAGTTGCTTCGGGGTCGGCAGCTCGGACTTGGCTGCGTGTCAGGGGAGGTGCTGTCGACCCCAGCTTGCTGGCTGAATAAAGACTTTGCTTGGATTTTCATCTCCGTGTCCGTGTGTCTTGTTCTCTGGGAAACCCCGGAGTCCTAGACCCTAACATTTGGGGGCTCGTCCGGGATCCGTGCGGCTTCCCTGAGAACAAAGGACGGCTGGAGGCAAGGTCTAATTGTCCGGAGGGGGCAGTGTAATTCGAGGGTCGCCCCCTCATGTCTGCATAAATCCATTATAAAGCGGGAGTCGCCATCCCATGTATGGTCTCGGATTAGTGACCCTGAGTGAGAGAGTCCGGGTTGGTAGTCCCGGCCCCCGGGTTAGTGACCCTGGGTGAAGTCCAGGTGACTAATCCTGGCCCTAGGGTCTGAGTGACTCGGCCTTAGGAAAGCAAGTCCGATCGGCAGGAACCTGGCGCCCGAGGAGGAAAGGATCGAGCTCGTCACCCTGAGGCAGTCCGAGTGGATGCCTTTCGGGAGAATCACGAGAGTTTTTGAGGATCCTGAAAGTGGTGAGGGTGGTGCGCACCAGAGTGAAAGAAGGACCGGTCCAAATGAGTGCGATCAGATGTGGTGTGTGTGCTTGGTGTTATCATTGATTGTTTTATTGTGTTTTGGTTTCGGTTTATTTATTTTTTTTGCGCTTCTCATTTTAAGTTTCCTTGTTCTAAGGTTCTCCTGCTCTCTCCGTTCCTCCTTTCTGCCACTACATCATTCCCCGCGGGCATGGGTCGGGCAATTAAGAGCCATTAGGGCTCCCGCCGCTAGAAGACTCCCGTGACAGGATAAGGGGGTCACAGCCGCGAATCCCAGATAAATTCGCGTCCCCCGCGGAAGAAAAACTGTGCAACGACAGGCACCCGTGCACAAGCACATACAACAGTCATCTTGTTTGAAGTGGCATCTTCATCCTTCGCCTTTGTCTCCCTCATATTCTTTTTCTTCTTCTTTTTCACTATGGGTCAGACTCAGGCTACTCCTAAGAGTCTGATCCTTTCCCATTTCCCGGAGGTCAAGGAACAGGCCTTAAATATGAGCCTTGGCATCAAGAAGGGTAAGCTCGACACCTTTTGCTCAGTCGTGACCTTCCTTTGGAGTAGGCTGGCCGACCCAGGGGTCTCTTTCCCTGGACCTTATTGGCAAAGTCAAAACCATTATCTCCCGACCAGACCCTGAGGGCCACCCTGACCAACTCCCCTATATCTTGGTCTGGGAAAATCTAGCCAAGAACCCTCCATCCTGGCTGAGGCCCTTTTTGGTGGGGAAACCTCATACTGACCCACTAAAGACCTCCGTCCTAGTTGCTCAGGAAAAATTAAAGCCCTCTGATCGCACGGCCAGAAATCCTGTGCACCCGAGTGCACCGCCTGTCCTCCCTGACAGTTCTCCTCTCTACCCCCTTCTGCCAATTGAGCAGCCACCCCCGTATGCGGAGGAGAGGGGTGAAGCTGCCAGGAGGATAGAAAATGAGGCTGGGGAACCCAGCGGGAACCAGGCGGCCGCAGCTTCCCCAGACTCTTCAGCAGAGGGAGGCAGGAGGCTGGAAAGAGCTTCCCCACACTCCCCCGCCCTGGCCCCACGCTGGGCACCAGGTAGAACAGGAGGAATGCAGTTAAGGCCTCGGGGGGCCAGGGAACAAGAAGGGGAGGCTCCCTCCTCCACCTCAGACGGAGCAGTGCCAGTTCTGCCTATGCGTGCCGTCGGTACAGGCATCGCTCAACAATATCAATACTGGCCCTTTTCATCTAGTGACCTCTATAATTGGAGGACTCAGAACCCTCCCTTCTCAGAGGACCCCAAGTGTCTTACAGGTCTAGTGGAGTCCATTATGTTTACCCATCGTCCCACATGGGACGACTGCCAGCAATTGCTCCGCACTCTCTTCACGACAGAAGAGCAAGAATGTATCCTCAATGAGGCCAGGAAAAATGTCCTCAGAGAGAATGGAAGACCCACTACCCTCCAGCCCATCATCGATGAGGCATTCCCACTTATGCACCCGTATTGGGACTTCGGGACTGCAGAAGGTAGGGAGCATCTCCGGGTCTACCGCCAGACTCTGATGACCGGTCTCCGGGCGGCCGCCAGACAGCCCACTAACCTGGCTAAGGTAAAAACTATTGTTCAGGGGGAAATGGAAAGCCCAGCCGCGTATCTGGAAAGGCTGTTTGACGCTTACAGGCAGTATACCGCCATAAACCCAGAAGCAGAGGAACATAGATCAGCTGTAGTCCTCTCATTCATCAACCAGGCAGCCCCCGATATCCGGAGAAAACTCCACAAGCGGCAGGACCTGGGGGAGATCTGTATTAGAGAACTGCTGCAGCAGGCGGAGAAGGTCTTCAATGCTAGGGAAACTCTGGAGGATAGAGAAGAAAGGCTGAGGAAAGAGAAATGGGTAATGCAGGAGAAAAATAGGAAGGAAGACAGAGAATTTCAGAAGAGGGAGAACAAGAAGCAGAGGGGGGAGATGGCCAGGATATTCCTGGCCGGGGTGAAGGAGGGCCCTAGGCCACCTCGAGGAACAGGACCCTACCAATCCCGACTAGGACCAGATCAATGCGCCCTGTGTAAGAGATATGGACATTGGAAGAGGGAGTGCCCCCAAAGGAGGGAACAAGGAAGAGGGAACCCTGTTAAGACCCTGCACCTAGGAGAGGAGGATTGACGGGGACAGGGCTCGGCACCCCTCCCCAAGTCCTGGGTAACCCTGTGCGTGGACGGGACTCCCATTGGGTTCATGGTAGATACTGGGGTACAATATTCAGTTCTTAACCAGGCCCACAGTCCCCTGAACCCAGGACGCACAAGTATAGTCCAGGGAGCGACAGGGTCCAAGAAATGTGCCTGGACCACTAGCAGAAAAGTGGACCTAGGAAGGCATCAGGTCTCTCATTTCTGGTCGTACCTGAGAGCCCCGCACCATTGTTAGGTAGAGACTTACTAACCAAGGTTGGGGCACGCATTCATTTTGAACCCGAAGGGATAAAAATCATGGACAAAGAAGGGCAGCCCCTACAACCAGCGCATGTGTTAACTCTGTCCCTGGCCAACGAACATCGTCTGTTTCAGGCGGATCAAGAAAAGGGGGGCCGGGGAGAAATGGACTCTTGGTTACAGAGGTTCCCTTCCACATGGGCCGAGACCGGAGGAATTGGTCTCGCTAAACACCTATCCCCGGTCGTTGTTCAACTCAAAGCCACGGCTCTACCCATCCGGGTCCGGCAATATCCAATGCCGGAAGAGGCTGGGAAAGGGATAGCACCCCATATCCATAGACTGTTGGAGACAGGAATCCTTAAAACCTGCCAATCTGCATGGGATACGCCCCTGCTTCCAGTGAGGAAGCCTGGCAGTAGAGATTACAGACCAGTGCAGGACTTGCGGAAAGTCAATGAGAGGGTAGAAGACATCCATCCCACAGTGCCCAACCCTTACACCCTACTCAGCCACCTGCCACCCACGCATGTGTGGTATACTACTATGGACCTGAAAGATGCCTTCTTTAGTATCCCACTCTCTGAAGTTAGTCAGCCTTTGCCTTTGAGTGGCAAGAGCCGGGGTGGGGGGGGGGGAGAAAAGGGCAGCTTACCTGGACTAGACTACCACAGGGCTTCAAGAACTCTCCCACCTTATTCAATGAAGCCTTAAGCCAGGACCTGGAGCCCTTTCACATGAGCCACCCCCGTGTGACACTGCTGCAGTATGTGGATGACCTGTTGCTGACCACGGAAACCCGTGAAGAGTGCGAAGAAGCCACGGGGAACTTGCTGGCTGAACTGGGCAAACTGGGATATCGAGCCAGTGCCAAGAAAGCTCACATCTGTCAGAGGTCAGTAGTCTACTTGGGGTACAAAATATCTAATGGGGCCAGGTGGCTAACGCAGGCTATGAAACAAACTATCCTGACTATCCCCGTCCCTTCCTCACCCCAGGGAGTGAGAGAATTTCTTGGCTCAGCCGGGTTTTGCAGGCTCTGGATTCCGGGGTACGCAGAAATAGCCCGACCGCTATATGAAGTGACCATAGAAGGGCCGGGCTGGCAATGGACTCAGGAACAACAAGAGGCTTTTGACAGACTAAAAGAAGCTCTCCTCCGGGCCCCTGCCCTATCTCTGCCAGACCCAGAAAAACCCTTTATCCTGTTTATAGATGAAAAGAAGGGAGTGGCTAAAGGAGTCCTGGCTCAGCAGCTGGGCCCATGGAAAAGACCTGTGGCCTATTTGTCCAAGCGGCTAGACCCAGTGGCCTCCGGGTAGCCACCTTGTCTGCGTATCCTAGCAGCTATTGCTCTACTGGTAAAGGAGGCAGACAAGCTGACTTTTGGCCAGAACCTGAGAGTAACAGCCCCACATACCGTAGAGGGGATCCTCAAGCATCCTCCAGGAAAATGATGACGAACGCAAGACTCACCCACTACCAAGGGCTCCTACTAGATTCTCCATGAATCGCCTTCTCTGATCCGGTAACCCTAAATCCTGCCACCCTTCTGCCGGATCCAGATCTGACGACCCCCATCCATGACTGTAGAGACATCCTTTCCGAAATTATCCACGTGCGAGCAGACCTGAAAGACACACCGTTACCAAACTGTGAGCTAAATTGGTATACGGATGGGAGCAGCTTTGTGCAGGAGGGGGTCAGGAGAGCAGGGGCAGCAGTAGTAACCCACAAAGGGGAAGTTGTCTGGAGCGCAGCTCTGCCCCCTGGCACCTCAGCACAGAAGCCGGAACTTATTGCTCTTGCTGAGGCTCTGGAAAGAGCAGAAGGCAAGCGGGCCAACATTTACACAGATAGCAGATATGCCTTTGGCACTGTCCATGTTCACGGTGCCATCTACCAAGAAAGAGGATTCCGTTCCGCGGAAGGGAAGGGACTGAGGAATCTGCAAGAAGTCCAAAGACTACTAGCTGCTGTCGAAAAACCCAAAGTGGTAGCAGTTATACATGTACCGGGCCACCAATCAAAGAAGACACCTGAGGCCATCGGCAACAGCCATGCTGATGCGGAAGCTAAGAGGGCAGCCCTCTCGGACTCCCTTGTACTTGCAGCCCTCGAAATACCCATACCTGAACTGCCCGCCTTGCCACCCAAACCTGAGTATTCCCCCCAGGATCTTGAGTGGATTAAGAAACAAGTCTCGGGGAAAGTGTTTGGGGAGGGAAATTGGAGTAGGGACCAAGAAGGTAGGTTGATCCTGCCAGAAGCATTGGGGCAGTACATGCTTGCTAATCTGCATCAGTCCACCCATCTAGGCTGGAAAAAGCTGCTCAGCCTTTTCCAGTCCGTGCAGTTGGTGTTTCCCCACCAGAATGAGGCAGCTCGTCAGATCACGAAAGAATGCAGTAGCTGTGCAATGCTAAAACCAGCCCCAAGAGGGCTGCACCCTGCAGGTACCCGGGAAAGGGGGAGGGCTCCAGGGAGGAATTGGGAAATAGACTTCACCGAAATAAAACCGGGGAAGTATGGATACAAGTATTTGCTGGTTATGGTAGATACTTTCTCTGGGTGGGTGGAGGCCTTTCCAACCAAGCATGAGACTAGCCAGGTAGTAGCAAAAAGATTAATTGAGGAAATTATCCCCAGATATGGGGTCCCTGAAGCAATAGGTTCCGATAATGGCCTGGCTTTCATTAGCAAAATCCTGCAAGGACTAGCCCTAGCTTTGGGAGTAGATTGGAAGTTACATTGTGCTTATAACCCACAAAGCTCTGGGCAGGTAGAAAGAATGAATCGGACCCTGAAGGAGACCCTTTCTAAATTGGTATTGGAGACTGGCGGGGACTGGGTGACCCTCCTTCCCTTAGCCATCTTCCGCGCTCAGAACTCCCCCTATGTACATAGTTTAACTCCATTTGAGATCATGTACGGGGCCCCTCCACCCATAACCTGGCGAGTGCAGCTTCCCGGTGCAGAGGACCCATCCCCTGACTATCTGAATGTGTTGCAAGCTCTTGCTAAAGTGCAGCAGGAAATCTGGCCACTGATCAGAGCATATTATGAGGGCGGGAAAATTCCGAGCCCAGAACATGGCATAGTCCCAGGGGATATGGTATGGGTCAAAAGACACCAAGTGAGGACTCTCGAGCCCAGGTGGAAAGGACCTTACGTTGTATTGTTTACCACCCCCACTGCTCTCAAGGTTGATGGTATCGCTCCATGCACCACACCCACGTTCGGATCCTACCTCATAATGATCCAAGGAACCGAAAAGAAGAGTGGAAGGTGCAGCAGCATCCTGCCAATCCCCTAAAACTACACTTAAGCCGAAGATGAAAGAGATCCTGCTAATAAGCTCCTTAGTATGGATCTTCACGGGAGCCACATCTGTGGGGATCAGAGGCACCAACCCCCATCAACCAAGGAACCTGACCTGGATGCTGATTGATAGTGACAATGGGGAAGTCATCAACTCCACACAACACAGTGCGCCAATCGGAACCTGGTGGCCTGACCTGTATTTCTGCTTTTGGCAGATCAACCCCGTTTACCGATCCATCCCTCCAAATTTGGCTCGCTCCCATGGGTTTTATGCTTGCCCAGGAACAGGTAAAGGAAGGCACTGTTGTGGGGGGGGGGATGACTTCTTTTGTACCAGCTGAGACTGTGTAACCTCGAACGATGGGGATTGGAGATGGACAGTTACAAAAATCGATTCTGTCAAATTTACTTATGTCAACAAGGGCATCCCTCGTCACCAGCCTATGACCCTTTACAAAACCAAGGCTTGTGACAAAACGGACCAGTATTGGGTAAGAGTTCAATTCACCGAGATGGGCAAAAACACTGAGGTATCACGCTGGATAAATGGACTAGCATGGGGAATGGTGTATTATAAATATGGGGGGCATGCCGGCTCGACCCTCATCATTAAATTAACCATGTCAACTCCCACCGCTGCCGTAGGTCCCAACCCGGTTATAAATCCCCAGAAACCTTCAATCCAGGACAAGGGCCTGAGCAAAAAGGATGAGAAAATGCCGACCAGAACGCTTGCTCCAGAGCCCACGAGAGGACCGGGTCCATCGACCTCTGGGTTATGGGCCCAGCACACTCCCTCCGGGTTAGATAATCCCATGTGGGAAATGGTGCAGGCAGTAGTAGAGACTCTTAACCATACCACTTCCTCCCTCACCAATCCCTGTTGGCTATGCTACCCAGGTTCACCCCCGTTCTATGAAGCAATCGGGATAAATAGCTCCTACACTATCAATAACTCCCATCCCACTTACTGGGACGGGAGACCGTGGGGACTTACAATCGCTCAAGTCTCAGTTGTTGGTACGTGTGTAGGCACAGTCCCGACGACCCAGAGCCAGTTATGCTCCTCCTATAAGAACACTACGTGGGAGCAGGGAAAGTGGATTATACCCTCCTCTGGCTGGTGGCTCTGCTCAAAGACAGGCCTCACTCCGGCCCTATCCACCTCTGTGTTCAATGCTAACAGTGAGTTTTGTGTGCTGGTGGCCCTTCTACCTCGCCTAATGTATCATTCTCATGAATCTCTCCTTTCTTATTGGGAAGAAAGGCTGAGCCCCCACCGGAGCAAGAGAGAGGTTGTTACCGCCCTGACCATTGGGACCCTCTTCTCCCTAGGGATAGCAGGGGCAGGCACTGGGATCGCAGCCCTTGTGACGCGGGAAAAAGGGCTCACAGCCCTGAGGCTGACAGTCGACAGGGACCTAGAACAGCTCCGACAGTCAATATCAGACCTGGAGCAATCCCTCACCTCCTTGTCAGAGGTGGTCCTACAGAACCGAAGAGGCCTGGACCTCTTGTTCTTAAAAGAAGGTGGGCTATGCGCAGCCCTAAAAGAAGAATGCTATTTCTATGTAGATAAGACAGGTGCAGTCAGAGATTCCTTAGCCAAACTAAAAAAAGATCTTGACAGTCGGCGTAAAGAATAAGAAAGCAGCAGCAGCAAAGGCTGGTTTGAGTCTTGGTTCAAGCACAAGCTATGGTTTGCTACCCTCCTCTCGGCCGTTGCAGGGCCACTGGTCGTCCTGCTGTTTTTGCTTACCATCGGCCCGTGTGTAATAAACAGGCTGCTTAAGTTTGTGCAGGAGAGGTTTGACACCGTCCAACTCCTGGTCCTTCGCCAAAAATATCAGGCCCTAGACACCACTGCGGAAGATTCCTTAGTCTGATCAAGAAAAGGGGGGAAATGTAACGGAGTGCAGAGAGCATCAAGTCAGGAAAAAGAACTAATGACACTTAACCTGACTGCCTAGAGCGAGAGCCACCCAGTCTTTTCTTGTGTAAATTACCCGAGGCTTCTGAGAAATGCTCCTACCCTAAGTTAGATAACTAGAAGTGGGCAACAGCCTGGGAACGCCTGGGGATGTAACCCGTGATAAGTCACATAGACATGCTTGGGTAAGCAAGAGATAACAATTGAAGCGGGCAGGCAACTGGCACGTTTCCTAAAAAGGTTACAATGTTTCCCATTGGTTACAATATAGAGTGTGTTTTAAACTTATCAGTTGTAGAACTGCATGGGCTTTGATGTAACTGCTGTGAAGATCCTATATAATCAATACCCAAAGTTGCTTCGGGGTCGGCAGCTCGGACTTGGCTGCGTGTCAGGGGAGGTGCTGTCGACCCCAGCTTGCTGGCTGAATAAAGACTTTGCTTGGATTTTCATCTCCGTGTCCGTGTGTCTTGTTCTCTGGGAAACCCTGGAGTCCTAGAACCTAACAAACAAAATGCACAAGATTCAGTAGGGCAAATTACTTTGACCCCAGTCTACCCTGCTCTGTGGCTGCCATCTGTTTATTAGCACTTGCCCTACCTTGGCTGCATAGGTCTTAGTGTCCCAAGCTGTGGCGGTGACCTATGATGACATTAACTGATTCAAGTACATGCCTAAACCTTGGTGTATGCTCTCATAGTCCTGAGCCCTTCCGCCCCTTGCACTGACTGGAGTCCTCTCATTGCTCTGCAGTCTCTTAGCAGCACTGGTTACAGTCAGTGGTTAATAGCAGAACTGTGTTGTCAGACTCCTGGATTGAAACCCTGCCTCTACTTGGTGACCTTAATCTTCCGGAGTTTCCATTTTGTCTTTCCCATTTTGCAGAGAGGAAATAAGAGTTGTGGTATGAGGTTTAAATTTTGTAATCTTCAGGGATCATATAGAATGTCTGATACAGGGTAAACACTTAGTAAATGTTACCTGTGTTAAAAAGAAAGCCACAGGCCCAACATGGATTCACTTCTGCTAGGCCAGGTTGCCAACCAGGCCTTAATACCTAAACTAACCACAGTTTCAACCTCCCCCAGAAGTGTACTCAATTAGGAATTCTGTGGTCAGCATCAGTAAGATAATCTGTCCCTCAGGGACATGATAAGGATGTTTATCCTTCCCCTTTGGCACCAGGATGTATATCAATCCCACCCCCTTTTTTTTTAGCATCATGTAGCTTATATAGGTGAGATGTAACCCTTTGAAGCCCAGTCTTTCCTGCCTGCTTCCTCAAGATATAAAACCTTTATAGGATTGTAGCCCCTTGGAACTCTTCTCTAGCAGAGATTCTGTCTCCTTGGTTGGTCCTCAGTTTAGCTCAAATAAAACTGTCTTTATTTCACTAAATAAGTCACTCAAGGTGACTTTAGTGATCTTTTTGTTGATACCTGTTTTTATCAGTGGTAATAAACACTGTGGATCAGTATCCCAGTTGGGTGATGAAGAAGCAAGAAGACAATGCTAGAGCAGAATTCACTTAAGGAAATGAAACTTTTCTTTACTTGCTAGAATAGAATTAGAGTTCTAAGGAAGAATATTCCATTGATAAAAGGAAAGAAATATGAAACTTGGAAATAGATTTCTAGAAAGCTAAGAAAATGCAAATTTTCACTGCCACAAATCATGTGGGGCAAAGATCATGTTAATCCTCTCTGTATGGGTTCAATTTTAATCTATTTGTGGCTAAATGAGCACATTTCTCATCACCATTTTAAGCTCAGGTCACATTTAAACAATGACTAAAGCGGGAAAAATGTAGAAGTTAATTGTATAATAATCACCACAAGTACTGTAATTACGCTTCTGAAGAAAAAAGCTTATTGTATACTAACTTTTATAATAACATAACTTGAAGTTTGTATACAGTTTTGCATTTTTCAGACCTCTCACAGTCATTTTTTCACTTGATCCAGGAGTTAAGGGAGTGTGTAGGAATTATGAACCATATTTTGCTGAGAGGGAAGCTCAGAGGGAAGAAAGCATATCAGGAAAGGCCTCATAAGAAAAGTGATGCAGTACTGAAGCTTGAGAAAAGGGGGTTCCTCAGGTCGCTGGGGGGAGTTCTGAGCAGAGGTGTAGCAGAAGGGAGGGCATGGTGATCCAGGAGAGAGGAGTTCTTTTGTGGGACCTAACACCTCAGTATGTCTGATGCTCTGGCTAAGGGGCGCATGTAGAGGCAGGGTTTTATATGCCTGGCTGGGAGTTTGGACTTTATTCTCTGGCAGTGCATTGCTTAGAGGCAAAGGAGAGTAAGATGATCAGATTTCAGTTGAGGAAGATCACGATGGCAGCAGTATAGAAGATGAACTCAAAAAATCTTTAGTGGGTAGGTTCAAGATAGCTGATATTTATAATCCTGTTGGTCATGAGATCTCATGTCCCAGATGGGGTGACAATGAGCAGGAGTAGATGGCAGGGGGGCTCTAGCAGCACAATATTGCCAACAGCCACAGAAACACGGGATGTAGGTTCAGAAGCCGCTGGGTCTTGCTCTACTTTGTCAGATCTATAGATTGCCTTGGGCTTAGTTCTCCCTAATGTGAGAATTTGGTACCAAATTCACATATGTTAATTAACATCAATGGAGTACTTCCAGCAACAAATTGGGCCTTGGGAAGGAAGACAAGTGGGAAGATTCACAAGCTGATCCCAGAATCCTGGGTGGAGGGCTCTGCAGGCTACCACAGCTATGTGGCAAGGTACACATGGAGATTTTAGAATCCAGTTTTGAGCCGCTTCTCTTGTAAGTAAATTCAAAGCACTTCCATGTTTTATGGTCTCCCTGGACAGTGGAGTGCTTGCTCTCAGATTTATACAGAGATCTCAAATTTAATATTGTATGTACCCAAGGCTCTCTCTTGAAGTCGGGGGAAACAAAACAAAATGACCACCAGTTCTGTATGGACTGGTTTGTTTATTCTGTTTGCAAGTGCAGAGAACTGACTTCCTGCCAGGGAGAGAACAGAGTGTGATAGATCTGGGACAGTAAACTGAGCAGATGAAGGGCTTTGTTTTTAGCATGCTGGACAGGATTGACCCAAGATGTGAACTTCCTGCATCTGACATAGGAAACCCAAAGAAATGCATGGCAGCCCTTCCCTCCTGATTCTGGCCTTGTAGATTTTGTGTCAGGACCCCAATGACCTTCTGAGTCACATTATAGCATATTTTAAGAGAGGACAGATCACTAAAGGTGACCACTTTCAATGCTGACCAGTCACATGCCTAGGAAATCTAATCTTATCAACAACAAAAATAAATCTTCTAATCCTAACATGGTGTGAAGAGGGGAAATACAGACATGCCTGAGTAGAAGCTGGCCAAGAAAATTCTGATGCTGTTGAAAAGATGGCAATGGAAGTTTGTTTATAATTTCTCTAGGAGGCAGTGAAAGTATTTTATATAATACCTTGGTTTCTAGAAAGTTAACTGTAAATATAATTTTTGCAAATGGACTTTAACTACACTTTAGGAGTTCGCCATTTTAAGGATTCTTTTGGAGAACCTCCTTGTGATCATTCTTTATGCTTCATATTTTAAACTCATGTATTTTTAAACTCTCTACCTATCTCGATTTTAAAAAAATCAACAATCTCTAATTTTCTCACAAGCCAAATAAATTGGTCTTTGCTTTCTGAAACAATTTCTTGATTATTATTATTATTTTCCTTGAGGGAGAAGCAAGGATTTTTATATTTAAACTCTGCCGCCTTTCTCCTTGCTGTTTTTTTCATTTCCTAGAATGACCAAATGATGCGATTTCTAGAAATTTATTGACTTTGACTTTGTTTTCAAAGTCATAATTTTGAGAATGAGAGAAGCCCCAAGACCCCACACCACCACCCTCGTATGGAAATATACATACATTCTACTGCACTGTCAGTCACATGGGTCTTGAAATGCCATCAGAATACATTCTTCATCTTAGGTTATCAGCTCCCTGTTTTAAAATACAAACACTTGAGAATTACTGCATGAAATGGTCTATTACAGCATTCTGCTTTCATGGAAAATTATCAATTGTTTTTTTCCTGGCAGTGAGAAAAATGAAAGTTTTAATAGGAGTGTAGGAAAGAAGGAGTAATGTTGGAATCTGGGGCACCATCCCAGGGAGATAGGCTTAACTAAAGGAAAAAGTTCCAGGCTGTCAAAAATTGCAGAAGGGATACTGAGTGCCTAGGAAGTGTGCTGGAAAAGCTGGTCAGTATTGAAGAAAGGGAGGATGGGAAGCAGAACTAAAGCAAACTTGGATTCCTGCGCAGTTTAGTTTAGGGAAGACTGACTTCCTTAGCCCATTTAATTTCAGTGGTTGCCAACCATTTGAGAAGAAATAAAGACTTGATTAGAGACCTTTTCCTTCCAATGTTTATTGATCATCCATATGGGCCAGGCACTTGGCTAAATGCTAACCATACAAAGTGGAACAAGACATTCTTGTCCTCAGAGAGTTTGTATTCTAAAAGGAAAGACAGGTTAAAAGAAAAAAAAAAGACACATGAAAATATGTTGTGATATGTGCAATGAAAAACACAAAACCTAACTTTTTATCTTTTTTGTATTCTGTCCTACAGTTTGACTACCCTGCAAAATCTGGGGCAAAACAGATATGTTGGCAATGACTGCAATCTTCATAATCTACATAATCAACTGCTATTGACTTAGGTCCTATGTAAGAAATCCTATGTAGGATTTCTAGGGATAATCTTGCAGCACTCTCAGAATCCTTTGAAATTCTGTAGCTTCAACATTCTAAACACTGAGTGCTCCTCAGAGCCAATTCTAAATATTAAGTAGGTGAGGTTGACTGCTGCTTGTGAGGTTTGATTTTAAGATCTACCTTTTTGCTGTCCCCACCCCTTCCTTTGGGTACATTTCTAGAAAGCTCAGGGTTAAGAATTCCGATAGACTGGCCTGAGGAGAGGAAAACAGAAAGATGATTAGTCAGGGCTGCAGGTGACCAGGAGAGAGAGGCATGAGGGATACACCCAGGACCCCAGAAAAACGCTACCAAAAAACTGACTAATAATGCTCCATGTGGGAGAGAACCTAAAACAATTCCAGATCAGTCACCAGAGGCAGAGTGGAACAAAATTCCTCCTAAACTTGAGGGTGGAGTGTGGGGAGCTACTTGAGATCTCTGCTTGCGCAGCTGTTAGTGGGGAACTGTAAATACTTATGATGTAGGCTGCAGGCATAGGCCTAAACATTCTTTTACACATGTGATCACTAAAACCACTGGAAGTAGGAAGTCAGGTGGATGATATGTTATTTTTAAATTGCAAGGATAATTGTGCTATAGTTAACAGAATGCTGAGGGGCAGTGTAAAATATATTTATGCCTTGTTTTCACATACCAACCAGTGAAAGAGGTAATAAGAGGAAAACAAACTAGAGCAATCAAGTAAAACTATTGTCTTCTTGAGCCCTTTGGGAGACACACATTTTTGTGTCTGCCTAGAACCTTTGGGGGAACTCATCCCTCACCCTCATTTCAAAGTATTCCTGATGGGTATGTGGTCTAGGCTCAGTCAATCATAGTATTTTATCTTCCTAATCACAGTGATTGGTTCATGGAAGAGTATGTGATGTAAGTTGGATCAGCTAGAAGTCTCTCTGGGTATTTTGCCAGCTATCCAGAAAAATAACTTTTCTCTGGGATCAGAGGCTCTGAGAACTCTAGAGATCTGGGGCAGCCAGAGTCCATCTTGCTGCCACATGGAGTCAACTTGAAGATGAAGCCAAGTGGAAGCAAACAATGGATACGAAGTGAAGGAAGGGAGGTCCTAACTGACATTATATCCCTTCTAAGAGGTACTGTGTGGTTGAAGCTAAACAAGATAGGTTTCTGCTAGTCTCTGAGAATGGGCAATCAGGGCTGTGACTCACCATAGAACCATTTGTCTTTGTCAGGAGGGGCCAGGCTCTCCCAAGAAATTTACAGCGATAGCAAATAACCAGGCTGGGACTATTGGAAGTTACTTGCCCTCGGGTAACTTCAGTATTAGTGTATATCTATCCACTCTCTCTGAACTTTCCCAAGCTTTGCCATTGCCTTTTGTCAATCTGAGTTGCCCAACTCACCTGTGGAGGAAGGGTGAGGAAGAACTAGGAACACTGAGATAGCATCCAAGTGCAACATAATCAGTCATCTTGTCTCTTCTCACACATTAGTGGGGCCTGTGTCTCCTGCTACTGGGTCTTCAGGCCTACCACAGCCCCAGAACTCAGTAAGCATTTCAGTGAATCACTGAATGAGTGGATCTGCTATGGCATATAGAGATAAGGACCCTGAAATATGCAGCCTGAGAAATTCATTGCTTTGGATCACAGCATGCTCTCCAAGCATCCTCTTAAAAAATGCAAATACCCAGAGGAGACAAGGTATTTCCCTGTCAACCAGCAATTCTCATTTTTGTCAGCTATCAGAACAAGGGGAACTCTAAAAATCAGATTTTAGAGAACAGTCTAAGTGTGATAGAAAGGGCACAAACTTGTGTAAGTAATTTGGAAAACGGTTTGGCATTATCTTGTAAAGTTTCAACATTCACATACGTATGACCCAACAATTCATTCCAAGGGATGTACCCAAGGGAAAGTTGGGTAGATCTATAACAGGAGACAAGTGCAGAAATGTTCATAGCTGCACTGATCACAGTGCAAAAACCTGGATACAACTCAGATGACTGTGAGCAGAAGAGTGGATGGATGAATTGTGATATAGTCACACAAGTGAATATTATATGGCTGTGAAAACAAATGAGCTACACTAATCCACAACAATGTGGGGAAATCCTAGCAAAGAAACTAAAACACTTAGTGAAGAAAGTAAATGCCCAAAGTGTATATAATATAATGTAATTTTTATAGACTTGAAGGCAACTAATATAAGAATGCCTTATAGAAATACATACATGTAATAAAACTTTTAAAAAGGGAAGGAATTCTGGATGATGGCTCTATTGTGTGGGGAGAGGCAGGGGATGTGTGGGGGACCACATGGTTAGATGAAGTTTATGTGCAGGTTGTAGCTTTTGTTTTGGGTGGTCGGCTTGCCAGTACTTTTCATATTATTAAGAATAATGAAATAAGTAAACACAAACCCAGAAAACCTGGGTTCCCTAGGAAACAGCCTGGGGCTGGTGCTTTATTTGGAACTGCAATCTCAGAGCAGTGCTGGGAGGGAGGGGTGGCGGAGGAAGGGAAGGAAGGGAAGCAATGCCAGGGGACACCTTAGCAGTACTTTACAGAGAGCTCTGAGGAAGCAGGGCCTGGAGTTGGCAGGTGTGTCTGATCAGCCCCATGGGAAGGCTTCAGGGAGGATGTTCAGAGATCGCGCCTTGGAGCCATCCTTGGAAGGAGGGAGAGGAAATTATCAGACTGGGTCTCTCCAACGGGAAGGTAACTTCCCCTTGGGCACTGCTTCTGGTTGCTTCTCTTGTCCCTTTTGGTGGCAGTTAGGTAAGTCAGATCTTAGAGCCTGTGTCTTAGCTAAATCCACAAATAGTAGGAGAAGTAAAAAATCTCAAGGCATGTGGCTTATTGGCCCAGCTGCCCAACAGCAGCAAGGGGAAGGTCCTGAGCCTCCCAGGCAAGACTGGTTGGCCCCAGGGAGAGCAGGTTCCTGGGCTGCAGAGGCAACTGAGGCAGTGCCAGTGGCCAAGTGTCCAGGCCAGAAAAGCACTGAGGGAATCTAAGAGGTGTATAGGTGTGTCCTGTATGAGCCGGGGCTTAGGAGTCAGACCCAGGTTGGAATCCCTATGTGATTTTGGATAAATCCCTTAACTTCCTGTGAGCCACGTATGGAATATGGGAACTGATAACTGCCTCGCAGCATTGTGAGAATTCAAGAGGTAATGTATACAGAGTGCAACCATCACAGTCTTTGGCACCAAAAAATTTCTCAAAAAATGGTATTGCCCGTTGTCCTATCCCATGCCATGAAGCACAATTGTGACAGTACTGAGTAGAGAGCAGGCCTGGCTTCATTCCTCTTTTCTTCTCCTTGTCCCACCCCACCCTTCTCCTGACCCTGGGCAGCCCAAGGGCACCATATTATAAAAGAGAAAAGACAATTTACCCCCTTCCCAATGTTGATAGTCCTGGGGCTGTACCTCTCCTCAGCATTCTGGGTTTGTGAAAACCTGTTGAGTTAAAAGAGGCATCCCAAACAAAGCTGTGTGCTGCAAGCAGGCAAATAATTTGCTACCCCCTTGCTATGACATTCTTCAAACATTTGTCTAATACTGACTCGGGGACAAAGCACAATGAAGTCACCGTTCACCAGGGTGTCAGTGGGCATGGGAAGCTGAGGTCCCCAAGGCAGATTTCTAATTCATTTCAGGAATGTGTGTGCCCCTTTCTGACTTGCTACCCTGGCCACCTGGCCACCTGGTCATTCTCTTTTACATGCTTGAAGCCCCCATAGGGTGACTAGGTCAGCCAGACCTCTTGGTAGCTAATAGACATCACTTTAACTCAGGATCCCCTTTCTTTTTGGTGACTTAAGAATATTCATTTCCTGATTTGCCTGTCATATGCAATCAAGTACCAGTGCCCATTCTAACACCTGTGTAGGTTCTTGTGTTTGAATACTTGCCAAGGACTAAAACAAATGCTAGTGAAGTGTAATATTGCCTAAGTGGAGGTTTTACTTTGGCAGATTTGGATGAGTGATTTAAAATTTTCCTTTCTTGTTCTTAATTTGTAGTCTAATTTGGGGTAAAATAAAATTGCACGGGGGCAGTTGTCAGAAGGGGCTCTCCTTATCATTACTGCACAATTTACACATGCTCCAAGACACTCCTCCTCAGAGCCTTTCCCAGGACAGAGAACATTCCTAATCACTAGGTTGACTCTCTTCCTTTTAAGGAACCCCGTGGCCTCTCCAAACATGTAAAAAGTTCTGGAGGAGTTTCACTCCTGTACGCCCTTTGCACATTTCTTTTGGCCTCCCCCTCCTGGCTCACTTCCTTTGTCCACAGATCCAGTTGGCTCCAATTTCTGGGCAAGGGGGTAGGAAGTCATTTAAAGATTTCACACCACTGACGTCAAATATTACTGGAGAAATCACCTTCTGCCTGTTCCCGTAGTACCTCTTGCACTGCCAAGGAGGAAAGAACATCTTTCCTTTGGGTAAATTTTGATTATTCCTAAAAGATCAAGGCACTGGAGGACTGGCGTTTCAAGGTGTCCTAAGTCATCTCTATCTTTACTGTGAGTGGTGATGTGCTTGAGTTAGCGGAGGCCCCAAGGACACTGGGGCATGCCGGAGGGGAGTCTGTAATTGGGTAACAGAGGGGCCAGTGAGAGCTTCCGCTTTGATAGGAGCCATTGGCAGCCTGCTTACAGGTGGCAAGTAACATTTTAACCTTGAATTCCCCCTTTCTTGCTGGCGCAGCTGCTGTCTGCCTTTAAAGTTCAAATTAGAAATATTTATTTATGGTGGCAGTGGAAAATAGTATTTGGTTAGTGAAGTCAGCAGAGGTTGGAGAACCAGCAAAAAATAAAATACCAGCAAGTGACACCCAAAACCCAATATTTAAAAAAAGTTAAACATTAAAAAAAATGAGAGCCAAGAAAAAAGGCTCCTTGAGGGAAAAAACATACACTATGATATTTTCTGCCCTCCTTTTTTTTTTTTGCCCCGTGATAGTAGGCCATATATTATGAAGGTCATCTTTTATGAAAGTCAATAACTTTATAATGTTAGGTTGTCTCCTGAGGAAATGGGAGATAATATGTTAAGTAATCAGGAGGTAGTTGTTGAATCAAAGGAAGGAATCCTTCGGAATGCAATTAGCCCAGCACAGGCGCTCCCTTTAAATCAGATTCCTCACCGTCTGTGGGGCTCACCCTTTGGCCTGGATTTTATTGAGCTGCTGGATTAAAGGTGTGAAGATTGAGCCTCATTTTCTCCCATTTCTAATCTTAAAGAATCCATTTATTCCTTTTATCAATTGTCAGGACCAGTCCCAGAAAATGTTGAGAATTGAGTGTGAATAATTCACTAATATGTGGTTCTTTGTAGTTTGCAAAGCACAGTCACATACATTGTTGCATCTAGTCCTTCCAATCACCCTGTAAAATAGCCATTATTATTGTGCTTTTACCCAGTTTCACAGCTGGGAAAACCGGAACCTACAGAGGTGATGGGACTGGTCTAAAATCAGAGAAAGGGGTAGCACTTAACTCAGGTTTTCTCCCCCCAAGTCTGTTGGTCCACATTTCATACTGATTCTGAGGATATGCCAATTGTCCACTTTGCCCCGCATCTTAATTAATATTAACAGGGGCAGTAGTGCCAACATTTGGGGTAGTCACATGATGTCAGGTACCTCTCGTTTAGTCCTCATACAATCCTACGATACAGACTTTATAACAGTTTATTTGGCAGTTGAGTAAACTGAGGATCAGAGGCTAGGTATGTTATCGCAGGGTGCACAGCTAGTAAGTGATGGAGATGGCATTCAAATTCAGGCCTGCTTGATTCCCCAGCTCTTAACCCCTCCACTCTATGACCTTGCTGTATCCTTTGGTTTCTCTTTCAAGGTTTCCAGCTCCTTCTAAATGTCTGACTCAACACAGTAGATGCACACAGGGCACTTGCAAGGATAAAGAACGGAACTACAGGCTATAGGAAGACACAGAATGAACACAGCCCTCTGGGACTTTCTCCAGTGGGAAACATGGCTGACCTGTGGAGCAAAGGTGTAGTAAGGGCTGTGTTAGTCAGGAAGGGCGTGGAGCCCAGTTGTTGGGACAGGAAGAAACAGACTGACCAACACCGAGTCCCACAGTGAGGGTCTTACTACAGATGCTCTACCTGAATCATTTGCATTTTAAGGATGGATAGGCACTTGACACCGAGGCATCCCCTCCTAATAAGGACCTGTGGTGCAGCAAAGGTGCAGTGTCACCAGCTGCATGTGGAGGCAGCAGCCTGTTCTGAACACAGCCTCACAGGCTGAGAACTGCAAGGCCCCCTGGTTGGTTATAAATGCTCCAGTACTGAGCAAATACTGAAAGATAAACTTCTTTGAGGTAAAGGCTATAATACATTTAAGCACTACCTAGTGTTTTGCTTCAATTAAAAACTATTAAAAATCCCCAGCCACCTTTGCAAAACATTTAGGCCATTCTCTTGCTGTCTGATGCTGGCAGAGGAATCCAGAGAGTTGGTGAGAGAAGGTCTAGGAAGGAGACAGTTTGTCCAACCCCATGGAGGGAAACTTTTTGAAGATTTGAAGGAGGTGGGAGAAGCCATGTGTTTTTCATCTTCCACCATTCCCTGGGGAAGCACTAGGGATTTTTCTTGCTGTCAAGGCTCACAGTTCTCAGCTCTGGCTGCACATTACAGTCACCTGAGGGAGCTTTTGAAATCTACCCCTGCCTGGGAGCCACCACCCAAGAACAGGTACTGTAGTTTTTACAAGTTCCCCAGATGACTGTGAAGCAGGACTGCTCCGGAATTTCACTGTCAGAAACAAAGAACTGATGCGAGTGTCCAGTTAAACTTTCTGTAACATTGGGTTTGGAAAGGGGCAGGCATCATAGACTGATTTTAAAGAAGGGAAGAGAGTCAGAAAGAGAAGTAACTTGCTAGGTTAGGGTGCTGGTGAGGACAGGGTTGGGGTAGGAGGCAGCTTCCTTTTCTTCTTCTACATCCTTTTTTTCTGGTAGTTTAATTACAGTATGAGTTGTTCTGATGGCTTAGCTTTACATGTACCAGGCATAAGATTTCTATTCCTTTCCTTGGGCCACCTTTCCAATAAGACCTATACTAATGTTTTAATGGTATGGAAACCCAAATATTTATTTCCTTACTCTTAGCTCTTTGCAACCCTGTGAAAGAGTTGGAAACACACGGATACAGTAGTATAGGTCTTATTGGAAAGGTCACCCAAGGAGAAACCCTGAGACTCCCACATTTATTTAGAAAGAGCCAGGGACCATGTTTGTACATCCTGCACAGAGCAGAACATGGGCACCTGCAGTGAAACCCATTAGTGAAGGTGGAAATCAGACCTATGTCGGTCGGTCTCAGCTTTCAGTCCACCTGTAAACCCAGGATGTCTGCTACTGAATCTACAACAGTTAATTCTTTTAAAACACAGAGCTAAATCCCTGAGGAGTCCTGGCCTGGAGTTGCCACCTGAATTGCTGCTTGTTCAAAGGTATACTCATGTTTCTTGATTTAACTGGGTCAGTTCAGTTGTTTATTTTTGCCATTTGATTTCAGGGCAGGGCTGGCTTCTGTGTGGTGGCAATTCCCAGAGAGCACAGGCTCTGAGTGACTGGGGCAGGTGTTCAGGAACCTCCGGTGAATATTATTTAATTTTGTCCCTCCCCCAGCCTCACAGTTTATGTATTAGTTGTTATGCGACTGAGTTCTATTTTTAACTGCAAACATGCTCTGTTCAACAGGAATCATGTTCTTTAGACACTGCATTATGCAAGCTGGCTCCAAAGTTTGCCAGGAGTGCTAAACTCAACTGTGACAATTCCTCATGGTAGCCATTGAAACCCCCATGATGGAGTGAACAGCGTGCTTGCAGGCTGCAAGATAGAGTTTCAGTTGTGTTTAAATAACTTGTCTGGTGCTACCTGATGAGAAAGCAATGCCTGGCCACTTCAGTCAGCTTCTCTCATCTTGTCTCCTGTCTAATCCCAGAATAAATCCTGTGGGCCTTGAGGGAGGGCATTAAAAAAGGCTTCTGGTGAAGCAGATTAAACTTGGAAGCAGATTAATTGGAACAAGAGGTGCAAGTTATGAAATGCTTATCATAATGTATCTTCTCAGGTCGTAAGTAGTAGAGGAGAAAAGATAGTTTTGATGGAGGGCATCCAGTTGAGAAGCCACTCTGATGCAGGTGTTCCTGCTGAGCCTTTCATTATCCTAAATGACTACCTTGGACATGTCCACTATGGGCTATCAGTGTTTTTTTTCTTTTTTCTCGGGATAAGCATTGAGAAGTTTTCAAGAATGGCACAGAGGCAGGAATCTCTTCCTCTGACTTCTTGTGAAGGACTGGCATCTGGTTTCTCCATGATGACCTAGAGAAGGGGCAGAGCTAGCACTCTCAAAAGGGAGAATGTTAGTATCACTCAGGATTCCTTGGTAGCAAGCAACAGAAACCAACTGTTTCATATGAGTTAACCTAGTTACCAGAAAAAGGAATTTTTAGAAAGTAAATTCCATGAGAGCATGGTCTAGCTTGTTCACAGCTGTTTTCTCCATAGAACAGTACCCTGAATATAGTAGACACTTAGTAAATATTTATAGGCTACAGTAATTCCACTCCTAGAAATTTGCCCAAACAAAACCAAATCCCTGATTTGTAAAGACACATGCACCCCTATGTTCATCTCTGCTCTATTTACAATAGCCAAGATATGGAAGCAACCTAAGTGTCCATCAGTAGATGAATGGATAAAGATGTGGTACATATACACAATGGAATATTATTTAGTCATGAAAAGAAAGGGATACTGCCATTTGCAACATCATGGATGGAATATTATGCACAGTGAAATAAGCCAGGTGGAGAAAGACAAATACCATATGATTTCACTTATTTGTGGAGTATAAAAATAAACCAAAACGGGCAGAACAAAAGAGCAGTAGACTCACAGACACTGATATGTGACTAGTGGTTTCCAAGGGAGAGGGGTTTAGATGGGTGCAGGACTGGAGTGGGTGGGGGGGAAGAGGAAAGGGATAAAAGGGCACAATAATTTGCGATCACAATATAATTTGATTATGGAGATTGTTAAACCACTGTGATGTACATTTGAAACCAACATAAGATTGTGTATTAATGACACTCTAATAAAAAATATATTTATGGGCTAAAAGAAGATACAGGGTAGATCAAAGAATTGTTAGGAAAACTGAGAACCAGTTTCAGAAAAGGATAAAAATGAGAGTATCTCTGGAAGGATTTTAGCAGAAGCTAGGTCCCTGACAATCTCTTCAGGACATGAATGAATGTATTCTTATATTTTGGAATGTCTATACCCATGCACCCAAATCTGGAGGGAGAGTGTATTAGAGTTTTCCAGAGGAAAAAAGGACCAATAGAACACACATACACATACACAGTTAGGATAAGGAATTGGCCCACACAATTATGGAGGCCAGCAAGCCCAATCTGTAGGGTGGGCTGCTGGGTTGGAGTGAGTCACAGGGACAGCCAATGTTCCAGTTCAAGGGCTGTCAGGCATAAGGAGTTGTTATTGCAGATGAGCCCAAAGGCAGCCTTCTGGATAATTTTAACTAAGTGGAGTGTTGGCCTTTGTGGTCTCTGCAGGCCGTTAACATACTGGATGAGGCCCACCCACACATGGACAGCAATCTGCTTTGCTCTACTGATTAAAATGTTAATCTCATCCAAAAACGCCTTTGCAGAAACACTGAGAATAATATTTGACAAAATAGCTGGGCACCCCATGGCCCAGTCACATTGACACCTTAAATTAACTATCACAGAGAGTAAGAGGAAGAGCACAACTGGCCTGGCTTGAGTCACGTCCATCTTTTGGTCAGTAGAAAGGGGGGTATTTTGTTGGACCATTCCAGAGACTTTGCACAGTGGGGCAGAACTTGTTTCCCAAAGGGAACATGGGGAGCTGTTACTGGAAGAAATGGAAATGGATACTGAGAAGCCACAAAACAACTGGCTCTTCTCCAAGGAGAGCCTTACTTCAGTACTTGCTTCTGTGTGGGTAACATCAAAACACATTTCTCTACTATGACTGCCTCTTTCAGCTCCTCTTCTCTGTATGACAGGGAAAGCAGCTGGGATGGGGAAAGAAATAATTTCTGTCCCTTGGCCCTTTCACCTCCAGTCATGAACAGAGATGACTTAGAGTAGACCATCAGTTCTAGGCCCTTACTCAGAAGGTTTGTGCTAATGATTCAGCTGGCTGAATCTGAAAAGTCTCTCCACACTGTGAAGGGCATTCAAAGCACATCTCTCCCCCAGAAGAGTTTGAACCTATTGTACTCTGTGTGTTTTCCTTTTCTATTCTTTATATACTAGAGGTGTCATGTAGTTCGGCTGCTGATAACCTATAAGGTGCCTTTGTGGAATTAAAAAGACACCCTTTTATCAAGATATTTTACATCCATTAGTCCAATGTCATAGTGACCTAATTTTATTAGAATTAGATGCTGCTATAAACCAGATAGTTGCCACAAGCAAATATAAGTCTCCCATGTTTACGGAGTGAGTGATGCCTCCTTAGTGATGCCTCCTTAGATTGTACACACCCTTGAGGAGTGTACAATCTGTCCACCTGTAAACGGCAGGCCTGAACTACCAAGGGAGAGGGAGACCAGCAGGTCCCAGAAAAGCACAACTTGTTTAATGCTCCTGTGTGTTTGTGTGCGTCGAGGGAGGGAGTGTTCCCTTTCTTTGGGTTCTGACCACTAGCTGAGCTGATCAGATTTCAAACAGAACTATTAGTCCAAGGCTCCTCTAGTTGGCAAGTCCACCATTATCCCTAAATAAACCACCTGCAGGTAGTAAGGGTCTACTGTCCTCCTCCTGGGAGAATCCCTGGGGGACACATAGCTCAGACTAGACCAGCAGGGAGAGGCAACGGGCAGATGTGGCCACTCCAGGGCACATCTGCTGCAAAATCCTCTTCAGAGCTTTGCAAGCCCGACGTCTGATTAGCACATGATACAGATGGACTGACTCCCTGAAAATTCCATGAATCTGTTAGGGTAGACAATATGAATAATTAAAAAGGAAAACAGATAAAAAAAAAAAAGAAATTCCAATGTATTTTCCTATGTCTCAATGGCTAATGTTGTACACATCCTGGGGCAGGCAGAGCCCATTTTTCAGACCACTGTTGAACTTGTTACTCTCCTTACAGCACCTGTACAGACAAGGCTAATTGATTACAGCACTCCCTCGGAGCCTAGAGGCATCCTCACTCTGTTATGACACCTTGGTGTCTCTATGTTGGGAGTTGGCACACTATGGCCTGAGGCCCTTATCCAGCTTGCTGCCTGTTTTTATGAAGTTTTAATGGGACCCAGCCATACTTGCTTCTCATCTCTGGCCACTTTCATACTCTCATGGTAAAGCTGTGTAACTGCCACAGAGACCATACTGTCTGAACGTCTAAAATACTTATTATCTGACCCTTTATGGAAATGCAGGAAAGCCAGCCCCTGCTCTAGGCGGTCAGTATCCATCCCTGCATATTGTTGATGAATGGCAGAATGTCTGCCAGCCCTGCTCTATACTTAGCCTAGAGTTTGGAGAATAGCTCATTGTGCTAAGGAGGCCAACCTTGGCCTTAATCTCCTCTGTGAGTATCTAATTTTGGCTAGCTTTCTTAGAAATGGAATCCACTGGTCACAAGAACGCAAAGAAGCAAGTGTGGATGAAACTGGTCGCCAAAGTCCATGTCCTACTGTCTTGCCAATGGGTTTCAGCCCCAGGCAAGTTCACTATGGATTCAGTGTGACCAAAGAAATTGACAGCAAAATGTTTTTTGGGGTAAAGGGGTTTTACTGAACTTTATTTCCATGGTGGCAGGTCAATCACTAAAATCCCATTCACTCAGAGCGAGTCTGCACACAGCAAGCCAGTATCTGCCTCTGGGCCTCTCTGTCTTTACAGCTGTACTCTGGGCTGCTCTGCACAGTCGTCCTGCACAGCTGTCCTCTGGGCCTCTGTCCTTGGCGCTGCCACCACTCCAGCCTCTGCTCTGCTCTCCTGCAGCCTTGCAGCCCTGCCACAGTGTCACTCCCAGAGCACTGGGTGGAGCTCTTTATAGAGTCAACAGCCATGTATTGTCCACAGATATGCAGTGAGCTAGTCACCCAGGGCCAGGTGAGAATCCTGGCCACAGGATCTTTCATTTTATCCACACCTACCCAGTGTGCTCAGCGGAGTCCACTCCGCCCTCTGCCCTTGCCTCCCTGTGGCTGTGTGTGCTCCTCAGCACAGGTACCCCTGAGGGTCCCACTGGAAGTCTGCAAAGTGACTGTGCTCCAAGCAGGCAGTGGGAAACTATGCTGAAATGCTTGGATTACTCAAGAGGAGAAAAAAAATCTCTCTAAATTCAAGATAGGAGGTGGCAGTTGGGAAAGGAGCGCAAGTATTTGTTTCTTAAAGTCCTGACAATTCCCAACTTGGACAACACTTCCTTATCACTTGCACTTTGGCTTCGGCATTTGGAAATAGGAAAAGAGAAAACAAGTAAAAGCTGCAAAGAAAGGTAAGAGAAAAGGCAGGCAGAACAAAAGGGATATCTATGTTCTGAAGTATGAGAGTTTACATATACGAGGCAGTTGGATTTGGACCTAAACAGGGTCCACCCCTGCCAGGTTTGGTCACTTCTCAAACGCGCAGGTACCAGCCCGAGTCCTTGCACCTGGGCTGAGGATCTGTGGGAACCACGCTCTCCTGGGGAGAGCGGAGTAAGCAGCTCGGCCAGGGCCTCGCGCTCGCGTGGTGGCGGGGATGGCGTGGGGTGCCCGCCTCGCCTCCCCGGCGGCGTTGCACTGCCTGGCCCGCAGTACCGTTGGAGTGGAGGGCCGCAGGGCACCCGGGAACCCGAGGGCAAAACGCAAACTCGGCTGCCTGGAAGCTGGGCCCCCACCCGAATGATACAGTTCAGTCACGACTAAGGGACGGTAACGCAAAGGAGAAAAGCAGGCGCTCCCTCTTTTCTGGGTGACAGAGCGTCGCGATCTCCGAAGCCTTGCGGGCCCAGGCCGCCCGCTGAGAGCCTAGCCCAGCCCCCCGACAGCGCAGAGGGCCGAACCAGGCGGACGCCGCTCAGGACGGGCGGTGCTCGCGGGTGAGTACACCGCTTACTACAACCCTGAATCCTGCTAACTTGGCCGTGGACCTGCGCTCTTGCTGCTGCTGTTAATATGTTTTCGCTTTTGTTGCTCCCCGCACCCCCTCTTTGGGGAACAGCCGCTTTCCCATCCCACCTGCTTCCGTGGGGCAGTTAGTCCCGGGGCTGGGTCGGCCCAGCCTCAGAGGTAGTCACTGTCAGGACAGAGTCCTTCCTGGGCGCCTTGGGTCAAGAAAGCAGTCTCGAGGGCTCTGTTATCTCCGCCATTTCCCAGGGCTGTTTATGCAGCTGGTAACCTTGTGAGAGCGGGGACTGACTGTCCAAGGGCCGGCTGCTATGGAGGCCGTGGATCCCCACGCCCAGCCTTCCCCAGCCGCGCGTCCTGTGCCTCTGGGTCGGGCCACCTGGCCGTTCCCCTGAGTCAGAGCGAAGAGCACCCGTGCCCAGACGCTGATGCTCGCGTTGGGTGCTGTGCCGAGTCAGAAAGGCTCTGGTCTCTGACCCATCCCTTGTGTTCCGACGACATGCAAGCAATAGCCTAACTGACTGGCTTGGAAAGTAGGGTCAAACCTAATCAGAGGACATTTGGTTTCTGTAAGTGGACCCCAACAGGGCTCCTCTAAAGTCCTTTTTAGGGATTGATGTAGTTCTAGGAGAGAAAATAAGGTGTATTTCTCTGAGTTTACCAATTGTGTAGACCATGATCTGGTAGCTCTCGTGTAGAGGGGTCTGATTCATACTTTATAAATATAGTTGCTGCACCTGTTACTCAGATACTTCCTGTTAGGGCTTTGGTGTGCCTGAAGTTGTAAATATGAAGGCTGATTGAAATGCTAACCTGCTGTGCCCTCCCTCCAGCCGCCCAGCCTCACCCCCAACCTCTACAATGAAAACCACTCCCCTCCTGAGTTTTTCCTGTTGGAAAATATGTGTGGGTATTAGTAAATTTCCCCTTCAGTTCCAAGAGCAAGCTGACTGAAGTGTAAAAGTGAATGCCACAGTAGAGTTAACATTTTCATAGCCTGGGGCCTGCATAGCTTACCGTGCAGTCCACAGGCCCTGAAACTGCCACGGTACTACTAATCGTGTCTGAACAGTTGAGCACCTGCCTCTGCTGGGACCCTTGGTGATGGTCCCCTTCCCCCGATGCACCCAACCCTGGGCCCATCAGATTCATTGCCTGGGTATTGACGCCTGACGGACCTCTAACTAACTTGAAGCAATCAGTGAGGGTTTGGGGTGGTGGCCATTTTTACTTCAGATGTCAGGTCCTAGGCTTTATACAATTCAGATTTCATTGCTATGTAAAAAACAGCTCCTGAGGTTCATTTGAAATGCCCTGACTCACACTGGTTGAGTATGGTAGAGAGCTATAAAACCCAGATTCTGTTGGTGGGATGTCCTTTGGTAAATCATTCACCCAAGGGTGGGGTGAGTCCTATTGTACTTTATCTGCTCAGAGGTGTGCCTTTTTTGTACGTAGCACAAAGGAGCTGCATGTCCTAATTCTGGCCCCAAATGTGGTTTAGGGCTGCAAGGAAAGGGCCAAGAGAATGGCAGAAGTCTCGTGCCCCCCTTCATTAGGTGAATCAACACCAGCCACCATTTACCTCTAGATTCATTGTTAGATGAGAGAAAATGAAAAAGTTCCATTGGTTTCTATTGCTCACGGCTGAATGAAAGAAAGTCCTTACTAACGCATGAGCAAATGAAGGAAAAGCTCCAAGTAAACAGAAACAGGAGAGAAGCTTTCCTTCTAGGAGCGTGGGGTGCACACCTGGCCTGGTCTGAGCTCTACGTCTGTTATTGTCTTCTGTGCCCCAAGCTGGTCACTCTGCCAAGGTCCAGTGTCAAAGCAGGACCACGGTGCCGAATCTCCCTGTCCCTCCAAATGTTGTGATGTCCTCTGTGTTCTGTGCTGGCCTCTAGGCCCTGGGTGTAACAAGGACAGGAGATTTTCACCCTCCCTCACAGAGCTTGCACACTAGGGAGCAAGAATTCCCTCTCTGGCAGGATGGGCACATTTCCAAAAACAAGTATATAATTTAGCTTATATCATGGTCACTACAGCTCAAAGTCTGGTGACAACAGACTAATCCCTCTGCACACCCAGAAAGGCTTCCCCTGGGAGAGGTCTAAAATCCTGCTGTTTGATTTCAGAGGCCATCTCCCCCCCAACCCCCCCACAAACGTGGTAGGAAGGAGTTTTCCCCATAACACTGAGGGATTTGGGGCCAGATTTTTAAAATTTTTTCTGCAGAAATGTTTTTACATTTATTTTAATTGTGCTTATTGTGAACTGTAACATTCATATAGAGAAGTATATTAAACATAATATACACTTAAATTTTTAAAAATTTAAAGTATGCCCCTTGTCAGGTTAAGAGCTAGAACACTGCCAGCCCCGTGGAATGCTCCCGCATAGCCCTTCTCAATTGCAGTTACCCCTTTCAAAGGTAATCACCGTCCCTACTTATGGTCCTTAATTTCTTAGGTATTCTTTAAACTTTTACTATGTAAATATATATCCCTGGACACTATTGTTTGATTTTACCTGTTATTGAAATTTTTTTTATAGAAATGGATCCATACATATGTGTTCTTCATGTCTGGCTTCTTTGACCAATGTAAAGTTCATGAGAGGCATTCATGTTGCACCCAGCTGTGGCTAATTCATTGTCGCCATTGTATAGTGTTTTATTGTATGAATAATCAAGTTTTTACAAAGTCAATTGTGTACATTTGCTTGTTACCTATTTGGGGTTTTTATGAATACAGCTGCTCTGAGCCTTCTCATCCATACCTCCCTGTACTCAAGCATGCACATTTAAGTAGGGAAGATACTTTGAATTAGAACTGCTGGCTCATGGATATGTTCCTTCAACTTCACTGAATGCCAAAGTGATTTTGTGAGGAGCTCACATCCTCACTGAGAGCTGGTAATAGTAGTCTTAGCAAGTTTAACTTTTCTGCTGGTATGCTTTGAAATATAATTGTGTGTGTCTGATATTTTTTAACTGAATATTTATTATTAGATTAATTAAATTTTATTAAAAGTATCAACATAGAAAGAATAGTACAGTGACCACCTGCATACCTATCACTAAGTCAAAAATTATTAACATTCTGGCATATTTGCTCTTTATATCTGTCATCTGTTTTGTGGGCATGAATTTTCTGAAAACAGTAGTGATGACATTCACTCTCAAATACTTCAACACAACTCTCCTAAGAAGTGGGATATTTTACTCTTTAATCACAATAACCAAGAAAATTAATAATAATTACTTATTTTTATACAATAATTAGTCAATATTCAAATTTCCCTGGTTGACCCTAAAATGGCTTTTATTGTTAGCTTTTTGAAATCAGGATCCACTAAAATTGTATCTTTAGTCTTTTTTGTTTCCATGTCTCTGACCTTTTAAAGAGACCACAGCAGTTGTCTTTATAAAGCCTCACATTCTGCATTTGCCTGACGTTTCCTTTCCATGTTTCACCTGTTCTCTGGTATTTTCTATAAACTGGAAGTTAAGCCTAAAGGCTTGATTAGGTTCATCTCATTTTAATTTACACCTGTTGGATTTCTAATGATATTGAGCACATTTTCATATATGTACTGGCCGTTTGGATTTATTGCAATGCACCAAGTCTCTTGCTTATTTTTCTACTGTTGTTACTCTTTTTCTTATGGATTTTTGGTTCTTTATTTTAGATACATGTTGAAAATGTCTTCTCTCACTCTGTAGTTTGCCTTTTAACTTCTGTATGGATGCCTTTGAGCAGAAGTTCTTAACTTTAACGTCCAGTTTATCAATATTTCTGTGACTGTGTAAGGAAACTTTCCTGAACTAGGGTTAAAAAGATATTCTTATAGATCATCTTTGGTTGCCTTTTGTAATTGGATCTAGAGTCCTCCTGGAAAGTTTTTACATATGGTGTGAGGTACAGGCCAGGTTTCATTTCCTCCCCCCAACACCATTTATTAAGATAGATCGTCCTTTCCATGCCCCCAAAGTGCTCCCTTCATTATGAACCAAGGGTCCATATGCATGTGAGTCTGTTGGGGAGATCTTCATTCTGTCCACTGGTCTATTTTTCTATCCTTGCAGCAAAATATTTTCTAGTTACTGTAGCTTCATAAGAAGTCTTGACATCCAAGTCTGCAAGTTCTCCTCTGTATGACTTCAAAAATGACTTGGCTAAGATTCTGACATTTTACACAAGAACTGACTAAAACCTGGAGCTTCCCTTTTGGAATAAGTATCATGGGGTTGTTATTCTCTTTGTGGACTGTGTTCATCGAAGTAACATACCCAACTTCCCAGTTGGTCCTTTCCAGGGACTTCCCCATCCATGGCTTAAATAAAGATCTGATTTGTGCCCATGCAAGTCCAATGTTTGGAATCCACGTATGTGTTAAGTTTTAATTCTGGGAACAGACTGAAGTGTAGCAGTTGAACCTGAAATAGTGGGTAACCTTTTTAAGCAAAATCACCTAATCTTTGGGAAAGGTGACTGGGGGGCTGCTATGACCTCTCCTTTGGGGGCTGTATCCTGGAGAGAGAATGAGCTCTGGAGCCATATTTTTGGGTTCAGTTCCTGGGTATATCACCAACTAGTCATGTGACCAAGGGCAAATTAGTTAACCTCCCTGGCCTCAATTTCCTGTCAGTATAATAGGAAGGGTAATAGTATATATATCATGGATATTTGTGAGGATTAGGTGAGATAAAACGTGAAAAGGGCCTGGCATAGAATAAGTGCTTGGTGACTAACTTTTACTATTCTTGAGGAGAATTCCCCTTGCCTCCAAGGGCTTTAAGACTGGCCTAGGAGATTGGCAAAAACAGCATTGCTTTTGCATTTCTGAGATGTGGAAGGCTTTCCGAGGTGCAGACTCTGTAGGGTGGTCCTAATGTTATCATCTGCCCCTCAGCAGTAGGAGGGGAAGACAGTTGATTTGTGTCCTTGGTTGAAATTACCCCATATACTCAACTCCTTCATTCTTTGAACCTAGTGTTTCTGAGGTCATAGATATTACAAGTGGAAAGAGTCACACCCCAGGATCCTGTTCTAGACCTGTTCAACAGCAGTTCTGAATCATCCCTTCCCTCCTTGGTGGTATAGTGGGGTATTTACTGCTCTGTGGATCTCTTTCAGGTCAGGGGTGTCAGCGCAGCCTCAAGGAGAGTTGGGGTTGTTAGAGCTACTTTACGTGGTTGGGAGAAACATACAGTCTGTGTTCAGTTTATTGGGAAACCAAAAGGAAAGAGCCCAGTGGAGTAGGGCAATGAGTTGATGCCTCTAACCGACTGCAAAACAACTGTAGAAGGGGTACCTCTGGAACACACTGATGGCGTGAGGGTCTGGGGAGGAGGAGTGGAGGGATGTGATCTTGGGAATATCAGTCAGAATAGTCACATGTCCACAGCCAGCCTGCTCCTAGCCACGCCTGTTGACATCAGTGCAGAGAAGTGACTCTGGCTGTTCTGGCCTACAGGTCACTCCCTGAAGGGCATCACCACCTTGGAAGCTCTTCTAAAAACAGAGGGGGGGAGGTGGCAGCATGGGAGGGACAATCCTAGGTCCAGCCCCAGGATGCAGCCGGACAGGGAAGGCCAGCCTTGTCACAGTGAAGTGGAGAGATGCTTGTGATGCACTGTAAGGGATACACAACTACAATTCTACAGTTGTACCTGTAGTGTGATCCTAACTAATAATAAATGCATATGTGTATATGTCTCTCGGAAAGGATCTGGGGGCTTGTTTCCATGGCATTAAAAATAATGGTCATTGGGTGAAATCACTGGTTCTTTTTATGTCCCTCTGTTTTCTGTATTTATTATATATCTGCAGATTTTTCTGGTCGAATGAGTTTTTTGCATTACTTTTGTAATTAGGGTGAAACAAGAAGGACCATTACTGGGGTGTCTCCTTTAATCTAACTACCTGGGGTGGGGGAGGAGGGAAATTTGTGGCTTCTCATTAGAATCAGCATTTATGATCAAGCCCCACTCCTGGTATCTGCATCATAAGTTATCACACACTTACACAACTTTAACCTATTTCCCTCCACACGTTGGTCACTGATCAACTGCTAAAATGTGAAGGAACCTCCAGTTTGGGGGCTGGACCAAAAATTCTCCTGCCCTCCCATTCAAAGGGTCTGGCTAAGGTTATTTCCATGGCAAGATGTCTATCTGAATTGGAGAAAGGCATTTATCTTCCATCTGCTTTTCCTCAGTGTCTGACAATGATGTTCACATAGCATTGTCCATAGTCGAGGCTGATGTCAGTAACGTCAAATAATTAGGGAAAATTATTCTCTGGACTGCCAGGAGGAGGGGGGAGTCCGGGGCTGGGCTGGTGGTTCCAAAAGGTCGTCAGTGCTCAGGCTCCTCCTGTCTCTGCCCTGCCACTCCTGGTGGGTGACTCCTGACACTAAGCTCTGGGGCCTTCAGCCATTGTGTCCTTGCTTCAGCTGCAATCAGATGGGCACATCCAGTAGGCATCCCCCGAGGGGTGGAGAGCCCTGCCTTCCAAGAGGCCTCACCAAGGCTTGCCCTCATATTCGGTGACACCAACCCACACAAAAGATTTGGAATGTAGTTTATTATTTTATTTTTTGTATTTATACATTTTTATATATTTATACCTTTATTCATATATACATATGTGTGTGTGTGTGTGTATGGTGTGTTTATATATAAAAAAAATATACTGGCACCTTGGCCAAGTGCTGTTTCTAAAGGAGAGCAAATAGACCCTGGGCAGGCAATAAGTAGTCTGATGGTGTAAAGGCTGTTTTCTTGCAGCAAAGTCCATAATTTATAAGTGCTCCTGAAGCCCCAGAATCAAAGTGGAGTTTTGAAAAATTGGAAAACCAACGGTGCCTTGAAGTCTCCCCAACAAGATGGTTCTTTTGCTGCAGGTGGTAAGCCAGGATCATCTCCAGTTTACCCTAAAGAGTCAGAGTAGCAGATCCCCACCTCGCTGTCAGCTGTCAGCAGTGCACAACTGTCTCGGTACAGATGATCCGTGCAAAGCCAGCTCAAGAGCAGAGGCTCTCATTTGTCATCCCTGTGTTTCTCTCTATCCCCATATGGTTGTTCCCCCTGGTGTTGTTTTGACAGTCACTAAAGTCACAGACATGCTTGGCATTGCCATTTTTAGAGGGAACCCATACCATTCTGGGGAGGGAGGTGGGGGATGTTGAGTGGTGAGACCCAGAGACCCTCAATGGCCAGAGATGGATGTCTTGTAAGGCACTTGCTTAGTGTAAAAGTACCCTGGAATTCCCTTTTTAAGCAACTTCTTTAAAGTTTATAATAAAGTTTGTGCTAACACACATTATCTGGGCCTGAAATAGAGATGGTCTTTTTCAAAACCTTAGTGGGTTAGCTTTTAACTAGAAAGAATTTGCTGACTGGAATTAGGTAAGGCAGAGGCAGTCCACACCAGAAAACTATAAAGCTGCTTCCAAAACTGGCCCCCGCACTCGCAGTGTACCGAGGGGAAACTGCCCCGTGGCGGAATTCGTGGGGAGAAGCAGTATTCAGAAGGCAGGTGGTTTTCTAGGAAGCCGATTTTGAGGAGGGAGGAAGGTGCTTCAAGATGTTTTTCATACAAGGAAATGGAGCCCTCTGGCCCCCAGCAGCCAGAACTTTGAATGAGTGCAGCTCCTGTTAGGGCTGTGGTCTGTCTGAGGTCCAGGGGGCTTGTAGAGCATACTAGTTTTTCTCATTCTCTAACTCGGGAAACCTGCCTCGAAATGGGAGGTTTCCCTGGGTCCGCCTCCCCTGCCTCCACTCAGAAATGCGTCCTGGAGCCCTAACCCAGGTTGCTGCCCTTTCTCCGGCCCTCTACTGCTCTCCGCTGGACTAGTGCCGCCAGCACTAGAATTTATCCTCTGAGTTTTCTAGGGCTCTTGGCCAGTTCTTGATTAATTCACTTTTGGTCTGTAACAGAGAAGCTAACCAGCCAGTTACAGATCTCTGTGGCTTATAACTGAGTGCTAAGTAAACCAATGCTCTTTTACAACAGAATGGACAATATGATGGTTAAAAAAGCAGCTGCTGAGGACAGGTAACTGGACTTAGCTATCAACCAAGAAAGAGAAGACAAATTTCTTGTACGTAAAAGAAAAAAAGTTTATTGATGGTATACTGTCCCAGATATTGTTCCTATCCTTAAAGGACCACATAGAATGTGGTATCCAATTCTCTTTCCAGTGAGTTTATCCAGGAGGACGAGAAGTAATTATAAGACAGGATCAACATAAATCCCATGAAGAGAGTGCCAGATAGTGATGAGGGTGCAGATGAGAGCTCCCATTCAGTTAGAGACCAGGCGAGGTCTCAGTCAAGCAGCAAGTGCAGCCAGATGGAGGAGGTGCGAGCGTTCCAATGAGGGAACACAGGAACAGGTCTCCAGTGGAGGGAAGAATGGGAATCATGTTTGGAATTAGGGAGTGGTCAAGCATGTCTGGAGATTAGAGAGTGTATAGAGTGGTAGGGAGAAGCTGGGAAGGCAGGTTAAATTTAGTTCTTTTTTCTGGATTTATTCTATATCTTGGTATTGATTAAAGTTCATGGTGAGTAAATGGAAGAATCACTGTCATTCTGTGTGTACATATATATATATATACACATGTACAGCAGACCTATTTATATCTGTACCCATATGTTTGTAAAAGAGTGGCATGAGGTTTCTTTGGGCTTCTTAGCAACTAATCCTGAGATCTATAAAGTGTTTCAGGTGAGATTGGACCAATAAAGACTATTTGGTGAGACAGTATTTTGATATGAATCATTTCCCCCACCTTTTTCATCCCTTTATTGTAAAATAAAATAAGGCAAGAAAACTACACAAAAGTATAGCTTAATGAATCGTTACAAGGTGGATACCCACTTTGTGTGAACATGCAAATACCACTGCCTCTCTCCCCTGAAAGTCACCACTATTCTTTTACAGCAATGACTTACTTGTGTTTCTTTAATTTCTTTCTATTTGGTCATCTACGTGTGTAATCCTAGATCTTTAGCAGTGCACCCTCCCCTCTTAAAAATGATTTGATATGTCCCTCAAATGATTTTTAATCTATAGCCCCCCTCATCCCTTTCTTTTCCTTAAAATTGATCAGCTGAAGAGCCTGAGCTGCTTGTCTCTTGTGACTGTATGTGCATGTCATCTCTTGTGTTCCTCTGACCTCTGTGTTCCCTGTAGACTGGAAGCTGGGTCCAGAGGCTCCATCACGCTTGGGTTTCAACCCTTTGGCAAGATGCTGGATGTTGAGGCTTCTGTAGCTCATAACTTCTGACTGTGTGATGATTAGTAGCCGTTGATTCTCAATATCTAGATCTACTAATTCATTGGATATTGAGAAATGGTGATATTCTGAAACTATCATTTCTTTTTTACTTCATTTATTACTTAGACTACATCTATAAGGAGATGCTTTCCCACCACAGTGGTTCTTTAGAGAAAGGTTATGCTAGTTATGCTAACATCTTATACAATCCTGGGATACCTAAACCTTCCTAAACCTGACCCTTTAGCAGTCAACTCTTGTAGAGTTTGTGTGGCCTAAGCTGGCTGCAGAAACATTGGTCCCCTTGTTCTGGCACTGGCCACTTGTGGACCCAGAATCAAAGGACCCTACGTGAGTACTCCCCATGGGGCGGGATAGCTATTGCTATTCATATGACACATTTAAATACTGTAAATGATCTTCTAGTTGAAAAACACCGAAATGCTTGGTAAATATTATTTTAATATACTGCTCAACTTCCCTAAAATAAATCTGAAGAGGTAAAAAAAAAAAAGGAAAGAAAGAAAGAAAAGTAATTTCCTAAGGAATTTGAATGACAAAGTTCGCTTCTGCACAGAGGGTTTCTGTTAAAGTGTGGAGACTTTGAACTTCCTTTCTGATAATTTCAGGGGCTCAGGGGATAGGGGATAAGGCTAGAGCATGCCCAAGGGGGAATTTTATGTTAGGAGGCCCTTCTACATAAGGATGGGATTCCAACAGGCTACAATCTGAGGGTAGATATGAGCAAGAAATAAACCCGATGAGCTGCAGAGGACGGTAAGGAGACTTGACTGTTCAACCTTGACACCAGATGGAAGGGTATAAAAAATCTCCCCCCAAGAATTTATAAGACAAGCTGGTTCTCTTAGAGTTGTGGTCTAAATTTTATGTGACCTGTGTGGTTAAAAAGACCTCCGAAAGATAATTAAATTTAGAATGGTTTTCAATTGATAGTGCCTCCAGGAAAAATGGCAGAATTGAACATAAACCTCTTCTGGAGGAATGTAATCTCAATAACAATTTCAGAGATTTTCTACAGACTATTTTTTCCCTTCCAAGTAAGTGAGCAGTTTAAGGTTAAATTTTTTTTACAAGGTAGGGGTTGGGTGGTGGGTGGGGATGAGGCACATGACTGAGGACCAGTTGAAAAAACATGTACTGGAAACAGACCTTGGATATTGGAATTATCAGATACCAAACTAGGAAACAGATATATTCAATGTGTTTAAATAAAAGCTTGAAAATGTTATTGGAACAGAGAATAAGGAATGTCCAAGTAAATTTGAAAAAGAAACAAATAGAATTTATAGCAATAAAAAAGTAATAGTTGAAAATAAAAATTCCAAGCATGGTTTAAATACCAGATTTTAGATGAAGTGGAAGAGAGAAATAGTCACCTGAAAAATTTGTTTAAAGAAATTATCTGTAATGCAGATTAGGGAGACAAAGACACAAGAAATGAGAGCAGAAACATGACTTGGAGAAGAGACAGAATCTAACAGATGAGACCAGTCAGCATTCTAGAAGGAGACAGTGTCAATAAGGTAACTTTCAAAGAAAGAATGACTGAGAATTTTCCCAATCTGATAAAAGCAACCAGTCTTCATGTTCAGAAAGCCGAAGAAATCCCAAGTGGCATCGATAAAAAGAAATCTACCAAGATACTTCGTAAGTAAACCATAAAACACCAGTATAAAGAGATCTTGCAAACAGCCATATCAAAAAGGAACAACAATTGGAGAAGCAAAAATGGAAGCCAGAAGACAGTGGTATAATAGTTTCAATTTGCTAATGGAAAATAATTTTCCAACTAGAATTCTATACTCAAAAATATTTCTCAAGTAGTAGGACAAAATAAAGATGTTTTTAGGGGAAAAAAAACCTTCATCAGAAGCAAATTAAAGGATAAACTTCAGGAAGAAAGGAAAGTTTCAGAGATGCACAAAAGAATGATGAACAAAGATAATGATGACTGTGGGTATACATAATGCAAATATATGTTGACCTCTTAAAATGATACAAATGTGTATTTGTGGAGACAAAAAACAATAGAACCAAAATATTGAATAAAAATAGCATATAAGTTATAAGTATGTGATTAGAATTAAAACATTCTATAACCTGTATTTGGGAGGATAAGGATATTAACTAACTTTAGTCTTTACAAAAGTATGCATCTTAAAACATCTGGGTGTAATCACTAAAAGAGGGGAAAAAAGAGAAGTAAATGGACTACAATCTAATGAAAAGTAATGTCAGACTGGGCTAAAAATAAATAAAACCCCATCATTCTCATTATATGAGACATAAGGACACAATGAGGACATAAACAGGTGCAAAGTCAAAGGATTTTTGCATGTATGTTCATTAGGTATATTGGCCTGTAATTTTCTTTTCTTGTAATATTTTTGTCTGGTTTTGGTATCAGGTAATGCTGGCTTTGTAAAATGAGTTTGGAAGTGTTCCCTCCTATTTTTCAGAAGAGTTTGATAAGGATTACTATTGGTATCTTTTTAAAGTGTGTGGTAGAATTCACCAGTGAAGTCATCTAGTCATGGAATTTTCTTTATTGAGAGGTTTTTTATTGCTGATACAGTCTCCTCACTAGTAATTGGTCTGTTCAGATTTTCTATTTGTGATTCAGTCATGATAAGTTTTATGCTTCTAGGAATTTATCAATTTCCTCAAGGTTGTCAATTTTTTTGGCATATAATTGTTCCTAGTATTATGATTCTTTGTGTGGTATCATTTGTAATGTCTCCTTTCTTCATTTGTAAGTTGATTTATGTCATCTATTTCTCTTAATTATTCTAGCTGAAAGTTTCTCCATTTGGTTTACTTTAAAATACTCAGCCTTTAGGTTCATTATCTTTTTAGTCTTTATTTATGCTCTGCTTTTTCTACTAAATTGGGTTTAGTTTATTCTTTTTCTACTTCCTTGGGTTAGGTTGTTTATTTGAAATCTTTGTTGTTTCTTAATGTAGGTATTTATCACTATAAACTTCTCTCCTAGAATTGCTTTTACTCATCTCATAAGTTTTTGTATTTTGTTTCCATTTTCATTTGTCTCATGATATTTTTTTGATTTTTTCTTTGACCCATTGGCTGTTTCAGAGCATGTTTTTTTTTTTTTTTTTTTTTTTTGAGAGGGCATCTCTCATATTTATTGATCAAATGGTTGTTAACAACAATAAAATTCAGTATAGGGGGGTCAATGCTCAATGTACAATCATTAATCCATCTCAAGCCTAATTCTCGTCAGTCTCCAATCTTCTGAAGCATAACGAACAAGTTCTTACATGGTGAACGAATTCTTACAGAGTGAATAAATTCTTACATGGTGAACAGTACAAGGGCATTCATCACAGAAACTTTCGGTTTTGATCATGCAATATGACCTATAAACCATCAGGTCAAATATGAATATTCATTTGATTTTTGTACTTGATTTATATGTTGATCCCACATTTCTCCTATTATTATTATTATTTTTATTTTTAATAAAATGCTGAAGTGGTAGGTAGATGCAAGATAAAGGTAGAAAACATAGTTTAGTGCTGTAAGAAGGCAAATGTAGATGATCAGATGATCAGGTGTGTGCCTATGGACTAAGTATTAATCCAGGCTAGACAAGGGCAGCAAGACATCCACGGATGCAGAAGATTTCTCTCAAAGCAGGGGGGGTGAGGTTCTGAGCCTCACCTCTGTTGATCCCCAAATTCTCACCTGATGGCCCCCCTGCGACTGTGCCTGTCTTAGGTTGTTCCTCCCTTGAGGAATCTTACCCGTCTCTGGCTAACCAGTCATCTTCCGGGGCCATACAGGGAAATGTAAAGTTGGTAAGTGAGAGAGAAGCCATATTGTTTGCAAAGGTTAGCTTTTTACTTCTTTGCAGATTTATGCCCTGTGGCTTCTATGCCCAGCACTTGTCTCGAGGTATCTTTACCACCTGGAGGAATTATGATACTCGGTAAATTCGATATGAGGCACGAATTCTATTTAAGGTTTGTAATTAGGAAGTTAGAAGAAAAGCTATAGATGTAGCATATGAAGGAAACTTGGGAGGATTGTTTATTTCTTTGACATATCTTCTTGTAGAGATCTTAAGCATGTATAGGTTTTAAACTACTAACTAATTTGCACACACATATTAACATAATAGGAATACGGTGACATAAACAAAGCAAATCTATAATTACCAGCCATCTCCAGTGAAGCCAAGAAAACCATTTAGGCACCCTAGGCATTTGTGAAAATTTATCTATAATATGATGGATATTTTCCAACTGTACTTGAACCATCAGACAAATTAAAGCAGCCCATTTCTGGGATCTGTTCACATCCCATATGTTCTTTTAACCATAGATAGTCTATAGTCATGAGATTTTGGGGTGCTACAACTTGCACCCCTCCCAACTCCTGGTTGAGTTCCAACAGTACAGATCCAGTCAAATTCGTTGTCTCACTGTATGCACATGCCAGCCTAGACATCTCCCTCCTCCTTCTTATGGCAAGTCCAGGAGACGGTGGGCTGGATGCAGCCACAACCGCGGCATCGTCCGGATCCCTGGGGAGGCTTTTTGATGATCATCCCCCGGCACGAGTCCTCCAGAGAGTGCTGATGCCGGAAGCTCCTCCTCATATCGTATCTTATTTCATTTTCTGGGTATCCAAGCTAGGCCTTGATCTTCTGCGTAGAAACAAACAGACCCTTTGCCCACACTTTGACATGCCCTCTATACCACTGTGCAGAACTCATTGGAGGTCAGCACACAGTAACTGCTTTTTTTTTTTTTTTTTTTTAATTAAGAGAAAGGAATATTATCAGAAAAGAGTACCTCCATAGCTGATCATCTGACACCCTTTAAGTGATCAACATTAAGGATATTTAAAGCATGCGTTGATCTTTGATTTACCAATAGTTTTATCCTGTTAATGAGTAATCCCCCTTTTCTTTCTTTCTTTCTTTCTTTTTTTTTTTTTTTTTAAATTTTTAATCTACCCTTACATGAAGAATACTATGTTTACTATGCTCTCCCCTATATCAGGTCCCCCCTAACAACCCCATTACGGTTACTGTCCATCAGCTTAGCAAAATGTGGTAGAGTCACTACTTGTCCTCTCTGTGTTGTGCAGCCCACCCTCCCCTTTCTCCCTCCCCCCCATGCATGCTAATCTTAATACCCCCCTTCTTCTTCCCCCCCCTTATCCCTCCCTGCCCACCCATCCTCCCCAGTTCCTTTCCCTTTGGTACCTGTTAGTCCATTTTTGGGTTCTGTAATTCTGCTGCTGCTTTGTTCCTTCAGTTTTTCCTTTGTTCCTATACTCCTCAGATGAGTGAAATCATTTGGTATTTCTCTTTCTCCGCTTGGCTTATTTCACTGAGCATAATACTCTCCAGCTCCATCCATGTTGCTGCAAATGGTTGGATTTTTCCACTTCTTATGGCTGAGTAGTATTCCATTGTGTATATGTACCACATCTTCTTTATCCATTCATCTACAGATGGACATTTAGGTTGCTTCCAATTCTTGGCTATTGTAAATAGTGCTGCGATAAACATAGGAGTGCATCTGTCTTTCTCAAACTTGATTGCTGCGTTCTTAGGGTAAATTCCTAGGAGTGGAATTCCTGGGTCAAATGGTAGGTCTGTTTTGAGCATTTTGATGCACCTCCATACTGCTTTCCACAATGGTTGAACTAATTTACATTCCCACCAGCAGTGTAGGAGGGTTCCCCTTTCTCCACAGCCTCGCCAACATTTGTTGTTGTTTGTCTTTTGGATGGCAGCTATCCTTACTGGTGTGAGGTGATACCTCATTGTAGTTTTAATTTGCATTTCTCTGATAATTAGCGATGTGGAGCATCTTTTCATGTGTCTCTTGGCCATCTGTATTTCTTTTTTGGAGAACTGTCTGTTCAGTTCCTCTGCCCATTTTTTAATTGGGTTATTTGTTTTTTGTTTGTTGAGGCGTGTGAGCTCTTTATATATTCTGGACGTCAAGCCTTTATCAGATCTGTCATTTTCAAATATATTCTCCCATACTGTAGGGTTCCTTTTTGTTCTATTGATGGTGTCTTTCGCTGTACAGAAGCTTTTCAGCTTAATGTAGTCCCACTTGCTCATTTTTGCTGTTGTTTTCCTTGCCCGGGGAGATATGTTCAAGAAGAGATCACTCATGTTTATGTCTAAGAGGTTTTTGCCTATGTTTTTTTCCAAGAGTTTAATGGTTTCGTGACTTACATTCAGGTCTTTGATCCATTTTGAGTTTACCTTTGTATATGGGGTTAGACAATGGTCCAGTTTCATTCTCCTACATGTAGCTGTCCAGTTTTGCCAGCACCATCTGTTGAAGAGACTCTCATTTTGCCATTGTATGTCCATGGCTCCTTTATCAAATATTAATTGACCATATATGTTTGGGTTAATTTCTGGGGTCTCTAATCTGTTCCACTGGTCTGTGGCTCTGTTCTTGTGCCAGTACCAAATTGTCTTGATTACTATGGCTTTGTAGTAGAGCTTGAAGTTGGGGAGTGAGATCCCCCCTACTTTATTCTTCTTTTTCAGGATTGCTTTGGCTATTCGGGGTCTTTGGTGTTTCCATATGAATTTTTGAATTATTTGTTCCAATTCATTGAAGAATGTTGCTGGTAATTTGAGAGGGATTGCATCAAATTTGTATATTGCTTTCGGCAGGATGGCCATTTTGACGACATTAATTCTTCCTAGCCATGAGCATGGGATGAGTTTCCATTTATTAGTGTCCCCTTTAATTTCTCTTAAGAGTGACTTGTAGTTTTCAGAGTATAAGTCTTTCACTTCCTTGGTTAGGTTTATTCCTAGGTATTTTATTCTTTTTGATGCAATGGTGAATGGAATTGTTTTCCTGATTTCTCTTTCTATTGATTCGTTGTTAGTGTATAGGAAAGCTACAGATTTCTGTGTGTTGATTTTGTATCCTGCAACTTTGCTGTATTCCGATATCAGTTCTAGTAGTTTTGGAGTGGAGTCTTTAGGGTTTTTTATGTACAGTATCATATCATCTGCAAATAGTGACAGTTTAACTTCTTCTTTACCAATCTGGATTCCTTGTATTTCTTTGTTTTGTCTGATTGCCGTGGCTAGGACCTCCAGTACTATGTTAAATAACAGTGGGGAGAGTGGGCATCCCTGTCTGGTTCCCGATCTCAGTGGAAATGCTTTCAGCTTCTCGCTGTTCAGTATAATGCTGGCTGTGGGTTTATCATAGATGGCCTTTATTATGTTGAGGTACTTGCCCTCTATTCCCATTTTGCTGAGAGTTTTTATCATGAATGGATGTTGAATTTTGTCAAATGCTTTTTCAGCATCTATGGAGATGATCATGTGGTTTTTGTCTTTCTTTTTGTTGATGTGGTGGATGATGTTGATGGATTTTCTAATGTTGTACCATCCTTGCATCCCTGGGATGAACCCCACTTGGTCATGGTGTATGATCCTTTTGATATACTGTTGAATTCTGTTTGCTAATATTTTATTGAGTATTTTTGCATCTACATTCATCAGGGATATTGGTCTGTAATTTTCTTTTCTGGTGGGGTCTTTTCCTGGTTTTGGTATTAGGGTGATGTTGGCTTCATAGAATGAGTTTGGGAGTATTCCCTCTTCTTCTATTTTGTGGAACACTTTAAGGAGAATGGGTATTATGTCTTCTCTGTGTGTCTGATAAAATTCCGAGGTAAATCCGTCCGGCCCCGGGGTTTTGTTCTTGGGTAGTTTTTTGATTACTGTTTCAATTTCTTTGCTTGTAATTGGTTTGTTTAACTTTTGTGTTTCTTCCTTGGTCAGTCTTGGGAGGTTGTATTTTTCTAGGAAGTTGTCCATTTCTTCTAGGTTTTCCAGCTTGTTGGCATATAGGTTTTCATAGTAGTCTTTAATAATTCTTTGTATTTCTGTGGAGTCTGTCGTGATTTTTCCATTCTCATTTCTGATTATGTTGATTTGTGTTGACTCTCTTTTTCTCTTAATAAGTTGGGCTAGAGGCTTATCTATTTTGTTTATTTTCTCAAAGAACCAGCTCTTGGTTTCGTTGATTTTTGCTATTGTTTTATTCTTCTCAATTTTGTTTATTTCTTCTCTGATCTTTATTATGTCCCTCCTTCTGCTGACTTTAGGCCTCATTTGTTCTTCTTTTTCCAGTTTTAATAATTGTGATGTTAGACTGTTCATTTGGGATTGTTCTTCCTTCTTCAAGTGTGCCTGGATTGCTATATACTTTCCTCTTAAGACTGCTTTCGCTGCATCCCACAGAAGTTGGGGCTTAGTGTTGTTGTTGTCATTTGTTTCTATATATTCCTTGATCTCTATTTTGATTTGTTCATTGATCCATTGATTATTTAGTAGCATGTTGTTAAGCCTCCATGTGTTTGTGAGCCTTTTTGTTTTCTTTGTAGAATTTATTTCTACTTTCATACTTTGTGGTCTGAAAAATTGGTTGGTAGAATTTCAATATTGTGGAATTTACTGAGGCTCTTTTTGTGAGCTAGTATGTGGTCTATTCTGGAGAATGTTCCATGTGCACTTGAGAAGAATGTATATCCTGTTGCTTTTGGATGTAAAGTTCTATAGATGTCTATTAGGTCCATGTGTTCTAGTGTGTTGTTCAGTGCCTGTGTGTCTTTACTTATTTTCTGCCCGGTGGATCTATCCTTTGGGGTGAGTGGTGTGTTGAAGTCTCCTACAATGAATGCATTGCAGTCTATTTCCCTCTTTAGTTCTGTTAGTATTTGCTTCACATATGCTGGTGCTCCTGTATTGGGTGCATATATATTTAGAATGGTTATATCCTCTTGTTGGACTAAGCCCTTTATCATTATGTAGTGGCCTTCTTTATCTCTTGTTACTTTCTTTGTTTTGAAGTCTATTTTGTCTGATATTAGTACTTCAACCCCTGCTTTCTTCTCACTGTTGTTTGCCTGAAATATGTTTTTCCATCCCTTGACTTTTAGTCTATGCTTATCTTTGGGTTTAAGGTGAGTTTCTTGTAAGCAGCATATAGATGGGTCTTGCTTTTTTATCCATTCTATTACTCTATGTCTTTTGATTGGTGCATTAAGTCCATTTACATTTAGGGTGACTATTGAAAGATATGTACTTATTGCCATTTCAGGCTTTAGATTCGTGGTTACCAAAGGTTCAAGGTTAGCTTCTTTAGTATCTTACTGCCTAACTTAGCTCGCTTATTGAGCTGTTATATACACTGTCTGGAGAGTCTTTTCTTCTCTCCCTTCTTATTCCTCCTCCTCCATTCTTCATATGTTGTGTGTTTTGTTCTGTGCTCTTTTTAGGGGTGCTCCCATCTAGAGCAGTCCCTGTAGGATGCCCTGTAGAGGTGGTTTGTGGGAAGCAAATTCCCTCCGCTTTTGCTTGTCTGGGAATTGTTTGATCCCACCATCATATTTAAATGATAGTCGTGCTGGATACAGTATCCTTGGTTCAAGGCCCTTCTGTTTCATTGCATTAAGTATATCATGCCATTCTCTTCTGGCCTGTAGGGTTTCTGTTGAGAAGTCTGATGTTAGCCTGATTGGTTTTCCTTTATAGGTGACCTTTTTCTCTCTAGCTGCCTTTAAAACTCTTTCCTTGTCCTTGATCCTTGCCATTTTAATTATTATGTGTCTTGGTGTTGTCCTCCTTGGATCCTTTCTGTTGGGGGTTCTGTATAATTCCATGGTCTGTTCGATTATTTCCTCCCCCAGTTTGGGGAAGTTTTCAGCAATTATTTCTTCAAAGACACTTTCTATCCCTTTTCCTCTTTCTTCCTCTTCTGGTATCCCTATAATACGAATGTTTTTCCTTTTGTATTGGTCACATATTTCTCTTAGTGTTGTTTCATTCCTGGAGATCCTTTTATCTCTCTCTGTCAGCTTCTATACGTTCCTGTTCTCTGGCTTCTATTCCTTCAATGGCCTCTTGCATCTTATCCATTCTGCTTATAAATCCTTCCAGGGATTGTTTCACTTCTGTGATCTCTTTCCTGACATCTGTGATCTCCTTCCGGACTTCATCCCACTGCTCTTGCATTTTTCTCTGCATCTCATCCCATTGCTCTTGCATTTTTCTCTGCATCTCATCCCATTGCTCTTGCATTTTTTTCTGCATCTCTGTCAGCATGTTCATGATTTTTATTTTGAATTCTTTTTCAGGAGGACTAGTTAGGTCTGTCTCCTTCTCAGGTGTTGTCTCTGTGATCTTTGTCTGCCTGTAGTTTTGCCTTTTCATGGTGATAGAGATAGTTTGCAGAGCTGGTACAAGTGACCGCTGGAAGAGCTTCCCTTCTTGTTGGTTTGTAGCCTTTTCCTGGGAGAATAGCGACCTCTAGTGGCTTGTGCTGGGCAGCTGTGTGCAGACAGGGCTTCTGCTTCCTGCCCAGTTGCTTTGGGGTTTATCTCCGCTGTTGCTGTGGGCTTGGCCTGGCTGGGGCTGTTCCTCCAAAATGGTGGAGCCCCGTTGGAGGGGGAGCAGCCAGGAGACTATTTATCTCCGTAAGGGGCCTCTGTGCTCCCTGCTGCCCAGGGGGTTAGAGTGCCCAGAGATCCCCAGATTCCCTGCTTCTGGTCTAAGTGACCTGTCCTGCCCCTTTAAGATTTCCAAAAAGCACTCTCCAAACCAAAACAACAACAGCAACAATGAGAGAGGGAATAGAAAGAAAGAGAAAAAAAAAAAAAAAGGAAAAAAAAGGAAAAAACAAGCGATTTTTTTTTTTTTTTTTTTTTTTTGTCCTTAGGTGCCGGTCCCAGGCACCCGCTCACTGGTCCTGCTGCCCTGTCTCCCTAGCACCAGGGTCCCTGTCCCTTCAAGGCTTCCAAAAAGCACCCACCCACCGGTCCCGCAGGGATGGAACGCTCAATATTCTTTGTCCTCAGGCACTGGTCCCACGCACCCGCTCACCAGTCCCGCCGCCCTGCCTCCCTAGCACCGGGGTCCCTGTCCCTTCAAGGCTTCCAAAAAGCACTCGGCAAAAAGAGAGAAAAAAAAAGGGGAAAAACGCGCGATTTCTTCCGTCCTCAGGTGCTGGTCTCAGGCACCCACCCACCGGTCCCACAGGGAAAAATGCGGGATATTCTTTGTCCTCAGGTGCCAGTCCCAGGCACCCGCTCACCAGTCCCGCCGCCCTGCCTCCCTAGCACCGGGGTCCCTGTCCCTTTTAGGCTTCCAAAAAGCACTCGCAGAAAAGAGAAAAAAAAAAAGGGGAAAAACGCGCGATTTCCTCTGTCCTCAAGTGCCGGTCTCAGGCACCCGCCCACCGGTCCCGCAGGGAAAAACGGGGGATATTCTTTGTCCTCAGGCGCCGGTCCCAGCCACCCGCTCAGCAGTCCCGCCACCGTGCCTCCCTAGCACTGGGGTCCCCGTCCCTTCAAGGCTTCCAAAAAGCGCTCGCCCAAAAGAGAAAAAAAAAAAAAAAAAGGGGAAAAACGCGCGACCTCCTCCGTCCTCAGGCACCGGTCTCAGGCACCCGCCCCCAGGTCCCGCAGGGAGAAACGCGGGATATTCTTTGTCCTCCGGCGCCGTTCCCAGGCACCTCCTCACCGGTCCCGCCACCCTGCCTCCCCAGCAACGGGGGCCCGTCCCTCTAAGGCTTCCAAAAAGCGCTCGCCAAAAAAAAAACCGCTCCGGTTTCTCTCCACCCGCCGGGAGCCGGGGGGAGGGGCGCTCGGGTCCCGCCGGGCTGGGGCTTGTATCTTACCCCCTTCACAAGGCGCTGGGTTCTTGCAGGTGTGGATGTGGTCTGGATGTTGTCCTGTGTCCTGTGGTCTCTATTTTAGGAAGATTTTTCTTTGTTATATTTTCATAGCTCTATGTGTTTTTGGGAGGAGATTTCCACTGCTCTACTCACGCCGCCATCTTGGCTCCCAGTCCAGAGCATGTTTTTTAAGCTCCACATATTTGTGAATTTTCCAGCTTTGTTCTTTTATTTCTATTTTCATACCTTTGCAATTGGAAAAGATCCTTAATATGACTTCAATATCTTAAATGTATCCGTACTTATTTGTGGCCTAACGTATTATCTATCCTGGAATATGTTCTATGTGCACTAAGAGGAGTGTGAATTTGCTGCTGTTGGACTGAATGTTCTGTAAACATCTGTGAAATCCCTCTAGTTTAATGTGTTAAGTTCGGTAATTCCTTATTGATTTTCTGACTATCCATTGTTGAAAGTGGGCTATTGAAGGCCCTTACTATTAGTGTTGCTATTTCTCCCTTCAGATCTGTTAATATTGGTTTCATACATTTAGGTGCTCCTATGTTAGATGCATAAGTATTTACACATGTTACATCCTCTTGATGAATCAATCCCTTTTATCATTATATAATGATCGTTTACATAGTGTATCTTTTTCATTCCTTCATTCTCAGCCTATCTGTGTCCTTAAAGGTGAAATGCATCTCTTCTAGGTAGCATATAGTTGAGTTTTGCTTTTTTATAATTCATTCAGTTACTCTGTGTCTTTTGAGAATTTAGTCTATTTATATTTAATTATTGATAGGTACAAACTTATTATTGCCATTTTATTAATTGTGTTCTTGTTGTTTTGCAATTCCATTGTTCCTTTAATCATTTCTTGCTCTCTTCTTTTGTTATTTGATGATTTTGTTGTTGTTGTGATATGCTTGGATTCTTTTTATCTTGTGGGTATCTACCATAGGTTTTTGCTTTGTAGTTATGATATTTATGTAAAATATATTAATCTATTTTAATCTGATAAGAACTTCAAAGGCATACAAAAGCTGTTTTTACTCTCCACCTTTTATGTTTTCAATCTCCCCACATTTATGTTTTTATGTTTATATTTTATGTTTTTGATATCCAGTAACATTTTTTACATTGTGAGTCCATGAACAAATTACTATAATTATGGTTTTAAATACTTCTGTCTTTTAACCTTCACACTAGAATTATAAGACATACCTATCACCATTACAACATTAGAGTATCCTGAATCTAACTATACATATACATTTGCCAGTGATTTTTATACTTTTATACGTTTTCTTGTTAATAAGTAGCATCCTTTGGTTTCAACTTGATGAACTCCCTTTAACATTTCTTGTAAAGAAAGTTTAGTGGTGATGAGCTCCTTCAGCTTTTGCTTGTCTGTAAAAATCTATATTTATTCTTCAATTCTAAAGGACAGCTTTGCTTAGCAAAATACTCTTGGTTGGCAGTTTTTTCTTTCTGTCTTTGGCTATATTATTCCATCCTCTTCTGGCCTTGCAAAGTTTGTGATGAAAAATCTATTGAGAGTCTTCAGGGGGGGTTCTTGTATGTTACAATGTTTTTTCTCTTTCTGCTTTTCACATTTTCTCCTTGTCTTTAACTTTTGACAGCTTAATTACAATGTGCCTTGGGGTGGGAATCTTGAGATAATCTTACGCTACTCCCTGGGCTTCCTGGATCTGGATGTCTGTTATTTTCCCTAGGAAGAGAAGTTTTCACTCTTCTTTCTCTTTCAATTCTCCTTCTGAATATATTGTTTCTTTTAATAGGTCCCTATAAGTCCCTTAAGCTCTCTTAATTCTTTTTTGTTTTTAAATTTTTGCTCCTTTTAGGATGAATTCCACTGCCTTGGCTTCAAGTTCATGAATCATTCCTTCTGTTTGTCTTGTCTGCTGTTGAACCCCCCTATTGAACTTTTCAATTCAGTTATTGTATTCTTTGGCCCTGTGATTTCTGCTTAGTACTTTACAAATCATTGCAGTTCTCACTTTGATCATGTGTTGTTCCCCTAAACTTGGTGAGCATCTTTGACCATTATTTTGGACTCTTTATCAGATAGATCACTTATCTCCATTTCATTAAATCATGTTTCTTGTAAAAATAAGCATTTTTTTTCATTTTATTATCATTAATCTACAATTACATGAAGAACATTATGGTTACTAGACTACCCCCTTCACCAAGTCCCCCCCCACGAACCCCATTACAGTCACTGTCCATCAGCATAGTAAGATGCTGTAGACTCACTACTTGTCTTTTCTGTGTTGAACAGCCCTCCCTACATGCCCCCCACATTATACATGCTAATCATAAGGCCCCCTTTCTTTTTCCCTGCCCTTATCCCTCCCTTCCCACCCCTCCTGCCCAGTCCCTTTTCCTTTCCATTCTTGGGTTCTGTGATTCTGCTGCTGTTTTGTTCCTTCAGTTTTTCTTTGTTCTTATACTCCACATATGAGTGAAATCATTTGGTACTTGTTTTTCTCTGCCTGGCTTATTTCACTGAGCATAATACCCTCTAGCTCCATCCATGTTGTTGCAAATGATAGGATCTGTTTTTTTCTTATAGCTGAGTAATATTCCATTGTGTATATGTACCACATCTTCTTTATCCATTCATCTACTGATGGACATTTAGGTTGCTTCCACTTCTTGCCTATTGTAAATAGTGCTGCGAAAAACATAGGGTTGCACCTGTCTTTTTCAAACTGGAGTGCTGCATTCTTAGGGTAAATTCCTAGAAGTGGAATTTCTGGGTCAAATGGTAAGCCTATTTTGAGCATTTTGAAGAACCTCCATACTGCTTTCCACAATGGTTGAACTAATTTGCATTCCCACAAGCAGTGTAGGAGGGTTCCCCTTTCTCCGCAACCTCGCCAACATTTGTTGTTGTTTGTCTTTTGGATGGTGGCGATCCTTACAGGTGTGAGGTGATATCTCATTGTGGTTTTAATTTGCATTTCTCTGAATGACAAGCGATGTGGAGCATCTTTTCATGTGTCTGTTGGCCATCTGAATTTCTTCTTTAGAAAACTGTCTATTCAACTTCTCAGCCCATTTTTTAATTGGATTATTTGCTTTTTGTTTGTTGAGGTGTGTGAGCTCTTTATATATTTTGGATGTCAACCCTTTATTGGATCTGTCATTTATGAATATATTCTCCCATACTGTAGGGTACATTTTTGTTCTATTGATGGTGTCCTTTGCTGTACAGAAGCTTTTCAGCTTGATGTAGTCCCACTTGTTCATTTTTGCTTTTGTTTCTTCTTATGGCTGAATAATATTCCATCGTGTATATGTACCACATCTTCTTTATCCATTCATCTACTGATGGACATTTAGGTTGCTTCCATTTCTTGGCTATTGTAAATAGTGCTGCGATAAACATAAGGGTGCATCTGTCTTTTTCAAACTGGGCTGCTGCATTCTTAGGGTAAATTCCTAGAAGTGGAATTCCTGGGTCAAATGGTAAGCCTATTTTGAGCATTTTGAGGAACCTCCATACTGCTTTCCACAATGGTTGAACTAATTTACATTCCCACCAGCAGTGTAGGAGGGTTCCCCTTTATCCACAACCTCACCAACCTTTGTTGTTGTTTGTCTTTTGGATGGTAGCCATCCTTACTGGTGTGAGCTGATATCTCATTGTGGTTTAAATTTGCACTTCTCTGATAACTAGTGATGTGGAGCATCTTTTCATATGTCTGTTGGCCATCTGGATCTCTTCTTTGGAGAACTGTCTGTTCAGCTCCTCTGCCCATTTTTAAATTGGATTATTTGCTTTTTGTTTGTTGAGGTGTGTGAGCTCTTTATATATTTTGTATGTCAAGCCTTTATCAGATCTGTCATTTATGAATATATTCTCCCATACTGTAGGGTACCTTTTTGTTCTATTGATGGTGTCCTTTGCTGTACAGAAGCTTTTCAGCTTGATGTAGTCCCACTTGTTCATTTTTGCTTGTGTTTCCCTTGCCCGGGGAGGTAAGTCCATGAAGAAGTCACTCATGTTTATGTCCAAGAGATTTTTGCCTGTGTTTTCTTCTAAGAGTTTTATGGTTTCATGACTTACATTCAGGGCTTTGATCCATTTCAAATTTACTTTTGTGTATGGGGTTAGACAGTGATCCAGTTTCATTCTCTTACATGTAGCTGTCCAGTTTTGCCAGCACCATCTATTGACGAGACTGTCATTTCCCCATTGTATGTGCATGGCTCCTTTATCATATATTAATTGACCATAAATGATTGGTTTATATCTGAGGTCTCTATTCTGTTCCACTGGTCTGTGGCTCTGTTCTTGTGCCAGTACCAAACTGTCTTGATTACTGTGGCTTTGTGTAGAGCTTGAAGTTGGGGAGCGAGATCCCCTCAACTTTATTCTTCCTTCTCAGGATTGCTTTGGCTATTCGGGGTCTTTGGTGTTTCCACATGAATTTTTGAACTATTTGTTCTAGTTCATTGAAGAATGTTGTTGGTAATTTGATAGGGATTGCATCAAATCTGTATATTGCTTTGGGTAGGATGGCCATTTTGATGATATTAATTCTTCCTAGCCAAGAGCATGGGATGAGTTTCCATTTGTTAGTGTCCTCTTTAATTTCTCTTAAGAGTGTATTATAGTTTTCAGGGTATAGATCTTTCACTTCCTTGATTAGGTTTATTCCTAGGTATTTTATTCTTTTTGATGCAATTATGAATGGAATTGTTTTCCTGATTTCTCTTTCTATTAGTTCATTGTTAGTGTATAGGAAAGCCACAGATTTCTGTGTGTTAATTTTGTATCCTGCAACTTTGCTGTATTCCAATATCAGTTCTAGTAGTTTAGGAGTGGAGTCTTTGGGTTTTTTATGTACAATATCATGTCATCTGCAAATAGTGACAGTTTGACTTCTTCTTTACCAATTTGGATTCCTTGTATTTCTTTGTTTTGTCTAATTGCCATGGCTAGGACCTCCAGTACAATGTTGAATAACAGTGGGGAGAATGGGCATCCCTGTCTTGTTCCCAATCTCAGAGGAAAAGCTTTCAGCCTCTCACTGTTCAGTATGATGTTTGCTGTGGGTTTATCATATATGGCTTTTATTATGTTGAGGTACCTGCCCTCTATACCCATTTTGTTGAGAGTTTTTATCATGAATGGATATTGAGTTTTGTCGAATGCTTTTTCAGCATCTATGGAGATGATCGTGTGGTTTTGGTCCTTCTTTTTGTTTATGTGGTGGATGATGTTGATGGATTTTCTAATGTTGTACCATCCTTGCATCCCTGGGATGAATCCCATTTGTTCATCGTGTATGATCCTCTTGATGTATTTTTGAATTCAGTTTGCTAATATTTTGTTGAGTATTTTTGCATCTACGTTCATCAGGGATATTGGTCTGTAGTTTTCTTTTTTGGTGGGGTCTTTGCCTGGTTTTGGTGTTAGGGTGATGCTGGCTTCATAGAATGAGTTTGGGAGTATTCCCTCCTCTTCTATTTTTTGGAAAACTTTAAGGAGAATGGGAATTATATCTTCTCTGTACGTCTGATAAAATTCTGAGATAAATCCATCTGGCCCGGGGGTTTTGTTCTTGGGTTGTTTTTTGATTACCGCTTCAATTTCTTTGCTGGTAATTGGTTTGTTTAGATTTTGTGTTTCTTCCTTGGTCAGTCTTGGAAGTTTGTATTTTTCTAGGAAGTTGTCCATTTCTTCTAGATTTTCCTGCTTCTTAGCATATAGGTTTTCATAGTAGTCTCTAATAATTTTTTGTATTTCTGTTGGGTCCGTTGTGATATTTCCTTTCTCGTTTCTGATTCTGTTGATGTGTGCTGATTCTCTTTTTCTCTTAGTAAGTCTGGCTAGAGGCTTATCTATTTTGTTTATTTTCTCAAAGAACCAGCTCTTGGTTTCATTTATTTTTCTATTGTTTTATTTTTCTCAATGTTATTTATTTCTTCTTTGATCTTTATTATGTCCCTCCTTCTGCTGACTTTAGGCCTCATTTGTTCTTCTTTTTCCAATTTTGATAATTGTGAAGTTAGACTATTCGTTTGGGTTTGTTCTTCCTTCTTTAAATATGCCTGGATTGTTATATACTTTCCTTTTAATACTGCTTTCGCTGCATCCCACAGAAGTTGGGGGTTTGTGTTGTTGTTGTCATTTATTTCCATATATTGCTGGATCTCCATTTTAATTTGGTCATTGATCCACTGACTATTTAGGAGTGTGCTGTTAAGCCTCCATGTGTTTGTGAGCATTTTTGCTTTCTTTGCACAATTTATTTCTAGTTTTATACCTTTGTGGTCCTAAAAGTTGGTTGGTAGGATTTCAATCTTTTTGAATTTACTGAGGCTCTTTTTGTGGCCTAGTATGTGGTCTATTCTGGAGAATGTTCCATGTGTACTTGAGAAGAATGTGTATTCTGTTGCTTTTGGGTGTAGAGTTCTATAGATGTCTATTAGGTCCATCTATTCTGTTGTGTTGTTCAGTGCTTCTGTGTCCTTACTTATTTTCTGTCTGGTGGATCTGTCCTTTAGAGTGAATGGTGTGTTGAAGTCTCCTAAAATGAATGCATCGCATTCTATTTCCTCCTTTAGTTCTGTTAGTATTTGTTTCACATATGCTGGTGCTCCTGTGTTGGGTGCATATACATTTATAATGGTTATATCCTCTTGCTGGACTGAGCCCTTTATCATTATATAATGTCCTTCTTTATCTCTTGTTACTTTCTTTGTTTTGAGGTCTATTTTGTTTGATACTAGTACTGCAACACCTGCTTTTCTCTCCCTATTGTTTGCATGAAATATCTTTTTCCATCCCTTGACTTTTAGTCTGTGCATGTCTTTGGGTTTAAGGTGAATCTCTTGTAAGCAGCATATAGATGGGTCTTGTTTTTTTATCCATTCAGTGACTCTATGTCTTTTGATTGGTGCATTCAGTCTGTTTACATTTAGGGTGATTATCGGTAGGTATGTACTTATTGCCATTTCAGGCTTTAGATTCGTGGTTACCAAAGGTTCCAGGTTTCTTTCCTTACTATCTAAGAGTCTAACTTAGCTCACTTAGTATACTGTTATAAACACAACCTAAAGGTTCTTTTCTATTTCTCCTCCTTTTTCTTCCTCCTTCATTCTTTATATATTAGGTATCAAATTCTGTACTTTTTGTCTATCCCTTGATTGACTTTAATTTAATTTTGCATTTGCTTCATAATTAGCTGTTCTACTTTCTTCACTGTGGTTTTATTACCTCTGGTGACAGCTATTCAACCTTAGGAACACTTATATCTACAGCAGTCCCTCCAAAATAGACTGTAGAGAAGGTTTGTGGGAGGTAAATTCTCCTAACTTTTGCTTATCTGGAAATTGTTTAATTCCTCATTCAAATTTAAATGATAATCTTGCCAGATAAAGTAATCTTGGTTCCAGTCCCTTCTGCTTCATGGCAGTAAATACATCATGCCACTCCCTTCTGACCTGTAAGGTTTCTGATGAGAAGTCTGATGTTAGCCTGATGGGCTTTCCTTTGTATGTGATCTTATTTCTGCCTCTGGCTGCTTTTAACAGTCTGTCCTTATCCTTGATCTTTCCCATTTTAATTACTATGTGTCTTGGTGTTGTCTTCCTTGGGTCCCTAGTGTTGGGAGATCTGTGGATCTCCATGGACTGAGAGACTATCTCCTTCCCCAGATTGGGGAAGTTTTCAGCAACTACCTCCTCAAAGACACTTTCTATCTCTTTCTCTCTCTCTTCTTCTTCTGGTCCCTATAATGCGACTATTGTTCCGTTTGGATTGGTCACACAGTTCTCTCAATATTCTTTCATTTTTAGAGATCCTTTTTTCTTTCTGTGCCTCAGCTTCTTTGTATTCCTCTTCTCTAGTTTCTATTTCATTTATTGTCTCCTCCACCGTATCCAACCTGCTTTTAATACCCTCCATCATGCTCTTCAATGATTGGTTCTCTGACCTGACTTCATTCCTGAGTTCTTGGATGTCTTTCTGAACCTCCATTAGAATGTTGATGATTTTTATTTTGAACTCCCTTTCAGGAAGAGTTACAAGGTCCATATCATTTAAATCTTTCTCAGGAGTTGTATTAATAATTTTACCCTGACAAGGTTCCTTTGGCGTTTCATGTTTGTATATGGCGCCCTCTAGTGTCCAGAAGCTCTATTCTGGAGCTGCTCAGCCCCTTAAGCAATGTCGGGGGTCACAGGGGAGCGGTACTGGTGCCTGGGGGGGGAGGAAAGAGCTGTTCCCCACCTCCTGGCTGCTGTGCCTGTCTCCACTGCCTGAGCCAGTGGGCAGGTCACACAGGTATGTTTTTGTCCCAGAGCAGCCAGATATGGATCCCTGATTTCCACAAGCAGCTGGAATCCCAGTCTCCCCAGGAACTCTGCCTGTATTAACTTTCCAACCCAGTAGTCATGCGAGTCTCATGAAAGCACCATGAAATGTAGGTTTGTGCTCCCAGAGCAGATCTCCGGAGCTAGGTATTCAGCAGTCCCAGGCCTTCCACTCCCTCCCTGCTCTGTTTCTCTTCCTCCAGCCAGTGAGCTGGGGCAGGGGAGGGGCTCAGGTCCTGCGGAGCCACAGCGCTGGTATGTTACCCGTTCGCTGAGGTCTGTTCTTTTCTCCAGGTGTGTGCAGTCTGGTGCCATCCTCTTTCCTGTTGCTCTCTCAGGATTAGTTGAGCCAATTAAATTTTCTAGTTGTATCCAGTTTTAGGAGGAAGCCTCTGTCTCTCCTCTCATGCCATCATCTTTAATAAAAAATAAGCATTTTATCTTATTCTTTTATTTGGAACACAGTCTTCTGTTTCTTCATTTCCCCTGACTCTCTTTGTTGGTTTCTGTGCTTTAGATAAAACAGGCTCCCTCCCAGTCTTGACAGAGTGGTCTTGTAGGGGATGAACCCTACCAAGCAGCCTGACCAGTGCTCCTGGTTGTCTCTCATACCTCTGTGATTGTTCCAGCTGCCTTCATTGTTCTTAGTGGCTCCCAGTGGTTGAGGGTATGCTAAGACCCATCAGTGTCCAGAAGGGGAGGATGTCAGTCAGCACCTAGATATGGGCCACTTGGAAGCTGAACTCCTATGCAGCTGCTGGTAAAATATGTAGTTAGGCCACTTTCAGGGAGAAACTGTGAAGTTGGCATGTTTGCCTGGTCCCGCTGCTCTGGGCCTGGGTATACAGCTATGACGGGGTGCCTCTGAGCCCAGAACTTCCTGGATGCTCAGTCAGAGCATCCATGGGGCTGTTTCTCAGGCAGCAGCAGCAATAACTGGGGCCTCAGATGTGTTACAAGCTCCTACCAAGGAACTACTGGCGACTTGGATTGGGTTAGAGGGAAGGGGCAGGGGAGGTGTCCATAGGCTGTTCTGGTCTCAGAAAAATCAGTCAGCCCCTGGATGTGTGCTAAATTAGAAGCCTGTCCCTCAGGTAGCAGCTTTTGAAGTTAAAGACTGGGATAAGATGTTTCTGTTTCTCCTTCTGCCCTGAGCCCTGGGATTAACAGCAGCAAGCATTTTAACTGTTAACTGCTCTTTTGCTTGCTTCAGTCTTGTGAGTCTCATGAATGCAAGCTCTCTTGGATTTCAAAATTAGGTCTTTTGTGGCCCATCCCTCAGGTTGGGACTTAAATGGTGGGACTCTAAGTGTGGGGTCTTTGTGCCTCAGGGAGAAGCTGGGTGTTGGGGATTCCCTGATTGTAGGCGCTGTGCTGTGCTCCCCTTTTAATGTGGGTATTGTCTTGTTTGCCTCACGTGTAGGAGTCACTCAGGTCATTTCTAGATTTCATTCAGCGGGCATTGCTCCTGTGTGGCTATTCAATTGGTGTGTCTGTGAGAGGAGGGGAGCCCAGAACCTCCTAAGTTGCCATCTTGAAAGACCAGCCCTGATGGTGTTTACTTCTGTTCCACCTTCCAAATCACGTGTAGGTGCATCCAGTGCAAGAACTTAATTCACATGCAGAGCTGTCCATGCAAAGGAGTCTGACATGGGAAGCTTTCTTTTATTTCTAGGCTCTGCAGCTTAGAAGGCAATTAGAAAGAGGTTTGGCTTGAATGATAAATGCCAGTTTACTAAATCCACCACAACTCATAGGTCAAAGAAAAAATTCATAACGAAAATTTAAAATTATTTTGAATTGAACAGTAAAACATCTAAATTTTCAAGGTGCAGTTAAAATGACCCTCAGAAACCATTAGCTTAAATGTTTATATCAGAAAAGGATCAACATTAATGAGCTATGATTCCAACTTCAGAAACTTAAGAATAGACTTAACATATCATACCTAAAGAAAAATAGCAGTTTATAAATAATAAGCACATTATTGATACAGCAAATAAAGATACAGTAGATAAAACCAGGATTTGTGTTCACAACAGTAAAATAGACTTAAGACAAAAGTATCCATATGAAAAAAGAGAAGATATAAGCAGTAATAGGAATGAAGAAGAAAATACGGCACACTTCAGAAATACTGTGGGTTTGGTTCCAAACTACTTCAATAAACTGAATATCATAGTAAAGTGAGTCAGATGAATTTTTTGGTTTCTGAGAGCATATAAAATTTATGCTTATGCTGTATTACAGTCTATTAAGTATGCAGCTGCATTTTATCTTAAAAATGGACAGTAGGAAATAATTTTGCTAAAAAATGCTAACCATCATCTGTGGGGAGTGGGCTATGCCCTTCCCCCACTTGCTGATGTGGCGGGAATGGAGAACAAAGAACATCCTGTTTACACATTCCATGAGCAACTGAAGGAGCCCTGCTGTGCCTACCTTTGCCTGGCTACCGCTGACGTCAATACTGTGCTTGATTGTCTATTGAATAATGCTATTTCCTGGAATAGTGTGCTTCTTTGCTGTATAAATACTCTGGACTCCAATAAAGCTTTGCTGGCGACGCGCAGGAGCGTCAGACCTCCCAGCTCTTTCTGTCTTTATTTTCTTCCCCCCTCCCTTCCGCACTTCAGGACCTGCTCGACTAGGCGCGGCTGGACGTCGTCAATCATCTGAGCTTTCCGTGGGCCACAGTCACTGTTCACAGATCACCATGATAAAAAAAATAATAACAAAAAAGTGAAGTATTATGAGAATTGCCAAAATTATAGAGACACAAAGTGAGCAAAAACGCTTTTGGAAAAATGGCGCCTATAGACCTGGCTCCGTACAAGGGTTGCCACAAACATTCATTTGTTTAAAAAACAAAAACAAAAACAAAAAAACACAGTATTGATGAAGCACAATAAAGTGAGGTATGCTGATAGAACCACAGATGCTGCAAACATTATGATAATGAAAGGATATTGTGAACAGCTTTTTGTCAGTACATTTGAAGACTTACTTTAAATGAGCATTCATAGAAAAATGGTACTTAAATTGCCTCAAGAATAAGAAGAAAAATGAATAGTCTTGTAATCCTTAACTGAATTGAATCATCTGTTACCATTATCCCTTAAAGAAAACACCAAGTTCAGAAGGTTTGTAGGCGACTTCATCAAACTTTCAAAGTCTAGATAATTCTGATTATAAACAAACCTTTTCAGGGAACTTACTTCATCAAGGGCTGCATTTTTAATGTAACTATCCCCATTTTTAGATGTTGGCAACTACTGAAACATTTTTGTTAGTGTCGGCAAAACACAATATGTCTGTAGGCTGGTTTCAGCCCACAGTCTGCCAGTTTGCAACCCTTGATCTAACTTTACAGAGAGGAGCTGATCCAATCCCTAGTGCAATATTCAACTGAACACTTTAGGTCCAAACTTAAAGAAACTTGCTGATGGAATTATGAGACACTGACCTGCCTTTCCAGAGGTAGTAGTGGAAATAGTCTCTGAAGACTGAAAAATCACAACTGACTCAGCAGACTCGCCGACTCCAAGAAGGGACTAGTGGTTACCAAACGGGAGGGGTGTGGGAGGGAGGGTAGAGAGGGAGGGAGAAGGGGATTGAGGAGTATTATGTTTAGTACACATGGTGTTGGGGGGGTCATGGGAAAGACAGTGTAGCACAGAGAAGGCAAATAGTGACTCTGTGGCCTCTTACTACACTGATGGACAGTGACTGCAATGGGGTATGGGGGGGGGTTCGATAATATTGGTGAATGTAGTAACCACATTGTTTTTTCATGTGAAACCTTCATAAGAGTGTATATCAATAATACCTTAATAAAAAAAATCACAGCTGACTGTAGTGTTCCTGATAAGACTGATTTGCGCCCTGTTTGGGGGCCAAGGGATGGACAAGATGACCTTTCTGGGTTGTCTCATGGACTCTTCCAGCACTTAAAAAAAAATAAGTGCAGTTTGTGCTACCGTCAGATCCAATAATAAACACAATGATTTGATTCGATAGACAGTCTGGCTTCAGGAAAAAAACATTACAATATTTAGGTCTAATATAGGGCCCAGAATCTTCTACAGCACACAATTACTTGCACTTTTTTTTTATAGGAGAGGTTATATGATGTATGACTAATAGCATGGATTTCCAGAGCTAGACTATTTTAGTTCAAATCTTGGCTCTACCACTTCACACTAATGTGGCCTCTCCATACCTTAGTTTCCTCACCAGTAAAATGGGGAATAAGACAGGATCCCTAGTCTGAGAGCATTCACACTCTATTTGTGAGAGACAGTTAGAGAAAAAAAAGGACACAGAAAATCTGCTCTCTGACATATGTTATTGCCCCCTCCTGGAATCTGGACTTGACCATGTAATTTGGTTTGGCCAGTGGAATGAGGCAGAAGTGATGGTTCCAAGCCTGGGCCTCAAAAGTTTTTGCATTTCCACTTGCTTTCCTGCACTTCTGCTACTTCTGTGAAGGCACATGCCCACACTGGTTTGCTATCCCCAGGAGGAGGATGAGATGGAGGACCTGAGCTAAATTCAGCCTGGATTATTCAGTCCCTAGCTGGTACAGATGTGCAAGTGAGCCCATCTGGGACTAGCAGAACTGTCCAGCCAAGCCCGGCCTAGGTTAGCCAGTGAGAATTAAAAATAACAGTTGTTATTTTAAAGCCACTGAGATTTGGGTGTTTTATACAGAGTGATAGATAAAAATATTTATCAAGGTCCATTCTAGGACCTTTGTGCCCAAAACATTTAGTTAATTTAAATGATAATTGAAATGTAATGGAAATTCGGTATTGTGTACTAAAAATATTAATAAGCTCTCAGTTTGTGTTTGAAACAAAAAGCTACATCTTCTCCTCCCCAACCCACCCCTGGCCAAATTTTGTCAAGTTCATGTAACTTCAAGATTGACTGGTTCCATGTGCTGTAAACTGTGCCAGCTTTACAAAAGAAATGCTTGCTATTCTTTGCCTAAATAATCCTTAAATTACTGAGTGCTCCATAGTGTGAAGTCTCTGTTGACTCCTTTGTATAAAATGCAGCTGCCTTGGACTCTCATTACCCTCATTTACTAGATAAGGAAACTAAGATGTAAAGAGGTTCCGATCCCACAGTTAGTAAGTGGCTACTGCCTTCTTGGGTGATGGGCAATGTAAGAAATTGGAGGAATCCCAAGTGCCTAAAATGTTCTTTGGCTCAGGACACAGTACAGGGAGGTACAGTCACTGCTGGTGACTTGAGTCTGTTCTTTGCTCGGGCTGCAGGGCAGCCCAGGTTTACTTGACCATGCGCCCTCTGCTTTCTGTACTCCCAATGTTTCATTGCTAGTGACTTAGGACCTTGGTTTTGCATGCTCCCTATCGTCCTTGATGGTTTCAACCCTACGTTTAACTTTCCTAGTAAGCACTATTGTTCTCTGATCCAGGCTCCCATGCCTTTTAAAATGTTTTCTCCCATATCTATTGTTCGCTGCTTTGGATTAAACTAAAATTACTCAGCTCTGTTTCTGAATTCTTTGGAAAATATTCTCACCTCTGCCCTTTGGCTCATACAAACTGGTGCTTAATAAGAATTGGGTCATTCTCACCAACACCTCACTAGGTTCTTGGCTCTGCAATAAATTTCTGGCCCTTTGTTGCCCTCTCGTGGCCTTCTGATTAACTACTTCGTCTATATGACACGCTCAACACTGTATGCTAGAAGCAGTTGTTAGGATCCATAGTTTTAAAGGATGTGTGTAATGACTGCATTTCAGCCTCTTTCATAATACTAAATTGTGTATTAAGAATGTATAGACATTTAAATAAAGGATTTGAAGCAAATTAATGCAAGGTACTTCAGAGAACCCCAGGAAAGGTCTACTCTAATGTCCAGTTGATCCCTGTTCTAACAGATACTTTTCTTCTCAGTGTTAATCAGAAATCAATGAGCTAGTCAACAAACATTTATTGAATATGTACCAAGTACCACACACTCTTCTAGACACTAGGATCCAGCAGTGGGAAAATGTCCTCCACTGTATTTCAGAACTGATTCTGCTTTTATCATCATTAAAAGCAGAAAAAACCTTACATGACTTATGTGAAGAGGAAAACTTCATGCTGTCCTTTCTAATCCCAAAGGAATCTATACCACTTTTTATAGTAATGGCTTGGTTAATTGTAATAAAATCAAAGAATCATAATTATCACAGTACAAGATTTATGGTAAACCCAATTTTCCATAACAAATGTAGTATGAGTAAATTAACTGTTCTATAGCAGAAAGCAAAACAAGTGTAATTGTAGTCTCTGGGTTAAGAGTTATGTAACAGTGAATTATTGCAGCTATAATAGAATTTCACGAACATTCTTGTGGCAAACAACCCAGTTTTATGATTGGCTTGAAAGGGCCTTTACTCCAGCATGGCTAAGATTTATATTTTTGGTGTCTTCAAGGCTGGCTCTAGGCTTAGTATTCTCAAAGCATTTGTGATAATAGTATTTTCATTTTCTTAAAGTACCTTAGCCATTTTTGGAATGTGTACCCTCTGATTTCAGCTATACTCTTAACCAAGGTTGAATTAAGGTTCTGAAGTTTACAATTTTCTGTTTTACCCAGACATAACACTGTTGGCCAAATTTGCTGACCTTAATGAGCTTATATCCTTAAGGAGATAGGTGGAGAGAGCCAGTGAGCATTAAAATGAACACATAAGCCCAGGGAAGCAGTGTCTGGGTAAAAATGTCAGTCTGTCTGCCTCTACCAAGTCAATTGGATCTGGTCAAACCCCACAGGTTTTCTCTGCCTCCACCCCTAGATCCTTCTGTTGCCGAGGAAGAATATTCAAACTACTACTCAGTTTAACATCTGCTGCGATACAGGCCACAGCTGTTAATTCTTACAGACACCTGCTGATCCTGGCTGGCTTCACTTGACCCCGGGTCCTGGTGGGACTGGAAATCTCATGGTGATCAGTGCGACTGGGGAGGTTGCTTCCTCGTACCATGCCTGAGGGCATGCAATCTTCCCCTAGGAGCTCAGTGTCTGGAACATTTTAAGAAGGCCAGAAACTTACAGTGAGTTTCCCTCTGCCCATTTGGGAGAGGGAGGCAGGGAGGTGGAGAGTCAGGCCCAAGACCTGTTCAACACTTTCTACTCCTTCTTTCACATCGCCTCCCATGAAAGCTAATACCCATGGGGCAGAGCCAGGTTTTGTGGGGCCTGAGGCTTCTGTAATTGTGTGTGAGGGGTGTTCTTTAACAAAAACAACCCACAAAATTAGGAATACAAAGTAGGTATGAGAATAAATATTTATTTAGAATGAGGGTGAAGTCATAACTTTTTATAAGCTGGCAAATAACAGAAATGTCACAAATCCAGCAAATTAACAAAATACATTAACTGCCTAAACTGCATCTTTAATACTTTTCATCTGTATTTCTGACTGCATACTCCTTTAAAAGATGTAAAAGATTTTGGAGTATCATTCTGTAAGAGATGACAGAAGGATGGTGCCCGGGACTTAATGCTAGGGTGCCCTGAAAATTCAAATGTTGAAGCCTAACCTGCAATGTGATGGTATTTGGAGGTGGGGCCACTGGGAGGTGATTAGGTCATGAGGGCAGAGTCCTCATGAATGGGATTAGGACTCTTATAAAAGGCCCCAGAGAGCTCTTTTGCCCTTTCTCCATGGAAGGGAGGCGTGGCCATCTGTGAACCAAGAAGCAGGCTTTCACCAGATCCTGAATCTCCCTGTGCCTTGGTCTTAGACTTCTCAGCCTCCATAACTGGGAAATATATGTTTTTTGTTTAAACCACTCAGTCTATGGTATTTTTTAAAAATTGAAGTATAGTTGACATATAATTCTATTAGTTTCAGGTGTACAGCATAACGATTCGATAGTTTTAGACATTATGAAATGGTCCCCACAGTGGGCTGAGGTACCATCTGCCACCACACAAAGTTATGACAATATTATTGACAACATGCTCCATGCTGTACATTACATCCCTGTGACTTTCTTATAACTAGAAGATCATACCTCTTAGTCCCCTTACCTATTTCATCTACCTCCAGCCCCCAAGCCCTCCCCTGCTCTGCTAACCAACTGTTTGTTTCCTGTATCTTTGAGTCTATTTCTATTTATTTTGTGTTTTAGATTCCACATATAAGTGAAATCACACATTGTCTTTCTCTGACTTATTTCACAAAGTATGATACCTTCTAGGTTCATCCATGTTGTCACAAATGGTAAGAGTGCATTTTTTTTATAGCTGAGTAATATTCCATTATATATATTGTCAACCTTGAAAATGAACTAGCCAGGTATTTGACTAGCAAAATGAGTTTATTTGGGAAAAGGAATTTTTATGTCCATGAAAAAATAGTTTATTCAGAGGAATTGCAATTTGAAACTAGCAAACTTTGGCAAAACCACAGTCAAGTCTGAAGAGACAAAGGGAAGGTCAACTTTTATTGAGTTTTAGGAGGAGATTGGGAAGGGTTATTTTAAATAAAATTTCACTGGAGAAGAACAAGAGTTTGAGGTTGTGGAGGTTTCTCATTGGCTGCAAGCAGTGATTAGTGTGTTGCTGGGGAAGGCAGAGATCTTCCCTCCTTTTTAAAAGCAGGAGATAAAATTCCTACACGTGAAGTGTCTTTTCTTGTCATGGTGAGAACTGCCTTCCTCCTTCCTGCTGATTATGCAGGCTGCCAGGAATGGTTCTGTACATGAGAATTCCCCCTTCAGGGCTTCCTGAGTGCATTTGAAATGAGGTTTCCTTTACTCATTTTTACAATATGTACCACATCTTCTTTTTTTCTTATTAAAGTATCATTGATATATAATCTTATGATGGTTTCACATAAACAACACAGTGGTTTCAACGTTCACTCATATTATCAAGTCCTCACCTTGTGACCTCTATTGCGGTCACTGTCTATCAGCATAGTAAGATGTTACAGAGTCACTTCTTGTCTACCTCGTGACCTACCTATATTGCGATTGTGAATTATAGTGCCCTTTAATCCCCTTCGCCCTCCCCACCTATCCTCCCCAACCCCTTCCTTTTGGTAACTGCTAGTCCCTTGTTGGTGTCTGTGAGTCTGCGGCTGTTTTGTTCCTTCAGTTTTGCTTTGTTGTTACACTCCATAAATAAGTGAGATCATTTGGTACTTGTCTTTCTCCACCTGCCTTATTTCACTGAGTCTAATACCCTCTATCTCCATCCATGTTGTTGCAAGTGGTAGGAGTTCTTTTCTTTTTCTGGCTGAATAATATTCCATTGTGTATACATACCACATTTTCTTTATCCATTCATCTACTGATGGACACTTAGGTTGTTTCTGTATCTTGGCTATTACAAATAGTACAGTGATAAACATAGGGGTGCATATGTCTTTTTGAACCAGGGATATTGTTTTCTTTGGGTAAATTCCTAGGAGTGGAATTCCTGGGTCAAATGCTATTTTTAGTTTTAGTTTTTGGAGGAACCTCCATATTGCTTTCCACAATGACTGAAATAATTGACATTCCCACCAACAGCGTAGGAGGGTTCCCCTTTCTCTGCATCCTCGCCAGCATTTGTTGTTTCTTGTCTTTTGCATATTGGCCATCCTAACTGGTGAGGGGTGATATCTCATTGTGATTTTAATTTGCATTTCCCTGATGATTAGTGATGTGGAGCATCTTTTCGTGTACCTGTTGGCCTTTCTGAATTTCTTATTTGGAGAAGTGTCTGTTCAGATCCTCTGCCCATTTTTTAATTGGGTTATATGTTTTTTGGGTGTTGAGGTGTGTGAGTTCTTTATGTATTTTGGATGTTAACCCCTTATCAGATAAATCATTTATGAATATATTCTCCCATACTATAGGATGCTTTTTTGTTCTGCTGTTGTTGTCCTTTGCTGTATGGAAGCTTTTTAGTTTGATGTAGTCCCACTTGTCCATTTTTTATTTTGTTTCCCTTGCCCAAGGAGATGTGTTCAGGAAAAAGTTGCTCCTGTTTATCATATTTAAGAGAGTTTTGCTTATCTTTTCTTCTGAGAGTTTTATGGTTTCATGACTTACATTCAAATCTTTGATCCATTTTGAGTTTACTTTCACGTATGGAGTTAGACAATAATCCAGTTTTATTCTCTTGCATATAGCTGTCCAGTTTTGCCAACACCAGTTGTTGAAGAGGCTGTCATTTTCACATTGTGTATTCATGGCTCCTTTATCGTATATTAATTGACCATATAGGTATGGACTTATATCTAGGCTCTCTATTCTGTTCCATTGATCTATGGGTCTGTTCTTTTGCTAGTACTATACCACATCTTCTCTATCCATTCATCTATTGATAGGCACCTGCACTGCCTCTATATTTTTACTATTGTAAATAATGCTGCCATGACCATAAGGGTGCATTTATCTCTTTGGATTAGGGTTTTCATGTTCTTCAGGTACATAACCAGAAGTGGAGTCACTGGATTGTATGGTAATTCTATTTTTAATTTTTTGAGAAGCCTCTATGCTGCTTTCCATAGTAGCAGCACTGACATTCCTGCCAACAGTGTTCCTACCTTTTATCCATATCCTTATCAACACTTGTTATTTTTTGTGTTTTTGATAAAAGTCAATCTAACAGGTGTGAGATTATTTCTCATTGTGGTTTTGATGTGCATTTCTCTGATGATTATTGATGAGCATCTTTTCAAGTGCCTGTGGCTCTCTGTACATCTTCTTTGGAAAAATGTCTATTCAATCCTTTGTCCAGTTTTTTAATCAGACTATTTGTTTTTGATATTAAGCTATGTACATTCTTTATATATTTTGGATATTAACCCCTTATCAGTGGTGTGAGTTGAAAAGATCTCCTTCCATGCAGTAGATTGTCTTTTTGTTTTGTTGTTGGTTTCCTCTGCCATGCAAAAGCTTTTTAGCCTTACTATAATCCAATTTATTTATTTTAGCTTTTGTTGCCCTTGCCTGAGGAGACTGGCCCAAAAAAATATTGCTAAAATCCCCATGTGTCAAAGAGTTTACTGCCTATGTTTTCTTCTAGTAGTTTTTTGGTTTTGAGTGTTTAGGTTTTTAATTCATTTTGGGTTTATTTTTGTGTATGGTGTAAGACAGTTTCATTCTTTTGCATGTAGGTGTCCAATTTTTGCAACACTGTTTATTGAAGAGACTGTCTTTTCCCCATTGTAAAATTCTTGTCTCCTTTGTCATAGATTAATTGACCATATATGCATGGGTTTTTTTTTCCAGGCTCTCTATTTTGTTGATCTGTGCATCTGTTTTCATGCCAGTACCCTGCTGTTCTGATTATTTTAGCTTTGTAGTATAGTTTGAAGCCAGGGAGTATGATATGTCCAGCTTTTTTTTCTTTCTTAAGATTGTGGTATTTTTGTTGTAATAGCCTGAATAGACTAAGACACATAGATAAATGCATCTTTACTTTTAGCATGCTTTAATTGAAATTTCTTTTTTTTTTTACTTATAAGAATTTAGAAAAGGTATTTTCAGTTTCATATTCATTATTATTGTTGTTTAGGTTAAACTTGTAAAATTTGGGAAATATAGCAAGTTTCGAAAAATGGGACAATTTTCCATAGTGTAGCTTCTAGTTCTATACATTTCAAACTTAGTTTCTCCTTAAATACCCACATACTTACAGAGCTGGACATGATAAGTAATGTTCATAAGGTTAAATAAAAAGACCTTAGTGCCCAGAGGTCAGGATCCTGGATAAGTATCACCATAGATGGTAGGAATATTCCTGGAAGATATTCTTATTTGGTACAGCCAATAACAGCTTCGCTCTGTATGTAAGTAACTATAAACCACCTAAATATATCCCACTAAACTCAAACCAGATATCTTCCCAATTTCTCTTTAGTTGGATCCCACAAAAGCTCATATCCAGTCTGACATAACTAGCAAGGGGAGAACTGGGAGGGGAATTCAGAGTGGAAAGAGACAGTAGTTTTAACCAATTGCAGCTCAAGTATCTCACTTTTGCAAGTTTTAAAAAACGTTATCATGTAAACCCATTACTAGGGCCCCTTCTGGGGCCTGGCAAGGGTCCATGCAGGTGAAGAGCCTGAAACGTAAGAGTCATTTGATTCATGATAAATACTCGGCTGTGTTTCCCTATTAATGAGAATACTTCCTCAAGCCTGGAAGACTTCTTCAAACATATATTTAATGGGAAAAATTCCTCTGTTCCCATTAAGTCTCCTTTAAATCATCGCACAACTCCTCAGTTCCAGCATCGAGCTCCTCCCTTCCTCTTTACTGACACCATCTCTGCTATGGTCATCAGCAAACTTGGAGTCTCAACAGCTTCTTTCAGGCATATTTCACTGGGCCTTCCCTCTGCATTTTACACTGTGGAGCATTTTCTCTCCTGGGAACAACTCCTTTAGCCTTGTGACATAACTCCTGTCCATCACCATGCTCCAATTCCCTCTCCCACCCCTCTGTTGTTTCTCTCTTCCTAAATGTTGGCATTCCTCCGGGTTCCCTCATTTTACAACTTTTTGGTCTACGGCACAGCCCTGGAATGATGGCATCCATTCCCCTGATGGCAGCTAATACCACGTGCTCTGGCTGCCAAGTGTAGGTCTTCAGCCTAGACCTTTGTAACCATCCATTTGTGACTGCCTCTTTCACTAGATTGGGGACTGGAGGCAGGGACCACATATGACTCAAGTTTGCATGCCCAGTGTCTAGCAGGTACTTAGTAAATGTCTGCATGAATGAGTAAATTAGTGAGTGCTTGCTAGTGAGACTCGGGTTGCATATTATTAAGTTGCAGTGCTCAGCCAATGTATGAAGTACTATATCCAGAGTGGAAAACACAGCAGTTCCTGTGAGAGTGACTTTTAGTCATCCCACTTAACTATTTGTCATAGAAGGTAAGTCCTGGACATGAGAAGAAATGAAAACAAAACAGAAACCAACAGCTCAATTCCATTTCATGTGGAGAGCAGGATAAATAATGCAACATTTTCAGTTTGAAACCATCCTCTGCAGTCTTTCATTCTGGGTGGTTTTGAAAAATTTGCTTTAACAGTTTGGTGAATAAAGGCAAAGAAATGTGGAAATTCTTTGAACGTTTTTCTCTGTTCATTCAGTTGTAATTGGTGACAACTTTCAATTGGTGAAAATTTTTGTAGACTGACATACATAAAACTGGTGTTTATTTGTTGTGCAACTAATAAAATTCTTTCATCTGTTTTGAATATATTTTCCCCTAAAAGTCTGGTTACATGCCTAGACTCGGTCTAAACACACATCGTTTGCACAAAGAGGAAAAAGACTCAAGAAATCATTATCCCTCAATGGCACTAAAATCTAATATTGTTCAAATTTTTTCATTTTTTCCAAATAATTGTTTACTACAATAAAAAATTGGGGACTTAACTAAATTAATACAGCATCATTTAGGTAATAAAATTCTTTTATGCTATATAATCCATTAAAACTCTGTTGCTAATATTTTAAATTCTATAACTATTCAAATTTCAATTTTGTTACCCTTTAAAGCATTCAGGTGGTATCCATACCCCCACTTTTAAAGTGAAACTATAGAAATCCTTCAGTGATGGGAAATCTGAAATTCTTTTGAGGAACTCAGGAGCATGTATGGGTTGCCTTTTTTGGAGGCTGGGAGAAATGTCAGAAGTGGGGAAATAAAAGGTTATGGGGTGGAGAATTAGCAATGCTTGAGAGAGAGGTGAGAGTTCTAGAGGCCAAAGAATGAACAGGGTCTGAGAATGGGTGTGGAGGGAGCACTGGTTCTCAGAGGTGGTCCCCAACCACCAGCAGCATCCCTGGGGACTTGTGAGAGGTGCAGATTCTAGGCCTTCACCTCAGACTGACATCATCAGGAGCTCTGGAGGTGAGGCCCCGCCAGATGTGTTTTAACAAGCCCCCCAGGTGACTTGGAAGCACACTCAAGTTTGCCAACACCTGCTTTAGAGGAAAGTAGAACCACTGTGCATATGAAAATGTTCTGTTAAAAATATAGTTACTGAAATTTTTGTTACATTTTAGGCAACACTACACAGATTATATATTTTCTAAAACAAACCAATTTATCTGGGTTTTTTTTCTCTCATGGTTGAGTGGGAGAAGGTGACATTCTCTACCATTATTGCATGATAAGTAGAATACAGTCGTCTCCCCTTATCCACAGGGGATATGTTCCAAGACCCCCAGGGGCTGCCTGAAACCACAGGTCATACCAAACCCTACATATATATACTGCATTCTTTCCTGTACATATATACCTATGAAAAGTTTAATTCATAAATTAGGCACAGTAAGAGATTAACAATAGTAACTAGTATTAGAATACAACAATTATAACAATATACTATAATGGAAGTTATGTGAATGTGTGCTCTCTCCCTGAGAATACCTTTTTGTACTGTACTCCCTTCTTCCTGTGATGATGTGAGATGATTAACTACTTATGTGATGAAATCAAGTGAGGTGAATGATGTAGATATTGAGACATAAAGTTGGGCCACTATTGTTAGGACACCTTACTACTGCTTGTCAGAGGCTGAGCATCTGCTTCTGGATTGCCATTGACCACAGATAACTGAAGCCACGAAAGGTGAACCACAAATGAGGGGGGACCTCTGTACATTTGCAGGATGGATGTAGAAGGGAAAATTCTCAAGTCTCACCATTGTCTCCTTTATAGTTTATTTGCCAGAGAAACATGATACATTGTCTTTCTGCTAAAATTATGCAAGTAATTGTCAGATTTTCACATCATTTGTATGTAGATATTATTTTCATTTAATTGGCATTTTGAACAAAAAATCAAATTTTGGATAGTGATTTTATTTTATGGTTTGTCATGAACTGAGCTAAACTTATTTTTAACTTTCCATTTTTTTTAAAGCTTTTCTTTCTGTGTTCATGGTTAGAGTGTTAAAAGCATGTCATACTAATTGCATTCCTGATGGTCTAATTCTATTCACTGTCAGTTCAGCAGTACAATTCTGAGCTTGGCATGCTTTCACACTGACACACGCATGCTAAATTAGCTGAGAAGACTCTCAGAATGCTAGAATAAATCCAGGCAGAATAAATCCAAAAATATCAAAGATCAAGTGAGGATCATACAGAATTTTAAGAATTCTGGTTGACTTATGTGTCCATTCTAGGGAAAACTTGTTCTAATGACTTCACCCTCCCCACTCTGGTTTTACTGACAATGGTGTTTGCTTTCAGTGTGTGTATTAATGAAGGACTTCTTTGGTTACACATGCCAGAAACTTAACTCAAACTGATTTTAGCAAAGAGAGACTGTATTACCTCTCATAACTAAAAAGACCAGGAAGTATCTGGCTGGCTTCAGGCATGGCTGGCTCCAGAGGCTCAAGTGGTGGTGGGTTAGGCAGACTCTAAAGTGGTTCCCAGTGATTCTTGTCTCCTGGTATTTATGCCCCATGTAATCCCCTTCCCTTGAATGTAGGTTGGGCCTAGAGACTTGTTTCTAACAGACTATGGCAAAAGTGAGATGTGATTTCCAAGATTAGGTTGCAAAAGAACTGTGACTTCTGTATTGTCTTGGTCTGGGGGAATCAAGCTGCCCTGTTGTGAGTAGCCTTGCGAAGAGGCTTGGGTGGCAAGAAACTGATGTTTCCAGTCAACAGGCAGCAAGAACCTGAGGACTGTCAATGGCTGTGTGAGTGAGCGTGCAGATGGGTCCTCCGAGGCCTGTGGACAGCCTTTCCCCCCGTGGAGCCTTGAGAAGACTAGTCCTGCTCATCATCTTACGTGCAGCCTTGCGAGAAATTCTGAGTCGGAACCACCCAACTAAGCAGCCCTGTGTTCCTGACCCACAGCTACCGTGAGAAAATAATGCATAATGCATGTTGCCTTAACCAGCTTTGTTTTGGGGTAATTCATTACATGGCGATAGACACCAAGAGCAGATATCATCAGCCCTAGATTTCTCTCCAGCTCCCAGCAGTGCTTTCCTCTGTTGTGGCCTTTAGACAGACCTTCCTCCTGAGGGGGCAGAATGGCAGCTGGGAGCCCCAGGCTCAAATCCTAGCTCCCTCAAGGAAGCAATGGATAAAGAAAATTCCTGGCATTCACACTCATGAACGTGACTTCAACCACTTCCTGCTGGAGCATTTAACATAAATATCTCCTTATGTTGCTCCTGCTGGTGGTTTGGAAACATCTGAGTAATTGTCCCTGGGGAGTTCAAGGTCAGTCTACCTAGCCTCCCCACTTTGAGCCTTCTGAGTTCTAGCTTAGGCCAAAAGTGACCCTAGAGTTTCAGGTGCTTATTCTTTCTTTCTTTTTTTTCCCTCTCCCCTCTCCTCTCCTCTTCCTTTCCTTCTTTCCTCCCTCCCTCCCTCCCTTCCTCCCTTCCTTCCTTCCATCTGTCTTTCTTTTATTTCTTTCTTGCCTTCTGTGAACATCAGGGCAGCTGGATAGTGGGACAGAGGGCCCAGGTAACCTGGGTGAGGCAGTGGTAGGTGTCATCACAAGATGTCAGTTTATTTATTGACTATTATCTCATTATATGACTCAACCTGTTCACAGTTTTCTTTTTAATTTCTTATCAACCTGACCAATTATTGATTAGTTTATATCAACCGCCTGGACCCAGTAATTGGTTCAAGTCCTGAAGTCACAGGCATGTACTGAGTGTTGAGAGTGTCCCCCGGGGGGTTCTGTTCCCCGCGTCCTTGCTGTTGGAGCTGTGCCCACTGGCTTGGCCTCCCTCCGGCCACCCTCACTTGGGAGGGGTAGAATGTCATAGGCAAGGGCCAGGGCTTTACGTCTAGAAACTTGGGTTTGAGTCCTGGCTTGGCTGTTTACAAGCTGTGCTACCTGGGCCTCTCTGAGTTGTAGTTACTTATTATAAAATGGGGATTTTATTATCTGCTTCATAGTATAACTATTATATGGTACAGAACTTAAACTAGTGTGTGTGTGTATGTCGTCAGTCCCTGGCATAGTAAATGCAGTCCCATTTTATGGATACAGCAAGATTTGATTTAACCTTGACCTTATAGTTAGGTTATTTCCTATTTTTTTATTTCCTACTATAAACATTGCTTTACTTGATGAAATTTGGTTCGTGTATTCACAGATAGATACCATTCTAGGGAAGACTGTAGATCAAAAACCATGTGCATTTTATATGTCAATAAATATTGTTAAACAACCTTCCAAATATGTTTACTCTTCTTTTAACAAGTCTCTTTCCCACTGTGATTAGGAAAGAGCTCTCTGCTCCTTAGCTGGCAGGCCATTTGTACAGGAAGCCCACAGCATCATCATCACTCTATCTCTCCCTTTATGGTCAGAATGCTCTCCAAGGTGAGGTCATCCTCCATGCCTAGTGTTCATGCAGGTCAGGTGGTATTTTTATTTAGCAGCGTTTATTCTCCCTTCATTCCTAAGTGCCCCCCTCCCACCGCCACACACCGCCCCATGCATCCCCACCCAACACACACACACCTCCATGGCTAGAGTGTATTTTCTTATCCCACTGACGTAGGGTTGACCATGTCACTTGCTTTGGACAATGGAATGTGAGTAAATGAAAGAGGAGCAGAGGTTTTTTTGTTTTTGTTTTTTATAGAGAAATAAATGACAAATAACTCTGGGTAAGTTTAAGGTATACAGTGTGTTGCTTTGATACATTTATATATTGCAATGATTGCTGTCATGGTGCAGGTAGCATCTTTATCATGTGACATAATTTCATTTCTTTTTTGAAGTGAGAAAAATTAGAATCTAGTTTCAGCAACTTTGAAATTATTCTTAACTCTCATCACTATGCTGTACATTAGATCTCCAGAACTTATTTATCTGCTAGTTGTAAGTTTGTACCCTTAAACAACCTCTCTCCAGTTCCTCTACCCCCCATCCCCTGGTAGGCACATGATCTGTGCCCATCTCAGCTTACCAATATAACTGCCGTGGTGGCTACACTGGCCCTGTGGTTCCTAAGACTGGAAGACGCCCTGCATCAGTAATCAGCAGGAAACTTTGAAGAAACAAAAGGTTTATTAATTATAGGACTTGGAAATTGAACAGCATACCTGTGACTACGCAGTGAAGTTATATGTAGAAAGAGACTGCGTACCCAGGTCTGTGGTTCTGCTTTTATTGGGTCCAAGGATGGGGGCCTAGGGTTTTGTGGGATCATTCTTTACTGGTGAATTTAAAAGGTAAGTACAAGAACAGAAAAAACATAGCCCAAATTGTCAGTTGTTGAAATCAATCAAGATGTCTGAAACAGAGGAGCCTCAGTGGGCGGGGTGGGGTGGCGGCCTGGCTCTTCAGGAAGCCCAGTGTGTTTATTCAAGATAGCCTCTTTGAAGTGGATGATAGTGAGATCAGGTTTACATCAGGCACTTGAATTACAAAAACAAAGTGCAAAAAACAAAAAAGTAAACTGTCAGGGTTTACCCTACAATCTACCCTGTAATGATGAAGCGTCAGAGTCAACGGTGAGGGCCTTAACTGCCCAGGTAGCTGATATGCTAAAAGTCAAAGGTAGGGCACACTGTAACCCAGAAAGTACACATCTAAATACGATTCTAGTAGCAAATGCTATCCTAATATACAGGCATAGTATAGTCTGAGATCCATTCTGTAGCCATTGCCCCAAACTTGAAGGGTACCGCAATGAAACTAGGCCTGTGATCTTGCGCATTCTAGGAATTTGTTCCAAGATTTGGGTAATATTATCAAATATTTTAACACCTTGGACCATGTGGTGTAGGTAGCTTTGAACTTGTCCTGGTGAGGCAGATTGCTCTGTATCTCATTGAATCAATCTCAGTCTTGAGACTAGGCCAGTTCAGTTAAAGATTGTCTCATTTCAGGAGATGGGTAAGTTCCCAGTTTAGTCTTATATGGTGCAAGTATTTAAAAATAGGCATTTCTATGGAAACAAGAAAAAACAAAGGTTAACTCTAAGAGCAAGTACAACCCCAATTTCTGAGTTCTGAAAGCAGCCAGTTCCAAAGATTTCTAGATGTCAGGTTCAAAGCATCTTCAGATGGAGTGAAGGCAGACAGTGGCAGTCTGATAGATTTTCCTGGTTTGCAGTTGGAATGTCACTGATGATCCTTCTCACTGGCCCATTTAGAAAGGCATGAAGATTGTGCATATATGAGCTGTTGTGGTAATTTCTCTAAAGTTTCTATCAAGTTGCCCCACTTTAGCTTGCGTGGCTTTGGGAAAGGGCAGTTTTAGCTCTCGTGACTCCAGGTCAGAAGGGGGGGAGAAAAACTGGAACCATTAGTTTGGAGACTGTAGCCAGATATTGTAGGAAACAAGGAGAACTCAGCCTCCAGTCCAGTTAAAAGAGGTAGAAAACAAAACCTCAAAAACAATTAACAGGACTAGAATCTGATGTCCATAAGGGTATGCTATAGTTTTCCAGTGAAACGTATTTTTTTCACTCTACAGCCACTCTCATTTCTATCAGATAAAGTATGACTAATTTATTTGCAACATTAAGTCCAGTGTTAAACTTGGCTTGATTATTTACATAAAAGCAGCAAGAATAGCAATTGACTATGTAGGCTCTCCTAACTCTGCTTTGCTGGAACTTTTCATAAGAAATTTCAGATTGAACTTTTAAAAGCCTCTCAAGGGTAGGAAGTCAAACCAAGGACTTGCCATCAGACTGTCTACAATACAAAATAGCCTGAGGTTCCTGGGCCTTCCAGGAAGTGACCTTCCATACTCATCTGCAAGGTTGCTGAAACCCTGTAAGCAAGGTACCTGGTTGATTTTTCCAAGGGGCTTTATTGGCTCCATAAAATCAACCTTAGTTCCTTAAAGTGGTCTGGTCATATCTGAATAGCTATGCATGTTTCTCTCAAATATGACATTCCAGTCAAAGCCTTGGTAATATAAGCAGTGTTTCCAATTGTGTCCAGTTACAAGTAGAACAGATTCTTTTTAAGCTTATGCAAATAACTGTAATGCCATGAAAAATAAAAATAATGAGAGATTTTGAATTCCCAAGGGATCAGGTAGAGAGAAAAAGTAATTGTTTCATTCTTATTCATAAAGATATACTTTCCCAAATTGCTGTAAGTCATAGATAGCTTAAGAGAAAAAGTTTCCTTAAATTTGGAGAACAAGATATTAAAGAAACAATAGGTTCAAAACAAAATGTTGTGAGAATTATAACAATCCTTTTCAGTTTATTCAATCTGTCGTAATTAATTCTTGTTGGTCTTGATCTTTTGTTAGCGCTTTTATGAAGTCATCAGGTTTTCCGTTCACGTCTTGTAAATCCTTAACCCAGTTCAGTGGAATTATCTGAAATTTATCAGAGTTTCAGAGTTTATCAGAGTCCTTTCCATGAATCTCAAGTATCAGAGTAAAACAGTAATTGTCTATAAATGGCAAAAGACCAAAATGGCTGCGGCTAAAGATCTGATGGCAGTTCATTATAATGCAACTGAACAGTGAAATTTGGTTATTTCTGTGATGCACAACATTTTAAGATGATAACTGGAATGATGACTCATAACCCAACATTATTTGATTTTCATTTTAAGATGATAACTGGAATGATGACTCATAACCCAACATTATTTGATTTTTAGGAATTTCATATAATTTCTGGAACACTTATGTTAATAAAATATCCTTATGTGAGAACATGCATAAAGAAGGTTTAGGACCACTTCTTGACAGTGTTCCCCATTGTAATTTAACATACCAAATAAGCCTTACAAGTTTATGTCTCTCTTTTCATAAGGAGAAAAAAGCAAATCTTTTGAGGTATTCTAGGGAACCTCTGGAAAATCCCAAAGTTAGCTTGAGGTCAAAAAGGCTTCATTTAGAATGATTTATGGGAAGTTTGTGGAAAAAAAATCTTTCTCTGTATAGACAGATGGATACATACATATCTCAAAAGATTTTAAAACAGTTGATTAAAGAGGATCATAGGTCACTATGAAATAATACTTAGTTATCCATTAAACCAGAGTGACAATTAAAGACTTTCAGCAAATGCAGAAAGTTACATAGTTGTAAAAACAAAAACACAAAAAGCCCCAAACACTGTCTGCCTGTGCACTTGAAAAGAACTTCTATTCTGCTGTTTTTGAATGTAATGTTCTGTGTATGTCTGTTATCTGATTCAATGTGTCTTTCAAAGCCACTATTTCTTTACTGATTGGATGGATATAAGTGGGGCATTAACATCTCCTACTATTCATATATTACTGTCAATTTATCCCTTTATGTCTGCTAATATTTACTTTAAATATTTAGGTTCTCCTTTGTTGGGTGAGTAGATATTTAAAATTTTATCTTTTTGCTGGATTGTACCCTTGGTCATTGTATAGTTTTTTTTCTTTTTTGCCTCTTGCTACATACAGTCTTTGTTTTAAAGTCTATTTTGTCTGATATAAGTACTGTTACTCAAGCTTTTTAAAAATTTCTGTTTGAATGGAATATCTTTTTCCATTCTTTCAGTTTCAGTCTGTGTGTGTCTGTAGGTCTAAAGTGAGTCTCTTGTAGGTAACATACAGATGGGTCTTGTTTTTATCCATTCAGTCTTCCTATGTCTTTTGATTGGGGCATTCAGTCCATTTACATTGAAAGTAATTATTGATAAGTATGTACTTATTGCTGTTTCGTTTTTGTAATTCTCTGATGTTTTCTTCTCTTGCTCTCTTCACTTGTCCATGATGACTCTCTAGTGCTCTGGTTGGATTCCTTTCTCTTCATTTTTTCACTGTCTGTCACAGGTTTTTAGTTTCTGGGGTTACCATGGGGTTAATACATGATGTCCCACATATATAGCAGTCTGTGTTAAGGTTCTGGTCACTTAAGTTCAAACACATTCTAACAACACTACATTTTTATTCCCCTTCCTCCACACTTTATGTATATGATGTTTTTCTTTTATACCTTTTTACTTTCTTATTCTCTTATTAGAAATTATACATTTAATGTAATTCTGAAATTATAATTTCCAAAGTTACAACTTAGTAATTACTAAAAATTTAGTAATTGATTTTACTATTTTTGTCTTTTAACCTTCATAGCAGCTTTGAAGTGGTTGATTTATTACCTCTAGTATATGTTTGTTCTTACCTGTGAAATTTTTCATAATTTTCTTCTTGTTATGGCTTTTCCTTTAACTTTTAAAGAAGTCCCTTAAAATATTTCTCATATAGAGAGCCAAGATGGCGGCGTGAGTAGAGCAGTGGAAATCTCCTCCCCAAAACACATAGAGCTATGAAAATATAACAAAGAAAAATCTTCCTAAAATAGAGACCACAGGACACAGGACAACATCCAGACCACATCCACACCTGCAAGAACCCAGTGCCTTGCGAAGGGGGTAAGATACAAGCCCTGGCCCGGCGGGACCCGAGCGCCCCTCCCCCCGGCTCCCGGCGGGTGGAAAGAAACCGGAGCGGTTTTTTTTTTTTTTTTTGGCTAGTGCTTTTTGGAAGCCTTAAAGGGACAGGGACCCTGTTGCTAGGGAAGCAGGTGGCGGGACCGGTGAGCGGGTGCCTGGGACCAGCACTTGAGGATGGAGGAAATCACGCGTTTCCCCCCTTTTTTTTTTCTCTTTTTGGCGAGTGCTTTTTGGAAGCCTTAAAAGGACAGGGACCCTGGTGCTAGGGAGGCAGGGCGGTGGGACTGGTGAGTGGGTGCCTGGGACCGGCACCTGAGGACAAAGAATATCGCGTGTTTTTCCCTGCGGGACCAGTGGGTGGGTGCTTTTTGGAAGCCTTAAAAGGACAGGGACCCTGGTGCTAGGGAGGTAGGGCAGCAGGACCAGTGAGCGGGTGCCTGGGACTGGCGCCTGAGGACAAAAAAAAAATCAAGTGATTTTTCCTTTTTTTTTCTTTTTCTTTTTTTTTTCTGTTCCCTCTCTCATTGTTGCTGTTGCTGTTTTGGTTTGGAGAGTGCTTTTTGGAAGTCTTAAAGGGGCAGGACAGGTCACTTAGACCAGAGGCAGGGAATCTGGGGATCTCTGGGCACTCTAACCCCCTGGGCAGCAGGGAGCACAGAGGCCCCTTACGGAGATAAATAGCCTCCCAGCCGCTCCCCCTCCAACGGGGCTCCACCATTTTGGAGGAGCAGCCCCAGCCAGGCCAAGCCCACAGCAACAGCGAAGATAAACCCCATCGCAACCGGGCAGGAAGCAGAAGCCCTGTCTGCACACAGCTGCCCAGCACAAGCCACTAGAGGTCGCTATTCTCCCAGGTGAGGAAGGCCACAAACCAACAAGAAGGGAAGCTCTTCCAGCGGTCACTTGTACCAGCTCTGCACACTATCTCTATCACCATGAAAAGACAAAACTACAGGCAGACAACGATCACAGAGACAACACCTGAGAAGGAGACAGACCTAACCAGTCCTCCTGAAAAAGAATTCAAAATAAAAATCATGAACATGCTGACAGAGATGCAGAGAAAAATGCAAGAGCAATGGGATGAGATGCAGAGAAAAATGCAAGAGCAGTGGGATGAAGTCCGGAGGGAGATCACAAATGTCAGGAAGGAGATCACAGAAGTGAAACAATCCCTGGAAGGATTTATAAGCAGAATGGATAAGATGCAAGAGGCCATTGAAGGAATAGAAGCCAGAGAACAGGAACGTATAGAAGCTGACATAGAGAGAGATAAAAGGATCTCCAGGAATGAAACAACACTAAGAGAACTATGTGACCAAGCCAAAAGGAATAATATTCGTATTATAGGGATACCAGAAGAAGAAGAAAGAGGAAAAGGGATAGAAAGTCTCTTTGAAGAAATAATTGCTGAAAACTTCCCCAAACTGGGGGAGGAAATAATCAAACAGACCATGGAATTACACAGAACCCCCAACAGAAAGGATCCAAGGAGAACAACACCAAGACACATAGTAATTAAAATGGCAAGGATCAAGGACAAGGAAAGAATTTTAAAGGCAGCTAGAGAGAAAAAGGTCACCTATAAAGGAAAACCCATCAGGCTAACATCAGACTTCTCGACAGAAACCTAGAAACCCTACAGGCCAGAAGAGAATGGCATGATATACTTAATGCAATGAAACAGAAGGGCCTTGAACCAAGGATACTGTATCCAGCACGACTATCATTTAAATATGATGGTGGGATTAAACAATTCCCAGACAAGCAAAAGCTGAGGGAATTTGCTTCCCACAAACCACCTCTACAGGGCATCCTACAGGGACTGCTCTAGATGGGAGCACCCCTAAAAAGAGCACAGAACAAAACACACAACATATGAAGAATGGAGGAGGAGGAATAAGAAGGGAGAGAAGAAAAGAATCTCCAGACAATGTATATAACAGCTCAATAAGCGAGCTAAGTTAGGCAGTAAGATACTAAAGAAGCTAACCTTGAACATTTGGTAACCACGAATCTAAAGCCTGCAATGGCAATAAGTACATATCTCTCAATAGTCACCCTAAATGTAAATGGACTTAATGCACCAATCAAACGACACAGAGTAATAGAAGGGATAAAAAAACAAGACCCATCTATATGCTGCTTACAAGAAACTCACCTCAAACCCAAAGACAAGCACAGACTAAAAGTCAAGGGATGGAAAAACATATTTCAGGCAAACAACAGTGAGAAGAAAGCAGGGGTTGCAGTACTAATATCAGACAAAATAGACTTCAAAACAAAGAAAGTAACAAGAGATAAAGAAGGACACTACATAATGATAAAGGGCTCAGTCCAACAAGAGGATATAACCATTCTAAATATATATGCACCCAATACAGGAGCATCAGCATATGTGAAACAAATACTAACAGAACTAAAGAGGGAAATAGACTGCAATGCATTCATTTTAGGAGACTTCAACACACCACTCACCCCAAAGGATAGATCCACTGGGCAAAAAATAAGTAAGGACACAGAGGCACTGAACAACACCCTAGAACAGATGGACCTAATAGACATCTATAGAACTCTACATCCAAAAGCAACAGGATATACATTCTTCTCAAGTGCACATGGCACATTCTCCAGAATAGACCACATACTAGCTCACAAAAAGAGCCTCAGTAAACTCCAAAATATTGAAATTCTACCAACCAATTTTTCAGACCACAAAGGTATAAAAGTAGAAATAAATTCTACAAAGAAAACAAAAAGGCTCACAAATACATGGAGGCTTAACAACATGCTACTAAATAATCAATGGATCAATGAACAAATCAAAATAGAGATCAAGGAATATATAGAAACAAATGACAACAACAACACTAAGCCCCAACGTCTGTGGGACGCAGCGAAAGCAGTCTTAAGAGGAAAGTATATAGCAATCCAGGCACACTTGAAGAAGGAAGAACAATCCCAAATGAATAGTCTAACATCACAATTATCAAAACTGGAAAAAGAAGAACAAATGAGGCCTAAAGTCAGCAGAAGGAGGGACATAATAAAGATCAGAGAAGAAATAAACAAAATTGAGAAGAATAAAACAGTAGCAAAAATCAACGAAACCAAGAGCTGGTTCTTTGAGAAAATAAACAAAATAGATAAGCCTCTAGCCCAACTTATTAAGAGAAAAAGAGAATCAACACAAATCAACATAATCAGAAATGAGAATGGAAAAATCACGACAGACTCCACAGAAATACAAAGAATTATTAAAGACTACTATGAAAACCTATATGCCAACAAGCTGGAAAACCTAGAAGAAATGGACAACTTCCTAGAAAAATACAACCTCCCAAGACTGACCAAGGAAGAAACACAAAAGTTAAACCAATTACGAGCAAAGAAATTGAAACGGTAATCAAAAACTACCCAAGAAAAAAACCCCGGGGCCGGACGGATTTACCTCGGAATTTTATCAGACACACAGAGAAGACATAATACCCATTCTCCTTAAAGTGTTCCACAAAATAGAAGAAGAGGGAATACTCCCAAACTCATTCTATGAAGCCAACATCACCCTAATACCAAAACCAGGCAAAGACCCCACCAAAAAAGAAAATTACAGACCAATATCCCTGATGAATGTAGATGCAAAAATACTCAATAAAATATTAGCAAACAGAATTCAACAGTATATCAAAAGGATCATACACCATGACCAAGTGGGATTCATCCCAGGGATGCAAGGATGGTACAACATTCGAAAATCCATCAACATCATCCACCACATCAACAAAAAGAAAGACAAAAACCACATGATCATCTCCATAGATGCTGAAAAAGCATTTGACAAGATTCAACATCCATTCATGATAAAAACTCTCAGCAAAATGGGAATAGAGGGCAAGTACCTCAACATAATAAAGGCCATCTATGATAAACCCACAGCCAGCATTATACTGAACAGCGAGAAGCTGAAAGCATTTCCTCTGAGATCGGGAACCAGACAGGGATGCCCACTCTCCCCACTGTTATTTAACATAGTACTGGAGGTCCTAGCCACAGCAATCAGACAAAACAAAGAAATACAAGGAATCCAGATTGGTAAAGAAGAAGTTAAACTGTCACTATTTGCAGATGATATGATACTGTACATAAAAAACCCTAAAGACTCCACTCCAAAACTACTAGAACTGATATCAGAATACAGCAAAGTTGCAGGATACAAAATTAACACACAGAAATCTGTAGCTTTCCTATACACTAACAATGAATCAATAGAAAGAGAAATCAGGAAAACAATTCCATTCACCATTGCATCAAAAAGAATAAAATACCTAGGAATAAACCTAACCAAAGAAGTGAAAGACTTATACTCTGAAAACTACAAGTCACTCTTAAGAGAAATTAAAGGGGACACTAATAAATGGAAAGTCATCCCATGCTCATGGCTAGGAAGAATTAATATCATGAAAATGGCCATCCTGCTCAAAGCAATATACAGATTTGATGCAATCCCTCTCAAATTACCAGCAACATTCTTCAATGAATTGGAACAAATAATTCAAAAATTCATATGGAAACACCAAAGGCCCCGAATAGCCAAAGCAATCCTGAAAAAGAAGAATAAAGTAGGGGGGATCTCACTCCCCAACTTCAAGCTCTACTACAAAGCCATAGTAATCAAGACAATTTGGTACTGGCACAAGAACAGAGCCACAGACCAGTGGAACAGATTAGAGACCCCAGAAATTAACTCAAACATATATGGTCAATTAATATTTGATAAAGGAGCCATGGACATACAATGGCAAAATGACAGTCTCTTCAACAGATGGTGCTGGCAAAACTGGACAGCTACATGTAGGAGAATGAAACTGTACCATTGTCTAACCCCATATACAAAGGTAAACTCAAAATGGATCAAAGACAGCTACATGAAATGTAAGTCATGAAACCATTAAACTCTTGGAATGTAAGTCAAACCATTAGGCAAAAACCTCTTAGACATAAACATGAGTGACCTCTTCTTGAACATATCTCCCTGGGCAAGGAAAACAACAGCAAAAATGAGCAAGTGGGACTACATTAAGCTGAAAAGCTTCTGTACAGTGAAAGACACCATCAATAGAACAAAAAGGAACCCTACAGTATGGGAGAATATATTTGAAAATGACAGATCCGATAAAGGCTTGACGTCCAGAATATATAAAGAGCTCACACGCCTCAACAAACAAAAAACAAATAACCCAATTAAAAAATGGGCAGAGGAACTGAACAGACGGTTCTTTAAAAAAGAAATACAGATGGCCAAGAGACACATGAAAAGATGCTCCACATCGCTAATTATCAGAGAAATGCAAATTAAAACTACAATGAGGTATCACCTCACACCAGTAAGGATAGCTGCCATCCAAAAGACAAACAACAACAAATGTTGGCGAGGCTGTGGAGAAAGGGGAACCCTCCTACACTGCTGGTGGGAATGTAAATTAGTTCAACCATTGTGGAAAGCAGTATGGAGGTTCATCAAAATGCTCAAAACAGGCCTACCATTTGACCCAGGAATTCCACTCCTAGGAATTTACCCTAAGAACACAGCAATCAAGTTTGAGAAAGACAGATGCACCCCTATGTTTATTGCAGCACTATTTACAATAGCCAAGAATTGGAAGCAACCTAAATGTCCATCGGTAGATGAATGGATAAAGAAGATGTGGTACATATACACAATGGAATACTACTCAGCCATAAGAAGTGGAAAAATCCAACCATTTGCAGCAACATGGATGGAGCTGGAGAGTATTATGCTCAGTGAAATAAGCCAAGCGGAGAAAGAGAAATACCAAATGATTTCACTCATCTGAGGAGTATAGGAACAAAGGAAAAACTGAAGGAACAAAACAGCAGCAGAATTACAGAACCCAAAAATGGACTAACAGGTACCAAAGAGAAAGGAACTGGGGAGGATGGGTGGGCAGGGAGGGATAAGGGGGGGGGAAGAAGAAGGGAGGTATTATGATTAGCATGTATGGGGGGGAGGGAGAAAGGGGAGGGTGGGCTGCACAACACAGAGAGGACAAGTAGTGACTCTACAACATTTTTCTAAGCTGATGGACAGTAACCGTAATGTGGTTGTTAGGGGGGACCTGATATAGGGGAGAGCATATTCTTCATGTAAGTATAGATTAAAAATTAAAAAAAAAAAAAGAAAGAAAGAAAAGGGGGATTACTCCTTGATAGGATAAAACTATTGGTAAATCAAAGATCAACACATGCTTTAAATATCCTTAATGTTGATCACTTAAAGGGTGTCAGATGATCAGCTATGGAGGTACTCTTTTCTGATAATATTCCTTTCTCTTAATAAAAAAAAAAAAAGCAGTTACTGTGTGCTGACCTCCAATGAGTTCTGCACAGTGGTATAGAGGGCATGTCAAAGTGTGGGCAAAGGGTCTGTTTGTTTCTATGCAGAAGATCAATGCCTAGCTTGGATACCCAGAAAATGAACTAAGATACGATATGAGGAGGAGCTTCCGGCATCAGCACTCTCTGGAGGACTTGTGCTGGGGGATGATCATCAAAAAGCCTCCACAGGGATCCGGACGATGCTGTGGTTGTGGCTGCATCCAGCCCACCGTCTCCTGGACTTTCCATAGGAATGAGGAGGGAGATGTCTAGGCTGGCATGTGCATACAGTGAGACAACGAATTTGACCGGATCTGTACTGTTGGAACTCAACCAGGAGTTGGGAGGGGTGCAAGGTGTAGCACTCCAAAATCTTATGACTATAGACTATCTACGGTTAAAAGAACATATGAGATGTGAACAGATCCCAGAAATGGGCTGCTTTAATTTGTCTGATTTCTCTCAGACTGTTCAAGTACAGTTGGACAATATCCATCATATCATAGACAAATTTTCACAAATGCCTAGGGTGCCTAAATGGTTTTCTTGGCTTCACTGGAGATGGATGGTAATTATAGATTTGCTTTGTTTATGTCACCGTATTCCTATTATGTTAATATGTGTGTGCAAATTAGTTAGTAGTTTAAAACCTATACATACTTAAGGTACTCTACAAGAAGATATGTCAAAGAAATAATCAATCCTCCCATGTTTCCTTCCATATGCTACATCTGTAGCTTTTCTTCTTTCTTCCTAATTACAACCCTCAAATAGAATTCGTGCCTCATATCGAATTTACCGAGTATCATAACTCCTCCAGGTGGTAAAGATACCTCGAGACAAGTGCTGGGCATAGAAGCCACAGGGCATAAATCTGCAAAGAAGTAAAAAGCTAACCTTTTCAAACAATATGGCTTCTCTCTCACTTACCAACTTTACATTTCCCTGTATGGCCCTGGAAGATGACTGGTTAGCCAGAGACGGGTAAGATTCCTCAAGGGAGGAACAACCTAAGACAGGCACAGTCGCAGGGGGGCCATCGGGTGAGAATTTGGGGATCAACAGAGGTGAGGCTCAGAACCTCACCCCCCCTGCTTTGAGAGAAATCTTCTGCATCCATGGATGTTTTGCTGCCCTTGTCTAGCCTGGATTAATACTTAGTCCATAGGCACACACCTGATCATCTGATCATCTACATTTGCCCTCTTACAGCACTAAACTATGTTTTCTACCTTTATCTTGCATCTACCTACCACTTCAGCATTTTATTAAAAATAAAAATAATAATAATAATAAAGGGAGAAATGTGGGATCAACATATAAATCAAGTACAAAAATCAAATGAATATTCATATTTGACCTGATTGTTTATAGGTCATAATGCGTGATCAAAACCGAAAGTTTCTGTGATGAATGCCCTTGTACTGTTCACCATGTAAGAATTTACTCACTATGTAAGAATTCGTTCACCATGTAATAACTTGTTTGTTATGCTTCAGAAGATTGGAGACTGACGAGAATTAGACTTGAGATGGATTAATGATTGTACATTGAGCATTGACCCCCCTATACTGAATTTTATTGTTGTTAACAACCATTTGATCAATAAATATGAGAGATGCCCTCTCAAAAAATAAAAATTTCTCATATGGCTTGTTTAGTGAACTCTTTTGTGTTTACCTGAGGATTTCTTTATCTCTCCTTCAATTCTCACTGATGACTTTGCTGGGCAGAGGATTCTTGGTTGTAGGTTTTTTTTTCATGAATGTTAGGATGGTTGATACTGCTCCAGTGCTTCCTGAACTTATCCTCATTTCTTCTCTGTCTTTTTTTTTTCATTCTGCTGTTCAGCGTAAGTGTTTTCCATTACCCTGTCTTCCAAATCACTGATCTGTTCTTCTACATCCTCTAATCTGCTGCTGATTCCCTTTAGTGTATTTTTTATTTCATTTATTATATTCTTGATCTCTGATTGGTTCTTTTTTTATGTTTTCTATCTCTTGGTTGAGGTTCTCACTGAGTTCACCCACTCTTCTCTCAAGTCTGGCAAGTATCTTTAAAACTATTACTTGAAACCTTTATAACATGGATTGCTTAACCTTGTTTATTTCTTTTTGTGAAGTTCTATCTTGTTCTTTTGTTTTAAGCATATTCCTCTGTCTCATCATTTTGTTTGACTTTGTGTTTGTGTCTGTGGATTAGGCAAAAGGGCTACCTGTCCCAGTCTTGAAGGAGTAGCCTTGTGTAGCAGTGACCCTTGGATAGACTGTGTGAACCTAGAGGTTTTTGCTGGCTGGTAGACTGGGGCCACGTGAACATGGCCAGGGTGGCCTGGTGCTGGGGCTCCCAGGGTGTTTTGGGGGCCTCTTGGTGGGTGCTGGTCTGGGGCCTTACTGGAAGAGTGGCACTGGGTGGATGGGCATGGCCTTGGGGACTCCTGGAAGGGCACTCATTGGGGCCATAGTAACTGGGCCTCTGGGCGTGGAGAGAGTTTTAGCAGTTTCCCCACTGTTCAGAAAGTGCTTTAGTTCTGAAAATTAGCTTCCTTCCCTTAGAGTGTAGTTGGCCTTTAAGTTGTGATTTCCCCCTTGTGCCCCAGGGCAGGTGAATCAGCACTCTGGCCCCTCAGCAGTATCTCTCCCTATTGCAGGGACATATGGAGGTGAGGCTTCCACTGTTACCATATTGCCATCTGTCCTGCTATTTTTTATGTGGTCTTAGTATCCCTCATTGTGCAGAAGGTGTTCACTCAGACCTTAGTTCTTCAGGAGAAATTTCTCTGTGTGTAGGTGTAGATTCAGTGCATACATGGGTTCAGGGTCCTTCCATGCTTTCATTTAGGATCAATTTCCCCAAACAGCTATTTTGAATTTGTTATCAGCTAGATGGGAAATTTCTATGCCTTTGGATTCATTTATTGGAGGATAATTGTCATCTTTAGTGATGATATGCATCCTGATTCTTCATGTTCCTTGTAGTTTTGTGTTGCTGCTTTTACATTTTAAGTAGCAGACATCTCCCCATATCTTTACTAGTTTACTTCGTGGGGCATACTTCGTGGGCCCTGCTATATCTGGGGTTTTCTCCAACCCTGTATGGATGCCCTTTGTTCCCTCTTGTGGCAAAATTCTTAAGCTTGTTTATCTTCTCTGGTTCTTACCACTCACCACGCTGGCTGCCAGAAACCTCTTCAGTTGTCCAGAAGATGGCACTACAGCTCAACTTTGTGCTTTCTCCCTTGCCTGCAGACTGGTCTTTTTTCCTGAGAGCCCTCCATTTACTGGACTCACTCTTGTCACTGCACTTGGGAGCATGAACAAGGAGCCCTGTGCAGGGGGGAGGGACGTGTAGGCTTCGCATGTGGGGTTTTGGAGGTGCCTGCAGGCCAGTGGGTGGGTCTTCAGAGGAGGTTCTCCCACAGGCATGTGGGTGGGTTTCCTGCTGAAGTTCTGAGCAGTCAGCAGGAATTATTACATCCCTTTAATGCCCTTTGGTGTTCTTTTTTTTTTCACCATCATCATCATTATTTTTTTTAATTAAGGTATCATTGATATACAATCTTATGAAGGTTTCACGTGCACAAAATTGTGGTTTCAACATTCACCCATATTCTCAAGTCCCTCTGCCCCCGCCCCACCATTGCAGTCACTGTCCATCAGTGTACTATGATGCTATAGAGTCACTACTTATCTTCTCCATGTTGTACTGTCCTCCCTCGGAACGTCCCCGCACCACGTGTGACAAACGTAATGCCCCTTAATCCCCTTCTCCCTCCCTCCCCACCTCTTCCCTTTGGTAACTGCTAGTCCCTTCTTGGGTTCTGTGATTCTGCTGCTGTCTTGTTCCTTCAGTTTTGCTTTGTTCTTATGCTCCACAGATGAGTGAAATCATTTGGTACTTGTATTTCTCTGCCTGGCTTATTTCACTGAGCATAATACCCTCCAGCTCCATCCATGTTGTTGCAAACGGTAGGATTTGTTTTCTTTTATGGCTGAGTAGTATTTGCCCTTTGGTATTCTTATCTATCTCCTTTTTGATTTTCTTCTAACCACACCAGTCATGGAGATCCACCTCAGTTCTCTGGGTGCTACTGGGAGAAATGGGTTCATCCAGCAGTGCCCTGCACAGCCGGGGAAGGCAAGCCCTGCCTCACTGCTCTTCCTTTCCCCTGCCAGAGAGGTTAGTTCAGCCCTGCAGAGCCACCCTGGGACTGGGGCGACCCTGGCGAAGTTCCTCTTACCCACTCCAATGTGTCCAGACTTGTTTCTCCTCCCGCCCCTCAGTGGTGTGCTGGGATCCCCTCAGAAAGGCTGGACTTCTACAAAGTCTCTCTTGTTCGTGGGTTTCTGCGTAAGTCAGAAATTCTCCAGGTTTTCCCTGACTTGAGCAGGGAGGCACCGGGGCCGACGCAGTGGCTCCCACTGGTTCCGCAGTCTCTGTCGAAGTCTGTCTGCCTGTTACTGGATGCATAGGTGGGCGAGGCTCCTCCCAGGCCCCTTGGCATATGGGACTAGATCCCACAACTCCCACGGAGGTACTTTCCTTCACGGCTGGGTACCTAAATAGTTGTTAAAAAAGTGGAGGGGTGGACAAAAAGGGGGGACATCTTATGCCATCATGATGCTGGTTATCACTTCATGAACAGAGGTTTCCAATGTGCTTGCGTCAGTTGGCTGAACTTCTGGTGCCTCTGCATTCTCCGTGAGAGGAGTATGCCCAGGAGGCTCTGGCTTCAGAACGGCAGTCATAGGGAGCTGACCTGAGTGTGACTTCCAGCCTGAAGCATTCACACCTGCCAGTCCGTAGTTTTTTATGAACAAGGGAAAATGTGCCTTTTTTATTTTGTATGTAACTGAGATTTTGGGTCTGGTTTGTTACACATTTTTGCAACATAGGTGACTAATGTAAGCTCTTTATTGTATTTTAAGAAATTCCATGTACATAAACACATACATATGTATTTATAATTTTACATGTGTGCATAGCATAATTATGATTGTTACACATTTTTTTACTGCTGTCTCTGTTTTTTATTGTCCTTATTAGGTTGGTTACCCCTCTCTTTCTTCCTCCACTCTATCTACAGAAGCCCCTCTCCCTTTCCAGGTTATCTGTGTTAACAACCTAGTATGTATCTTATGTGTTCAGACAATAATACAAACACATACATTCAGGAGTGCCACTCAAATTATGTAGCAGCCAATGTGGCACAATGTCAGCCAATCAGAATGAGCACGAGCTGAAACAGTGTGGCTCTGTCAGTGGATACTGGCTGAATGGCAGCCCTGTACACATGCACACACACACACACACACAATAGGAGCCTCTATTGTTGTTTATGGGTCACAAAGAACAATATTATAAACATTTTTGCCTTATTATTGTTTTTTTCTATACAATAATACCTAAATTAGTCTTCAGTTCCAACTGTGATAGGGCTTTTATTCATTCTTCTCAATTGCTATATAAAAGCATATTCAGTGGGCCAGAGCATCAGCAATCATTAAACAGTGCCTTACTAATGGACTTTCCCTTTGTTACCTGTGTTTCTGTTACCATGAGCAATGTGGCAGTCAACGCTCTTGAATGTATATCATTATGGACTGGTGTTTTGTGAGATGGTGTCAGCTTTCCAAAGTTCTGTGACAATTTACCCTTTTATTATCAGGATTTAAAGAAGTCATTTCCCCTAGACCCTACCTAGCCTAAGTAAGTGGCTTTCTGATTTTTGTCAACCTCAAATGCAAAAAGTAATAATGTATTTCCTAAACCACTAGTGAACTCACACACCTTTTCATGTGTTGGCTATTTGGAGTTTCTCTTCATAGTTTTGCTCATTTCTCTATTGTGTTGCTTGTATTGTGAAAAAACTTTTTGCAAATTGCAGATATTAACCCTATACCTAGATTGAAAAATTCTTCCTTAATCTAGGACTTGTCCACTGATTTGGTTTAGGTTATCTCTTGCCCTGTCAGAATGTTGTCACAGTCATGCAAATGTATCTGTCAGTCTTTCTCATTTTTCTCTCTTCCTTTCCTCCCCATCTTTCTCTGTATGGGTGCCTGTTTTCCTCCCCCTCTCTCTGCCTTTTGCTGTCTGTCTCTCTTGGTGTCTTTTTTTCCTTATCTTGCTCTCCATCTACCGCTTTCACCTGGCTCCTCATCCTTTGCTTTTCTAGCTCCACGTGAATGCTAATTTTCAGTGCAGAGAGCACTGTTTTTTCTTGCTTGTGTTACTTGAAAAGCCAAGAAAGACCCAAGGGGTAAGAGTGAGCTGTAATGTACAAGTGGTTATCTATTTAAAAACCTCCCCAGGGGGTTCCAGCACACCATCAGAGCTGGAAGTACATGTTAGCGCTGGATCTGGGAGGCTAGGCAAATGCTCCCCAGTCGGGGGCAACTTGCTTGGGTGATTGGACGTGGCTAGGCTGTTTTAGTCACAGATAGCTACTGCCAGCAACCACCCAGCTTACTAAACTGCACGAGGGAAGCAATGGGGAAGTAGGTCTGCAGGCCTGCTGGCAGTGAAAAGCGAGAAGGCAACTCATCCTAAGCGCAGCTGCAGTGTGGCAAATGGACACAGGGGGGCAGTGTGGCCCCATGTGGCTCAGAAGCCTTTTAACTCTAAATGTGGTTGGACCCAGACTCCAGGAAAGCTCCCTCGTGGTTAAGGCAATCCCACCACCTTCCTCTCTTCCCACTCTTAGTTCCTGCCCAACAGAACCTGGGTTTCAGATGATTAAAGTTGATACATTTACTGACCCTGAATTATCTCATGTCAAACAGTGTTCTGGATTATTTCATTTAATCTTCATAGCAATCCAAGGTAGGTATTGTTTCCAGTCTACCAAAGAGGAAGATGCAGTTTAGGGAGGTTAATTGATTTCCTAGTGGATCGCAGCACGATTCAGACTCCAGTCTGACTCTAAACCCAGTGCTCTTTGCACTCAACAGCTGCTTCTTCTGGTAACAGGTAATATTAAATTGGTTCTGAATGTATTAATAAATGCTAATATACCGGTTAATTTATTCATGCATGCTGATTATTTCCTTTCCTCTCCTCTCCCTTTTTTTTCTTCGTCCTCTCTTCCTAAAGGGATCAGTAAGAATAATGGAATTAGTTAAGAAATCTTAAAGCCCCTGGTGTGTGGTTTAGCAGGAGACGAAAGAAACAGAATGAATGACTGGTGGTGAAATAGTAGCTTGGTCCACACAGCTGGGCTCCACTGTCCCACTGAAGGCATTATTGTATTTGACTAATGTGGTGTTTTGTAAAAATCTAAATTCTAATGGTTACAGATGGGACCTTTGTCCTGCAGTTTATCACAGTGCCCACCATTTCCTTCTTCCCATCTTTCTGCCTTCCTTATCTATGCTAGCTGCCTGCTCTCTGCTGATGGCAGCACTGGGCTGATGGGTACTGGCAATATTTTTGTGAAATGAGACCTGCCTTTGGGCCTTGAACTTCCCCCTCCCCCCACCATCTCCCTTCCTTTCTCTACTTCCCTCCAGATATCATTGTCATTGTCACACTGCTGCTGTATGTGGCTGTGGGCTCTCACACCTATGATGGTGCATCTGTGAGTCTCCTCTGCTGCTTATGGCAACCAGACCAGCTCCAGGGTTGTCAGGACTAAATTTAAATGTAGCTGCTTCATCAGAACTTCCTGTGTTTTCAACCCTAGGAGCATGGGGTGCCTGAGCTAGAAGTTGCTGAGGGCTGCTGGCATTTTTGTGAAATAAGACCTGGCCAGAGCTCACACCCAGTGTTTTGGGTTGAAATTGGCATCTAGGTTGTTCCAAGGGCTTGGTACCTCTCCATATTTTACTTAATTGGAGTTGGAAAGAAAGGAGAAGGCAAGAAGTGGCAGAGAGTAAGGCAACAAAAAACAGGTCCTGGGTACCCTCTGAATTTGGTCAGTTCTCCCTTCTCCAGTCAGTCGCCATCAAGCATGTGAGTGCTGGGAGACCATTCTTGCCAGCCAAGCCCCACAAGGGTAATCCACATGGTGAGGGTCACACCTGCTGGCGGCCATGAGGAGACCGTGGTCTGCATTGGACCGGATGGGCTGCCTGCTAGCCTGCTCTCTCCCAGCCTGCCAGTCTCTGAGTCACTGTCCAGGGAGTTTCCAGCCTTGCTCTGAGCTCGAGGTGTTCTTGTGTCATTGTGTCCTTTCCTGAGTATTTGTGTACAGAGATATGTTCCCCAAAGCCTTGGCCCACAGCTCTCTGGAAGTATGCAGCCAGCATGTGCTCTGAGTTGGCAGTCCCTCTGGCCAAAAAGCAGATGTGGAAATCACAGGCTCTCAGTGGCAGTTGCAAATAGAAGAAAATGTGCTCAGAGATGGAGCAATGGCCCTGAGGGGGTGGGGAGGAGAGGAGATGCACAGAGAGGCAGGACTCAGCCCCTCGGTCTATGGGCCCTACCCAGGGGAAGGGCCTGCTCAAGCATGGGGACAGCCCCACCTTCAGCTCTTCTCAGCTGATGCATTTGGCTGTGAGATGTCAAACCTTCTGTGAATCCAAATGAAACAGAATCTCCCTCTCTCCCCAACTCCTTCATGTCCAAGGCAGGAGAAATTCTCCAGACTACTTCTCGTGGCCAGTGCCTGGTACCGGGTGCCCACTGAATGGTGCCTCCAATGCACAGCTCTCACCCTGGACAGGGCCTCGGGATACTCTGTTTAGAGCTGCTTTCTAACAGAAGGCAAGCTGCAGCTCTCAGAGGTTGGTAGTTCTATGTCTGGGTTCCTGAGTACCTTTCTTTTTGTCATGCCAATAGTGACAAGAACTAGCAGCCAGGACTCTGCACCCGGCACATTTTAAGCATTCTGAATGTGTGAACTCATTACCAGCCCTGCTTATGAAGTTGGCACTGCTGTTGTCCCCATTTGGACATAGAGACCCAGAGAGGTAGGTAAGTGACTTGCCCAAGATCACACAGGATTAGGAGCTGGGTGTTCTATTTCCAGAGCTCTTAACCATTGTGTACTGCTTCTCATGGTGCTTCACTGGGACTGCCTGTTCCGTGTCCATTTCCTACACCAGACTGTAAATAAATGACTCAGTAAAAGGGATTGTGTTTTAATCCTCTTTGTGTCCCAATATCTAACCCAGAGCCCAACACAGCAGAAGCTCAAACAAATGCTTGTTGAATGAATGAATGAAATGCGAAAGTGTCAGTTGAACCCTTATTCCTTGCCTTCATTTCTTAGACCTAATGTCTCTGAGGGTTTGTGAGGACAGGGTGGGACATTCTGGCCTCTCAGCGGAACTGGTGGGGAGAGCCCACTAACTCCTTCCCAAGTAGGAACCCTTGAGGCTCCACCTGTTTCCTCCCCAGCCCCACCTCCTCCCCCCGCCTGCCTGTGTGGTTGTCTATACCTGAGCACTGGGTTTTCTCCTGCAGAGCAAATATGTGGAGATTCTTTTGGAGACAGACGAGCACCCAGGGTGTCCACCTGACTCTCGAGGTGGGCTTGGTAGTGTCACCGTTGTGACGAGCCAGAAGCCGAGAAGGCAGCAAAGTTTCCCCTCTTCTGTGCCTACCTTGGAAGACTGTCTGTGTGTTCACTGTGTTTGTGATGCCCAGGGTCCATGCAGGTGGTCTCTGAGCATGTGGTTTTCTGAGGCAGTTGCAGGGGCAGGTGTCCAACACTCCCTGCAGCTGGAGAATGAGGTGTTAGGTGGTAAAGGGGGTGCTGGGGTAGGGACCACAGCATGTGCCATTAGACACATGCACCCCAGAGATGACAAGAGCAACAGCCAAAGGCTGAAGCTGTGTCTGAGATGATGAAACAGGGTCCTCAGCATGAAATTCCCCATCGTCAGCAGCAGCAGCAGCTGGGAACTTGTTCGAAACACATTCCCAGTCCCACTCCAGGCCTCCTGAGTCAGCCACTCTGGGGAAGGGGTTCAGGAATCTGTTTTTACAAGCCTCTGGTGATTTTGATGAAGCTTCCGTTGTTCCAGTGATGAGAACCACTGTTTCAGACTGTTTCATTGGCAGAACTGATTAAAGGCTTCAGTGAGTATTTGCTGAATTCTGGTCCTTTGTAGAGGGCCAATCAAGGCACATAATAGATTAGACAAAATTATCTCCCTCTCCTCCGCTCTGTGGAAACTCTGGACCAAGCATGAGAGCCTTAATGAGCAACAAAATACAGAGTCAGTCATTATACTGACCAAAAATCCTACTTGTACAAGAAAGGGGAAATTATGAGATATTTTTCTTATCCAAGATTTGTCACATCCACCAATGATGTACAAACAAATGATACATTAAAATATCACTTGAGTATCCTCAAGTCTTTTTTCCAAAAATAATGTCACATGGGTTAAATTATAAATCATGTCCCTTCCCAGACTTCCAATACATATAGTTACTTAGAAGCAATAATTTAGAAGCCTTGGGAATAAAAGATTAAGGACTAGCACAATGTATCTTTCAACCTGGCCCTCAAAAATTGTTACTTTAGATGGATTGTTCATTTAAAAATCAACATGGGCCCCCTCTCTTGGATCATCACTTACATAAAATCACTTATGTAAAAGTATAAAATTAGTAACTATCTCAAGTTTTAACTCCTTTCTAAAACAGATCATTAATTTACCAACATTTTAATTCTACATCAGTGAAGTTTGTACCCTGTAGATTGTCTTCTTGTTTGTTTTAATTAGCATGCTCCCTTTACTCCCCCCTTATTTGCATTTGCCTGGCACCCCTTGCCTTGCCCACTCCTTTATTTCCAACTTTTCTTTATCACTTTGTTTTATGTGTTTTTGTGTATAGTACCTAGGTGGATTTTCTTTTTTTCTCTTTTTAAAAAATTTTTTTATTTTTTATTTTGGTATCATTAATGTACAATTACTTGAACAACATTATGGTTACTAGACTCCCCCCATTACCAAGTCCCCACCACATACCCTATTACAGTCACTGTCCATCAGCATAGTAAGATGCTATAGAATCATTACTTGTCTTCTCTGTATATACTGCCTTTGCTGGATTTGTTTTTAAGCCAGTCTGACAGTCTCTGTCATTTAATGGGTAAATTCAGTTTACTTACATTTAGTGACAATTGGTAATGCTCATTTTACTGCTGTCAACTTACATTATGCTTATGTTTAGTTTACTTTGCTGATTCCTCTTTATCCCTTTTCTTAACTTTTACTGGTTTGATCAAGTTAGCATTTATTCTTTCTGCCTTAAAAAATTTTTTTTTACTAGCTCCACTGAGGTATAATTGTCATAAAACAATTGCTCATTCTAAAGTATAAAATTTGGTAAGTTTTGACACATGTATATGTCTGTGAAACTATCACCAAAATCAAGATAAGCAACAAAGCCATCACCCCTCAAGTTTCCAAGTGCCCTTTTGTGATCACTTTCTCCCTTCTTTTCCCTTTCCCAACCTTAATTCCCAAGTATCAACTTTCTGTCACAGTAGATTTGTATTGCACTTTAAAGAATTTTATAGAAATGGAATCATAGAGGAGAGGGGGAAAATGATGGCAGAGTAGAAGGCAAGTCGGAAACCTCCTCCCCCGCACACACCGAGGAAGCAACTACAGCAAATGCAATTACCCTGGAAACAACCTGATGACTGCAAGACAGACCCACACCTGGTGAAGAGGGGACCATACAGAGAAGGGTAAAGTGGCAGAACTGTTATTGAATGGGGCCCAAGCCCTTTCCCCCATCCCAGCCCACTGGCAGGAGGAGAAGGAATGGAGCAGGGAGGGGATAGGTGCTCAGGAACTCTGCACACCTGGCCCTGGAGATCTGTTGTGGGAGCACAAGTCCATATTGCATTGGGTTCTGGTGATTAGCAGGGATGGACACCAGAGAGAGTTGACACACTCTGGGAGGCTGAGACTCCAGCTGCTTGTGGAAGACACACACCCTCTGTGGGTCCCACTGAGACCCAACATAGAGGCAGAAGTTTGAAAGATTTGCCAGCAGTGGGAGAGGTGCCAGATGGGTGAGGGTTGGATGTAGCTCCCTCCACAGGAGAAAGGGCAAGTGGAGGATGCTTCCCCAGCCCTCCCTTAGCCCACCTAGTCTGGCATTTGCAGGAGCCCCAAACTTTTCATGCCCCTTGCTGGCAGCTCATCCCCAAGGAGCTTCCCTGCATACCCACCCACCTGTTCAGCCCAATTGGCCCGCCAGCATCAGACTTTGCTGCCTGGCAGGTGGAAGGAGACTTTGCTGCCTGGCAGGTAGAGGGAGACTTTGATGCCTGGCAGGTGGAGGGAGACTTTGATGCCTAGCAAGCAGAAGGAGACTTTCCTAGCCTTTTCAGTCCTCTCTCAGCCCAACTGGGGAGGAGCCTACAGGAGCCAGCTCCAAGCACTCTTTCCTTGCTGGGAGCCCAGCCCACCCCCGCCCACCCTGTTAGCCCAGCAGGACTGCCATTGCTGCAGGGCAGGCAGAGGGTTGTCCCACCCACAATGACTCCAGAAGTGCTGTTGCTCAGCTCACAAAGGGCTGGCTGAGGCAAGCTGCCAGTGGACTGAGTGGACTGAGATAGCCGCTGCCAGGAGAAAGGCAGAAAGGCAGTCCCCACCCATAGCCCAACAATAGCAGCTGGTGCTCCACTGCAAAGGAGAACCAGGCACTGGTGAGTAAAGAATCTTGAGCCTCTGGGCACCAAGGATGCCTTCTTCATAAAGCCCTTACTCTCTAGACTAGGAAGCATAGCGGATCCATCTAATAATACAAAGGAAGAAACCTGGCAAAATGAGGAGGCAGAGGAATATGTTTCAAACAAAAGTACAAGACAAGATACCAGAAAGAGGGCTAAATGAAATGGATATTACCAAGCTTCTTGATGAAGATTTCAAAGTAACAGTCATAAATATGTTCACTGATCTGTGGAAAAATATCAATCTCAGGGAGGGCTTCAACAAAGAGAGAGAAGAACTGGAAAAGAGCCACTCAGTGCTAAAGAATACAGTAACTGAAACAAAATATACAATGGAGGGAATGAATAATAGTTTTCTGCAAGTAGAGGAGACAATGAATGAGATGGAAATTAGAGAACAGGAAAACAAAGCTGAGGAGCAGAGAAAAAAGAATCACTAGAAATGAGAGGATGCTAAGAGAGCTGTGTGACAACTCCAAATGAGACAATATTCATATAATAGGGGCACCAGAAGGAGAAGAGAGAGACAAAGGGGGTAGAAAATCTCTTTGAAGAAATAATTGTCAAAAAATTCTCCAACCTGGGGAAGGAAATAGATACCCTGGTTCTGGAAGTACAGAGAGCCCCTAACAGAAAGGACTCCAGAAAGAAAACTCCAAGACATATAATAATTAAAATGACAAGGATTAAGGATAAAGAGAGGGTATCAAAAACAGCTAGAGAGAGAAAAAAATTACTTGGAAATCCCATGAGGTTATCAGCAGTCTTCTCAGCAGAAACTTTAAGAAGGGTGTGGCATGAAATATTTAATGTATTGAAACAGAAGAACCTTCAGTTAAGAATCCTCTACCAGGCAAGATTATCATTCAGAATTGAAGGTGAGATTAGAAATTTCCCAGATGAATGAAGGCTGAAGGAATTCACCACCACTATATCAGCCCTACAGGATATCTTAAAGGAACTTCTGTAGATGGAAATGTTCTTAAGCCTAAATATTTTTCACCAATGGAAATAAACCTACAGTAAAGGTTAGACCAATTACTTACCAAGCAAGTATGAGATCAAAACAAAAGTAGTAAAACCAACTATACAGAAAAATCAGTCAAGGGATACATAAAAAAATGTAGACTATGACATCTAATACATAAAGGGTGGAGGAGGAGGAAGTATAAGAGAGAAGTACTTTTAGATTGTGTTTGAAGTAGAGTGATCATCAACTTAATATATAACTTAATATATAAAAAATAAATCAAATTAATATATAAATATTGTTATATATTTAGGAAACGATCCATGAACCTTATAACTGCAAATCTAAAGCCTGTAATACACAAAAAATTACAAAAAAGAAATCCGATCACAACACTAAAGAAAACCATCAGATAATAAGAAAAGGGTATAAAAGAGGAAGAATGGGACAGAGAGGAACTACCAGAAAACAATTAACAAAATGGCGATCAGTACATAGCTATCAACAATTAGCTTAAATGTAAATGGACTGAATGCACCAATCAAAAGACATAGGCTGAGAGAATGGATAAAGAAACAAGACCCATCTATATGCTGCCTACAAGAGACTCAAAGATATACATTTCAGACCTAAAGATGTACATAGACTGAAAATGAAGGGATGGAAAAAGATATTTCATGCAAATAATGAGAAAAAAGCAGGAGTAGTAGTGCTTATATCAGACAAAATAGACTTCAACATAGAAAGTGACAAGAGACAAGGACATTACATAATGCTAAAGGGACTGGTCTAACAAGTGAATGTAACAATTACAAACATCTATTCACCCAACGTAGGAGCACCTAAATATGTAAAACAAATACCAACAGAGTTAAAGTCAAAAATAGACTTCAACTCATTCATATTAGGTGACTTTTAACATGCCATTTATATCAGTGGACAGATCAACCGGGAAGAAAATAAATAAGGAAACAGAGGCATGGAACAACAGATTAGATCAGATGGACTTAACAGATATCTATAGAACAATCCACCCAAAAGCAGCAGGATATGCATTTTTCTCAGGTGTACATGGAATATTTTTCAGAGTAGATCACATACTAGGCCACACAAAGAGCCTCAATAAATTAAAAAAGATTGAAATTGGATCAAACAACTTCTCAGACCACAATGGTGTGAAACTAGAAATAAATTGCACAGAGAAAACAAAAAACCCCACAAACACATGGAGACTAATCAGCATGCTTCTGAATAATCACTGCATCAATGAACAAATCAAAACAGACATGAAGAAATACATGGAGACAAATGAAAACAAAAAATACTACAGTCCAAAATTTGTGTGATGCCACAAAGTGGTTCCAAGAGGGAAGTCCATAGCAATACAGGTGCACCTCAAGAAAGAAGAACAATCCCAAATAAACAGTCTAAATTCACAATTAAACTAGAAAAAGAAGAATAAATGAAACTGAAAGGTAATAGTAGGAGGGACATAATAAAGGTCAGAGCAGGAACAAATAAAATAGAGAAGAATGAAACAATAGGAAAAAAATCATTGAAACCAGGAATTGGTTCTTTGAGAAAATGAAATAGACAAACCCTTACCCAGTCATATTAAGAAAAAAAAGAGAAAGTACACAAAATCAGAAATGAAAAATGAATAGTCACAGCTGACATCACAGAAATAAAAAAATTATTAGAGAAATCTATGAAAAATTATATGCCAATAAATTGGATAACCTAGAAGAAATGAACAAATTCTTAGAAAAATACAACCTTCCAAGGTTGACCCAGGAAGAAACAAAATCTGAACAGACTGATTACTGCAACGAAATTGAATTGATAACCAAGAAACTTCCAACAAACAAAAGTCCAAGACCAGATGGCTTCACAGTTGAATTCTACCAAATATTTAAAGAGGAGCTAATACCCACCCTTCTTAACGTATTCCAAAAAGAAGAAAAAGATGGAATATTTCCAAACTCATTCTATGAGGCCAGCATCACTTTGGTACCAAAACCAGACAAAGACACTAAAAAAAAAAAAAGATGACTTTAGATCAATATCCCTGATGAATATAAATGCAAAATCCTAGACAAAATATTAAGCAAACTGAATTCAAAAGTACATCAATAGGATCATCCATCATGATGAAGTAGGATTTATTTCAGGGATACAAGGATGGTACAATATTTGTAAGTCAATCAATGTGATATACCACATTAAAAAAAGAAAGATAAAAACCATATCATCTCAATAGATGCTGAAAAAGCATTTGACAAAATTCAATATCTATTCATGATAAAATTTTTTAAAATGGGTATAGAGAGTACACACCTCAACATAATAAAGGCCATATACAACAAACTCACAGCTAACATCATACTCAATCGTGAAAGCTCAAAGCTTTTCTTCTAAGATCAAGAACAAGACAAGGATGCCCACTCTCACCACTTTTATTCAATCTAGTACTGGAGGTCCCAGCCACAGTAATCAGACAAAACAGAGATAAAAGGCATCCAGATTGGTAAGGAAGAAGTTAAACTGTTACTATTTGCAGATGACATGATATTATACATCAAAAACTCTGAAGACTCCACCAAAAACCTTTTAGAACTAATAACTGGGTTCAGCAAAGTTGCAGGATAAAAAATTAATACACATAAATCTGTGGTGTTCCTATATACTAATAAGGAATGAGCTTCAAAGAGAAATCAGGAAAACAATTCCATTTACAATTGCATCAAAAAGAATAAAATACTTAGGAATAAACTTAACAAAGGAGGTGAAGACCTTTACTCTGAAAACTATAAGACACTCATGAGAGAAATTAAAGACAAAAATAAATGGAAATCTATGCCATGCTCATGGATAGGAAGAATTAATATTGTCAAAATGGCCATCCTGATTCAAAGCAGTTTACAGAATCAATGCAATCTCAATCAAAATTCCAACAGCATTTTTCAATGAGCTAGAACAAATAGTTCTAAAATTCATATGGAACCAAAAAGACCCTGAATAGTCAGAGCAATCCTGAGAAGGAAGAATAAAGCTGGGGGGCGAGGTGGAATTGCATTTCCTGACTTCAAGCTCTACTACAAAGCCACAGGAATCAGGACAATTTGGTACTGGCACAAGAACAGACCCATAGATCAATGGAACAGAATAGAGAGTCCAGATATAAGCCCATGCATATATGGTCAATTAATATGTGATAAAGGAGCCGTGAATACACAATGGGGAAAAGACAGTCTCTTCAATAACTGGGGTTGGGAAAACTGGACAGCTACATGTCAGAGAATGAAACTGGATTATTGTCTAACCCCATACACAAAAGTAAACTTGAAATGGATAATACACCTCAGTGTAAAACATGAAACCATGTCTTGGAATATTGTCAAAGTGGTCATCCTGCCCAAATCATATTTTTCTCTTAGAAGAAAAGAGGCAAAAATTTTCTTGAACATAACCATGAGCAATTTTTTCCTGGACATATCTCCTCAGGCAAGGGAAACATAAAAATTGAAGAGGTGGGACTGTATCAAACTAAAGAGCTTCTGTACAGCAAAGGACACCATCAACAGAACAGAAAGGCAATCTACAGTATGGGATAATATATTCATAAACAGCTTATCTGATAAGGGGTTAACATCCAAAATATATACAGAGCTCATATTCTTTAACAACCCCCCAAAAAAACTCCCACACAAATAACCTGATTAAAAAATGGGCAAAGGACCTGAACATTTTTTCCAAAGAAGAAACGCAGATGGCCAATAGGCACATGAAAACATGCTCCACATTGCTAATCATCAGGGAAATGCAAATCAAAACCAAAATGAGGTATTACTTCACACCGGTCAGAATGGCCACTATCCAAAAGACAAGAAATAACAAGCGTTGGCAAGAATGTGGAAAAAAGGGAACCCTCCTATACTCTTGGTGGGAATGTCAATTGGTACAGCCACTGTGGAAAGCAGTATGGAGGTTCCTTAAAAAGCTAAAAATAGAAATACCATTTGACCCAGGAATTCCACTTCTAGGAGTTTACCAGAAGACTACAAAATCCCTAATTCAAAAAGACATATGCACTCCTATGTTTATCACCTCATTATTTACAATAGCCAAGATATGGAAGCAACCAAAGTGTCTAACAATAGATGGATGGATAAAGAAGAATTGGTACCTATACACAATGGAATATTATTCAGCCACAAAAAGACAGAAATCCTGCCATTTGCAACAACATGAATGGACTTAGAGGTTATTAAGTGAAATAAGCCAGGTGAAGAAAGACAATACCATAGGATTTCACTTATTTGTGGAATCTTAAAAAACAAAACAAAATGAACAAAATAAAATAACAGTAGACTTATAGTCACTGAAAAGTTATTGGTGGTTACCATGGGGGAAGGATTGGGTGGGGGGGGAAGGTGCAGGGGTTAAAGGGGCACAAAATTTTCAATCATAATATAAGTTGGTTACAGGGATGGTAGTACAGCATAGAGAATACAGCCAATGATTCTATAACATACTCCTTTTTTGACATAGTAACTGCACTAGTGGGGGTGAGGATTTAATAACATGGATAACTGTTGAACCACTGTATTGTATATTTGAAACCAATATAAGATTGTATATCAATTATACTTTAGTTAAAGAATGGAATTATACAGCTTATATGTGTTTTTGTTTGACTTTTTTCAGTCAGCATTATTATTCTGAGATTTATCTGTGTTGTGTGTATCAATATCTCATTCCTTTTAATCGCTGATGAGTATTCTATTGTATGTATATCCCACAGTTGGATTATCCATTCACCTGCTGATGGACATTCAGGTTGTTCCTGGTTGCTGGCTGTTACACATCAAGCTGCCATGAACACTCCTGTGCAGCTCTTTGTGTGGTATACTTTAATTTCTTGGCTGAATACTTAGAAGTGGAATGGCTGAATCATATGGACAGAGTACGTTAAACCTTTTAAGGAAGTTTCATACTGTTTCTAAAGTGGTTGCTCCATTTTATATTCTTACCATCAGCATATGAGAGTTTCACTTCATACCTCACCAGGCACAGTATGTTTAGTTTTTAAAATCTTGGTCATTCTAATAGGTGGATAATAGTATCTCACTGTGACTTGAATTTGCATTTCCTGAATGTCTAATGATGTTGAGCACCTTTTTAAAAAAAATGTGTTTCTTTGCCATCTTTATATCTTCTTTGGTGTAGTGTCCAACTCTTTTGCCCATTTTTTTTTTGAGAGGGCATCTCTTAAATTTATTGATCAAATGGTTGTTAACAACAATAAAATTCTGTATAGGGTACTCAATGCACAATCATTAATCCACCCCAAGCCTAATTCTCAACAGTCTCCAATCTTCTGAAGCATAACGAACAAGTTTTTACATGGTGAACAAATTCTTACATAGTGAATAAGTTCTTACATGGTGAACAGTGCAAGGGCAGTCATCACAGAAACTTTCGGTTTTGATCACGCATTATGAACTATAAACAATCAGATCAAATATGAATATTCATTTGATTTTTATACTTGATTTATATGTGAATCCCACATTTCTCCCTTATTATTATTATTATTATTATTTTTAATAAAATGCTGAAGTGGTAGGTAGATGCAAGATAAAGGTAGAAAACATAGTTTAGTGCTGCAAGAGGGCAAATGTAGATGATCAGGTGTGTGCCTATAGGCTAAGTATTAATCCAAGCTAGACAAGGGCAACAAAACATGCACGGATGCAGAAGATTTCTCTCAAAACGGGTGGGGGGTGAGGTTCTAAGCCTCACCTCTGTTGATCCCCAATTTCTCACCTGATGGCCCCCCTGCGACTGTGCCTTAGGTTGTTCCTCCCTTGAGGAATCTTACCCGTCTCTGGCTAACCAAGTCATCTTCCGGGGCCATACAGGGACACTTTTGCCCATTTTTTATGGTTGGTTGTTTTCTTGTTGCTGAGTCTTAAGAGTTAGTATATATTCTGAATATAAGTCTTTTATCAGATATATGATTTACAAATATTGTCTCCCAATCTGTGGCTTGTCTTTTCATTCTTTTTGTCATTTCTCCCTTTTATTTCCAACCTGATAGGGTAGGTTAACTGACAGAAATGATGGATGCCAGAGGCAAAAGAAACTCCTGGAGTTGGGGCAGTTCAGAGAACAAATAGAATTATTTTTATCCTTGAAGGCTTAAAATGTCTTCAATGAGCAAACATTTGAGAGCCTACTATGTGCAAGGCACTGGGAGGGTAGAAGGACACATAAGCCTTTCATTCAACAAGCTGATAATATTGCTAGGGAGATGGTCTGTGTGTTCCCAGATAGTTGGCAGTGAAGTTTTGATCCCTGAATTCTCTTCCCAATGATATTTTATAATATGAGAAGTATGTTTTCTGGAAGAAAGCAATGTTTATGTCAAATCAGAAGTCATGTCTGGACAAGGGTAATTTTCTAAAAAAGTCCTATGTTTAAATGCCAGAACACAGAGGAGACTTTTCAGGGTACAAAGTATTATTTAGAATAAGTTAAGAAATACAAATATTTTCTTTCTCAGGCAACTCCCACACCCACGGCAGGGCAGCGTGGTGGCTAAGAGCACAAATGTTGGAGCCAGACTGTGTTGTTTCCATCCCTGCTCTTCACTTATTGAGTAGCTCTAGCTAACTACTGAGCTTCTCATTGTCTCTTCTTTATCTCTTTTTTTTTAAAAAAATATGGAGCTACTAGATAATGCTTACCTCATAGGACTGGTATAAGTGTTAGTGACTTTCTATCTGTAAAATGGTAAGAACACTCAGAATATCCCTTTTTATTATTTATTTATTGTTATATAACAAATCATCCCAACACTTAGATTAAAACAAGAACATCATTTACTTTCACAGTTTCTGAGGGTCTGGAATTCAGGAGCAGTTTGGCTGGGTGATTCTGGCTTGAGATTTCTCATGAAGTTGTAGTCAGATGTCTGCTGGGGCTGAGGTCATTTGAAGGCCTTGTTGGGGCTGGAGGAGACACTTCCACAAACACAGCCGGCCAGGTGACTGGGCTGTGGGTGGGAGACCTCAGTTCACCTTCACGTGGCCTCTCCACAGGATCACTTGAGTGTCCTCACAACATGACTGCTGGCTTCCCCTAGAGTGAGAGACTGAAGAGACCAAGGTGGAGCTGCAGTGCCTCGGATGACCAAGCTCTGAAGTCACACATTGTCACTTCTCCTTTATCCCACTCTTATTCATTGTGAAGGGGACTAGATAGGGCAGGATTATCAGGAGGTGACCATCAGTTGGGGCCATCTTGAAGGCTGGCTGCCACACTCTTCAAGGAACCACTATATTCTCTTGTGTGACTGATATTGGGTATAAGATACTTAAATACAGAATATTTTAAAGTCATGCAGTCCATATAGATACTCAAAAGAGTATCTCAAAACAGAGTTTTGTTAACAGGCTATAACTCACATATCAGTGTTTTGATTTTGGTTCCCCTGAAAGCAGAGCCTGAGATAAGGATTCAGGTACAGGGAGTTTATTTGGGAGGTGATCCCAGGAAGCAGAAGAGAGAGAGATAGTGGGGAAAGTGAGGCAGAAAAGAAGGGAGAGCCAATATAAGGGTGTGTTATGGAGTTTGCTAATATGGCCACTAAGGACTGATTTCTTTGGGGATCCTAAGAAGGGTAGAATGCCTCCCAGCATTATCTACCTGAAGGGAGCCTGGGACATTGATTCACTAGCTCCCAGCTCCCACTGACGAAGGATTTCCCTAGGAGGTAAACATCCCCTGCATGTCAGATCTGCAGTTGCATTCAGGCTAAGGGCCCCTGTGGTGGTGGAGAAAGCTCTGAGATAAAGTAAAAGCCTTTGCTCTTGCTGGAAGCAGGATGCTGTCAGCACAAGTTGAGTGTGAGCTCACACAGGTGGGCTGGGGGGTGTGATGTGGACATGGCAGGCGTTTACTGCATCAGGTTTGCAGTAGCTGGGGATTAGGAGGGTATGTTAGTTTAGCTCTCATAAGAAGCAGTTGTCAGGCAGGATTAGATGTGGAAGGAATTTAACAAGGTTATATGCCTTGAGAAACGTGGGGATGGAGCTGGAAGAGGCTGGGACAAACTGTCAGACGGAGATGCAAGTCTGACCTGGGGAGGAAGGAAGGTTGGGCAGAAAGAGGAGGGAGGAAGGTGGTCTTAAATTGTGGTGCAGGTCCAAAAAGCATTAGCCTGACTGGTGCGGAAGCCTCAAGACAAAATCTCCAATTGAGGGCGGGAGCCAAGATGGCGGCGTGAGTAGAGCAGTGGAAATCTCCTCCCAAAAACACATAGAGCTATGAAAATATAACAAAGAAAAATCTTCCTAAAATAGAGACCACAGGACACAGGACAACATCCAGACCACATCCACACCTGCAAGAACCCAGCGCCTTGTGAAGGGGGTAAGATACAAGCCCCAGCCCGGCGGGACCCGAGCGCCCCTCCCCCCGGCTCCCGGCGGGTGGAGAGAAACCGGAGCAGTTTTTTTTTTTTTGGCGAGCGCTTTTTGGAAGCCTTAGAGGGACGGGCCCCCGTTGCTGGGGAGGCAGGGTGGCGGGACCGGTGAGGAGGTGCCTGGGAACAGCGCCGGAGGACAAAGAATATCCCGCGTTTCTCCCTGCGAGACCTGGGGGCGGGTGCCTGAGACCGGTGCCTGAGGACGGAGGAGGTCGCGCGTTTTTCCCCTTTTTTTTTTTTTTCTCTTTATGGCAAGCGCTTTTTGGAAGCCTTGAAGGGACGGGGACCCCAGTGCTAGGGAGGCACGGTGGCGGGACTGGTGAGCGGGTGGCTGGGACCGGCGCCTGAGGGCAAAGAATATCCCCCGTTTTTCCCTGCGGGACCGGTGGGCGGGTGCCTGAGACCGGCACTTGAGGACAGAGGAAATCGCGCGTTTTTCCCCTTTTTTTTTTTCTCTTTTCTGCGAGTGCTTTTTGGAAGCCTAAAAGGGACAGGGACCCCGGTGCTAGGGAGGCAGGGCGGCGGGACTGGTGAGCGGGTGCCTGGGACCGGCACCTGAGGACAAAGAATATCCCGCATTTTTCCCTGTGGGACCGGTGGGTGGGTGCCTGAGACCAGCACCTGAGGACGGAAGAAATCGCGCGTTTTTCCCCTTTTTTTTCTCTCTTTTTGCCAAGTGCTTTTTGGAAGCCTTGAAGGGACAGGGACCCCGGTGCTAGGGAGGCAGGGCGGCAGGACTGGTGAGCGGGTGCGTGGGACCAGTGCCTGAGGACAAAGAATATTGAGCGTTCCTTCCCTGCGGGACCGGTGGGTGGGTGCTTTTTGGAAGCCTTGAAAGGACAGGGACCCTGGTGCTAGGGAGACAGGGCAGCAGGACCAGTGCGCGGGTGCCTGGGACTGGCACCTGAGGGAAAAAAAAAAAAAAATCGCGTGTTTTTTCTTTTTTTTTTCCTTTCTGTTCCCTCTCTCATTGTTGCTGTTGTTGTTTTGGTTTGGAGAGTGCTTTTTGGAAATCTTAAAGGGGCAGGACAGGTCACTTAGACCAGAAGCAGGGAATCTGGGGATCTCTGGGCACTCTAACCCCCTGGGCAGCAGGGAGCACAGAGGCCCCTTACGGAGATAAATAGTCTCCTGGCTGCTCCCCCTCTAACGGGGCTCCACCATTTTGGAGGAACAGCCCCAGCCAGGCCAAGCCCACAGCAACAGTGGAGATAAACCCCAAAGCAACTGGGCAGGAAGCAGAAGCCCTGTCTGCGCACAGCTGCCCAGCACAAGCCACTAGAGGTCGCTATTCTCCCAGGAAAAGGCTACAAACCAACAAGAAGGGAAGCTCTTCCAGCGGTCACTTGTACCAGCTCTGCAGACTATCTCTATCACCATGAAAAGGCAAAACTACAGGCAGACAAAGATCACAGAGACAACACCTGAGAAGGAGACAGACCTAACTAGTCCTCCTGAAAAAGAATTCAAAATAAAAATCATGAACATGCTGACAGAGATGCAGAAAAAAATGCAAGAGCAATGGGATGAGATGCAGAGAAAAATGCAAGAGCAGTGGGATGAGATGCAGAGAAAAATGCAAGAGCAGTGGGATGAAGTCCGGAAGGAGATCACAGATGTCAGGAAAGAGATCACAGAAGTGAAACAATCCCTGGAAGGATTTATAAGCAGAATGGATAAGATGCAAGAGGCCATTGAAGGAATAGAAGCCAGAGAACAGGAACGTATAGAAGCTGACATAGAGAGAGATAAAAGGATCTCCAGGAATGAAACAACACTAAGAGAAATATGTGACCAATACAAAAGGAAAAACATTCGTATTATAGGGATACCAGAAGAGGAAGAAAGAGGAAAAGGGATAGAAAGGGTCTTTGAAGAAATAATTGCTGAAAACTTCCCCAAACTGGGGGAGGAAATAATCGAACAGACCATGGAATTATACAGAACCCCCAACAGAAAGGATCCAAGGAGGACAACACCAAGACACATAATAATTAAAATGGCAAGGATCAAGGACAAGGAAAGAGTTTTAAAGGCAGCTAGAGAGAAAAAGGTCACCTATAAAGGAAAACCAATCAGGCTAACATCAGACTTCTCAACAGAAACCCTACAGGCCAGAAGAGAATGGCATGATATACTTAATGCAATGAAACAGAAGGGCCTTGAACCAAGGATACTGTATCCAGCACGACTATCATTTAAATATGATGGTGGGATCAAACAATTCCCAGACAAGCAAAAGCTGAGGGAATTTGCTTCCCACAAACCACCTCTACAGGGCATCCTACAGGGACTGCTCTAGATGGGAGCACCCCTAAAAAGAGCACAGAACAAAACACACAACATATGAAGAAGGGAGGAGGAGGAATAAGAAGGGAGAGAAGAAAAGACTCTCCAGACAGTGTATATAACAGCTCAATAAGCGAGCTAAGTTAGGCAGTAAGATACTAAAGAAGCTAACCTTGAACCTTTGGTAACCACGAATCTAAAGCCTGCAATGGCAATAAGTACATATCTTTCAATAGTCACCCTAAATGTAAATGGACTTAATGCACCAATCAAAAGACATAGAGTAATAGAATGGATAAAAAAGCAAGACCCATCTATATGCTGCTTACAAGAAACTCACCTTAAACCCAAAGATAAGCATAGACTAAAAGTCAAGGGATGGAAAAACATATTTCAGGCAAACAACAGTGAGAAGAAAGCAGGGGTTGCAGTACTAATATCAGACAAAATAGACTTCAAAACAAAGAAAGTAACAAGAGATAAAGAAGGCCACTACATAATGATAAAGGGCTTAGTCCAACAAGAGGATATAACCATTCTAAATATATATGCACCCAATACAGGAGCACCAGCATATGTGAAGCAAATACTAACAGAACTAAAGAGGGAAATAGACTGCAATGCATTCATTGTAGGAGACTTCAACACACCACTCACCCCAAAGGATAGATCCACCGGGCAGAAAATAAGTAAAGACACACAGGCACTGAACAACACACTAGAACAGATGGACCTAATAGACATCTATAGAACTTTACATCCAAAAGCAACAGGATATACATTCTTCTCAAGTGCACATGGAACATTCTCTAGAATAGACCACATACTAGCTCACAAAAAGAGCCTCAGTAAATTCCACAATATTGAAATTCTACCAACCAATTTTTCAGACCACAAAGGTATGAAAGTAGAAATAAATTCTACAAAGAAAACAAAAAGGCTCACAAACACATGGAGGCTTAACAACATGCTACTAAATAATCAATGGATCAATGAACAAATCAAAATAGAGATCAAGGAATATATAGAAACAAATGACAACAACAACACTAAGCCCCAACTTCTGTGGGATGCAGCGAAAGCAGTCTTAAGAGGAAAGTATATAGCAATCCAGGCACACTTGAAGAAGGAAGAACAATCCCAAATGAATAGTCTAACATCACAATTATTAAAACTGGAAAAAGAAGAACAAATGAGGCCTAAAGTCAGCAGAAGGAGGGACATAATAAAGATCAGAGAAGAAATAAACAAAATTGAGAAGAATAAAACAATAGCAAAAATCAACGAAACCAAGAGCTGGTTCTTTGAGAAAATAAACAAAATAGATAAGCCTCTAGCCCAACTTATTAAGAGAAAAAGAGAGTCAACACAAATCAACATAATCAGAAATGAGAATGGAAAAATCACGACAGACTCCACAGAAATACAAAGAATTATTAAAGACTACTATGAAAACCTATATGCCAACAAGCTGGAAAACCTAGAAGAAATGGACAACTTCCTAGAAAAATACAACCTCCCAAGACTGACCAAGGAAGAAACACAAAAGTTAAACAAACCAATTACAAGCAAAGAAATTGAAACAGTAATCAAAAAACTACCCAAGAACAAAACCCCGGGGCCGGACGGATTTACCTCGGAATTTTATCAGACACACAGAGAAGACATAATACCCATTCTCCTTAAAGTGTTCCACAAAATAGAAGAAGAGGGAATACTCCCAAACTCATTCTATGAAGCCAACATCACCCTAATACCAAAACCAGGCAAAGACCCCACCAAAAAAGAAAATTACAGACCAATATCCCTGATGAACGTAGATGCAAAAATACTCAATAAAATATTAGCAAACAGAATTCAACAGTATATCAAAAGGATCATACACCATGACCAAGTGGGGTTCATCCCAGGGATGCAAGGATGGTACAACATTCGAAAATCCATCAACATCATCCACCACATCAACAAAAAGAAAGACAAAAACCACATGATCATCTCCATAGATGCTGAAAAAGCATTTGACAAAATTCAACATCCATTCATGATAAAAACTCTCAGCAAAATGGGAATAGAGGGCAAGTACCTCAACATAATAAAGGCCATATATGATAAACCCACAGCCAGCATTATACTGAACAGCGAGAAGCTGAAAGCATTTCCACTGAGATCGGGAACCAGACAGGGATGCCCACTCTCCCCACTGTTATTTAACATAGTACTGGAGGTCCTAGCCACGGCAATCAGACAAAACAAAGAAATACAAGGAATCCAGATTGGTAAAGAAGAAGTTAAACTGTCACTATTTGCAGATGATATGATACTGTACATAAAAAACCCTAAAGACTCCACTCCAAAACTACTAGAACTGATATCGGAATACAGCAAAGTTGCAGGATACAAAATCAACACACAGAAATCTGTAGCTTTCCTATACACTAACAACGAATCAATAGAAAGAGAAATCAGGAAAACAATTCCATTCACCATTGCATCAAAAAGAATAAAATACCTAGGAATAAACCTAACCAAGGAAGTGAAAGACTTATACTCTGAAAACTACAAGTCACTCTTAAGAGAAATTAAAGGGGACACTAATAAATGGAAACTCATCCCATGCTCATGGCTAGGAAGAATTAATATCGTCAAAATGGCCATCCTGCCAAAAGCAATATACAAATTTGATGCAATCCCTCTCAAATTACCAGCAACATTCTTCAATGAATTGGAACAAATAATTCAAAAATTCATATGGAAACACCAAAGACCCCGAATAGCCAAAGCAATCCTGAAAAAGAAGAATAAAGTAGGGGGGATCTCACTCCCCAACTTCAAGCTCTACTACAAAGCCATAGTAATCAAGACAATTTGGTACTGGCACAAGAACAGAGCCACAGACCAGTGGAACAGATTAGAGACCCCAGAAATTAACCCAAACATATATGGTCAATTAATATTTGATAAAGGAGCCATGGACATACAATGGCAAAATGACAGTCTCTTCAACAGATGGTGCTGGCAAAACTGGACAGCTACATGTAGGAGAATGAAACTGGACCATTGTCTAACCCCATATACAAAGGTAAACTCAAAATGGATCAAAGACCTGAATGTAAGTCACGAAACCATTAAACTCTTGGAAAAAAACATAGGCAAAAACCTCTTAGACATAAACATGAGTGATCTCTTCTTGAACATATCTCCCCGGGCAAGGAAAACAACAGCAAAAATGAGCAAGTGGGACTACATTAAGCTGAAAAGCTTCTGTACAGCGAAAGACACCATCAATAGAACAAAAAGGAACCCTACAGTATGGGAGAATATATTTGAAAATGACAGATCTGATAAAGGCTTGACGTCCAGAATATATAAAGAGCTCACACGCCTCAACAAACAAAAAACAAATAACCCAATTAAAAAATGGGCAGAGGAACTGAACAGACAGTTCTCCAAAAAAGAAATACAGATGGCCAAGAGACACATGAAAAGATGCTCCACATCGCTAATTATCAGAGAAATGCAAATTAAAACTACAATGAGGTATCACCTCACACCAGTAAGGATAGCTGCCATCCAAAAGACAAACAACAACAAATGTTGGCGAGGCTGTGGAGAAAGGGGAACCCTCCTACACTGCTGGTGGGAATGTAAATTAGTTCAACCATTGTGGAAAGCAGTATGGAGGTGCATCAAAATGCTCAAAACAGACCTACCATTTGACCCAGGAATTCCACTCCTAGGAATTTACCCTAAGAACGCAGCAATCAAGTTTGAGAAAGACAGATGCACTCCTATGTTTATCGCAGCACTATTTACAATAGCCAAGAATTGGAAGCAACCTAAATGTCCATCTGTAGATGAATGGATAAAGAAGATGTGGTACATATACACAATGGAATACTACTCAGCCATAAGAAGTGGAAAAATCCAACCATTTGCAGCAACATGGATGGAGCTGGAGAGTATTATGCTCAGTGAAATAAGCCAAGCGGAGAAAGAGAAATACCAAATGATTTCACTCATCTGAGGAGTATAGGAACAAAGGAAAAACTGAAGGAACAAAACAGCAGCAGAATTACAGAACCCAAAAATGGACTAACAGGTACCAAAGGGAAAGGAACTGGGGAGGATGGGTGGGCAGGGAGGGATAAGGTGGGGGAAGAAGAAGGGGGGTATTAAGATTAGCATGCATGGGGGGGAGGGAGAAAGGGGAGGGTGGGCTGCACAACACAGAGAGGACAAGTAGTGACTCTACAACATTTTGCTAAGCTGATGGACAGTAACCGTAATGTGGTTGTTAGGGGGGACCTGATATAGGGGAGAGCATAGTAAACATAGTATTCTTCAGGTAAGTGTAGATTAAAAATTTAAAAAAAAAAAAAAAAAAGAAAGAAAGAAAGAAAAGGGGGATTACTCCTTAACAGGATAAAACTATTGGTAAATCAAAGATCAACGCATGCTTTAAATATCCTTAATGTTGATCACTTAAAGGGTGTCAGATGATCAGCTATGGAGGTACTCTTTTCTGATAATATTCCTTTCTCTTAATTAAAAAAAAAAAAAAAAAAAGCAGTTACTGTGTGCTGACCTCCAATGAGTTCTGCACAGTGGTATAGAGGGCATGTCAAAGTGTGGGCAAAGGGTCTGTTTGTTTCTACGCAGAAGATCAAGGCCTAGCTTGGATACCCAGAAAATGAACTAAGATACGATATGAGGAGGAGCTTCCGGCATCAGCACTCTCTGGAGGACTCGTGCCGGGGGATGATCATCAAAAAGCCTCCACAGGGATCCGGACGATGCTGCGGTTGTGGCTGCATCCAGCCCACCATCTCCTGGACTTGCCATGAGAAGGAGGAGGGAGATGTCTAGGCTGGCATGTGCATACAGTGAGACAACGAATTTGACTGGATCTGTACTGTTGGAACTCAACCAGGAGTTGGGAGGGGTGCAAGTTGTAGCACCCCAAAATCTCATGACTATAGACTATCTATGGTTAAAAGAACATATGGGATGTGAACAGATCCCAGAAATGGGCTGCTTTAATTTGTCTGATGGTTCAAGTACAGTTGGAAAATATCCATCATATCATAGATAAATTTTCACAAATGCCTAGGGTGCCTAAATGGTTTTCTTGGCTTCACTGGAGATGGTTGGTAATTATAGATTTGCTTTGTTTATGTCACCATATTCCTATTATGTCAATATGTGTGTGCAAATTAGTTAGTAGTTTAAAACCTATACATACTTAAGGTACTATACAAGAAGATATGTCAAAGAAATAATCAATCCTCCCAAGTTTCCTTCATATGCTACATCTATAGCTTTTCTTCTTCCTTCCTAATTACAAACTTTAAATAGAATTCGTGCCTCATATCGAATTTACCGAGTATCATAATTCCTCCAGGTGGTAAAGATACCTCGAGACAAGTGCTGGGCATAGAAGCCACAGGGCATAAATCTGCAAAGAAGTAAAAAGCTAACCTTTGCAAACAATATGGCTTCTCTCTCACTTACCAACTTTACATTTCCCTGTATGGCCCCGGAAGATGACTGGTTAGCCAGAGACGGGTAAGATTCCTCAAGGGAGGAACAACCTAAGACAGGCACAGTCGCAGGGGGGCCATCAGGTGAGAATTTGGGGATCAACAGAGGTGAGGCTCAGAACCTCACCCCCCCTGCTTTGAGAGAAATCTTCTGCATCCGTGGATGTTTTGCTGCCCTTGTCTAGCCTGGATTAATACTTAGTCCATAGGCACACACCTGATCATCTGATCATCTACATTTGCCTTCTTACAGCACTAAACTATGTTTTCTACCTTTATCTTGCATCTACCTACCACTTCAGCATTTTATTAAAAATAAAAATAATAATAATAATAGGAGAAATGTGGGATCAACATATAAATCAAGTACAAAAATCAAATGAATATTCATATTTGACCTGATGGTTTATAGGTCATATTGCATGATCAAAACCGAAAGTTTCTGTGATGACTGCCCTTGTACTGTTCACCATGTAAGAATTTATTCACTCTGTAAGAATTCGTTCACCATGTAAGAACTTGTTCGTTATGCTTCAGAAGATTGGAGACTGACGAGAATTAGGCTTGAGATGGATTAATGATTGTACATTGAGCATTGACCCCCCTATACTGAATTTTATTGTTGTTAACAACCATTTGATCAATAAATATGAGAGATGCCCTCTAAAAAAAAAAAAAAAAAAAAAAAAAAAAAAAAAAAAAAAAAAAAAATCTCCAATTGAAAGGGTCCTGGATTTCATATGAATGGGCTCACAGTAGTGTCCATCCGGAGCGAATTATGGCCTTGGTGTGGACACAGTGATGGTTCACCTCAGCTCGGCCATGTGGCAGTTACATGCCCTGCAGTCATAGATATCTGAGGCACTTCTTGTAACCACAGTTAGTTTTGTGTGTGGACAGCACAGGTTGTTACAAGAAGTCTTGTATTTGCGTGCACCAGAGGTCATTCACCCTGAGAAACTAAGACAGTTCCTTCCTAACATTGTCTGAAGTTCCACCGTAAGAGACTAATTCCTTTGCTTAAGTGTTGCCCTGTCTTCCAGATCAACTCTGGGAGAAGTAAAATATTGACTCACTAACACTTTGGTATGAACAAATTATCCGAATTTTTATTCTATGAAGGAAGGAATCTGGGGAAACATGAGGACATATGAAGTTTGGGTGAATAGCACTTAAGGGAAGGGACACAAACATGAAAGACTGGGGTGGTCCACTTCCCAACTGTGCCTGTGGCTTGTCCTGCTAGAAATGGAACAAAACCAACATTCAGACTCTCTAGCAAGGTAGCAAGTGAGATGTGCAGGAAATGAGTGGTGACGCTCCTTACCAGTGTCGCTTTCCCCTTCTGAATATTTTCAAGGAGGGTTTGTTTTTCTGGGTGGTTTGGGAAATTAAGCAAATATTATCCCCGTGGCTGGACAGCAATATTTGATATGGGAAGGAGGGAAGAGACCCCATGAGATTTCGGAGGTTGATCCATGAATCAACTCAATCAGAATCCCTAGAACTCAAAAATATACATTTCTTGCTCACCCTCCCCACCCATGTCCTTTCACCCCAAACTAATTGAATTAGAACCTCTGGGGATGGGGTCCAGGAATCAGTACTTTTAGAAGTATTTCTGGTAATTTTTATGAACACTAAATTTGAGAACCCAGTTTCAAGAGTAGTTATGGTAGGACAGAGGACATAAAGAACATAGCCAGGGAGTTTTCCTATATATCATACAGCAGTGTTAGAGATAGTCATCAAGCTGTACATTACATCTCTGTATTTATTTATCTTATAACTGAAAGTTCATACCTTTTGACCACCTTTCTCTAATTGCCTAACCTCCTGCCTCTGGCAACCAGGATCTCTTTTCCTGTAAGTTAGTTTTTATGTTTTTAATTTTTTTAGATTCCACATATAGGTGAGATCATATACTGTCTGTCTTTCTCTGACTTATTTTATTTAGCATAATGCCTTCAAGATCCATCCATGTTGTTGCAATGGCAGGAGTTCCTTGTTTTTTATGGCTGAATAATATTCCATTGTGTATGTGTATATATACACATATATGTATATATACATAACCACAGCTTCTTTATCCATTCACCCACTGATGGACACTTAGGTTGTTTCCATGTCTTGGCCATTGTAAATATTGCTGCTATGAATATGGGGGTGCAGATATCTTAGAGTTTGGGTTTTTTTTGGTATCATTAATCTACAATTACATGAGGAACATTATGTTTACTAGACTATCCCCTTCACCAAGTCCCCCCCACAAACCCCATTAGAGTTAGTGTTTTGTTTCCTTTGAATAAATACCCGAGAGTGGGATTGCTAGATCATATGGTAGTTCTACTTCTAATTTTTTGAGTATCCTCCATACCATCTTCCATAGGTCTACACCAATGTACAATCCCACCAACAGTGCACAAGGGCTCCCTTTTCTTCACATCCTCACCGGAATTTATCTTTTGCCTTTCTGATGATGGCCATTCTAACAGCCCTTTACCTACCTTGATTTTTCTTCATAGCATTTAGCATATTCTAGAACACTATATAACTTACTTAGTGAGTTTATTTCCTATGTCTCCCAACATAAAGTAAACTCTATACAAGCAGGGATTTTTGTTTGTCTTGTTCCCTGCTGGATGCCCAGGACCTAGAACAGTGCCTAGCACATGGCAGGCAGCAGATGCTTGTTAAATGACTAACCAAATTGCATGGAGAGGATGAGAGAAGACATTTTACAAAATGGTTCCATACAGATCACAAGAGGTCTACTAGTTTAGGTCGTCAACAAAAGCATGCAAATCATTTCAAAATAGGTAGTAATAAAATTTTATTCAGTGTGTACTATGTGCTAGGAACTTTTATCAGTATTATCTCCTTATATTATTGAAAATTGAGGACCAAAGAAGTTAAGGAACTTGTCCAAGGTCACACAACTATCAAGAGGCAGAACTAGAATTTGAATTAAAAGTTAAATGTGAGTCCAAACGCTTTGTGTTTAGCAAGGACACTGCTGCTTCAGAATACAGACATTCCTAATGATTTTCAACCTCTGTCCTCTGCCTCTTTAAAAATCAGTTTACAAGCTTAAAGCTGTGGCTCTATACACTGTTTCTGAAAGGTTTATTTTAATTATAGTAATATTACTTCATTACTTGGCTAAGAGTTTCTATGGGCACTTAGAGGAGGTTGTGCTCTTATCCTTCTGAATTTCTGAGATTTTAGAATCGGTTGATCTGTTGACTTTGCAACTTCTTAAGGCTGTTGAAGAAATTCTGTAACTTCAAAGACTCCTCTCCCCTTTTGGACTTTTAAAACTCTTCAGGGGTCCTTCTGAAGTCAGTCAGCACAGGCTGTCTTATAGTGGTCTATCTCACTCAAGTCAACAGATTTTTTTGGTATCTGTGTGTGGCTCTGGGGGCTCAGAGAATAAATGCAAGGGCCTTGCTTCCTGGGGCTCTCGGTAGAGCCGGGGAGAATGATGGAGAACAGACATAGCAGAGACTATGAAGTAGCTTCTCCCTAGGAAGGGGGGTTGTAGGAGCCAAGTGGGGCTGCAGTGGGGGTTGGATGGATTTACCTGTGCGAAGGGAAAGGGGATAGATTCCTCGGGGGTGGGAGGTGGGGGAAGGGGAAAGATTCCCTGGGGCAGGTAAAGTCCAAGGTAGATTTGATCAAGTCCAGGGTTTGGGATGAAGGGAAAGGCCATTCTAGCAGTCAAAGAGAGCTTGAGTGACGGGCAGGGCCAAGTCAGATGTTGTGTATTTGGTGGAAGCTAGGATGCCCACCTTGGTGTGTGCTGGGAAAAGGGTTGGAAATGTGGTGATTGGTTCACACTGTGAGGAGCCAGGATGACGGGTGGAGAGTGTAGAACCCTTACAGAAGATTCTGAAGGAGATGCATAACCTGCTCCAGATAACGGTCTGCAGTGGTGTAGGGGTGGGTGGGAATCATGGCCTATTGTCTGGTCTAATATGCTTTTCTGGAAGGAACCTCCATCCAGAGCACACCCTTTCTCACTTACCTTTGTGTACCTGCCAGTGCTCTACTTAGACACTTGGTGAATACACATTGATTAAATGTATGTTTACACACGTGTACACACCCACATGCCAATTTCTTATTTCTCTTTTTTCTTGGATGTTTTATTTTAAGTAGGGCAATTAGAAAGAGATTCAGATATCACGAGGAAGATTTCTAATTCATGTTGGCTGCAGGCTGGCATGTATTGTGGGCAACAGGCTTTGGTTTCTTTGTACATTGATTTGCTTATTGTAAGATGACAGCATTTCTTCCTCTTTCTCTTTCATGGGTTTTGTCAAAATTTGGACTGCTCCACATATCTCCCTGGTCAGAAAAAATGCCCCACACTAATGATAGGACATTTTAGGACTGAGTTAATGCAGAGATCCAATGGTCAGATAATTGGGTTACCAATGCTACTGCCTGCTTAGAGGTAAAAAGGAAAAGGTAAAATGTTAATTTTCTTGCACTCTGGATCTCTTAATTTTCTCAGCTAGAAAACTATTCATAAACTTACATAGAAAATGTATACTCTTAAAAGAAAAATTAAAAATACCTATCAACTACAATTTCAAGGAATGGAAATAATTACGGATTTTTTTGTGCTTGACTTAACTACAATTCATTTTTAGAAGTGTGAACACTTGTCTACAACATTTTTTTTTTTGAGAGGGCATCTCTCATATTTATTGATCAAATGGTTGTTAACAGTTAACAACAATAAAATTCTGTGCAGGGGACTCAATGCATAATCATTAATCCACCCCAAGCCTAATTCTCATCAGTCTCCGATCTTCTGAAGCACAACGAACAAGTTCTTACATGGTGAACAAATTCTTACATAGTGAATAAGTTCTTACATGGTGAACAGTACAAGGGCAGTCATCACAAAAACTTCCGGTTTTGATCACGCGTTATGAACTATAAACAATCAGGTCAAATATGAATATTCATTTGATTTTTATACTTGATTTATATTTGAATCCCACATTTCTCCCTTATTATTATTATTATTATTATTATTATTATTATTATTTTTAATAAAATGCTGAAGTGGTAGGTAGATGCAAGATAAAGGTAGAAAACATAGTTTAGTGCTGTAAGAAAGCAAATGTAGATGATCAGGTGTGTGCCTATAGGCTAAGTATTAATCCAAGCTAGACAAGGGCAACAAAACATCCACGGATGCAGAAGATTTCTCTCAAAACAGGGGGGGTGAGGTTCTAAGCCTCACTTCTGTTGATCCCCAATTTCTCACCTGATGGCCCCCCTGCGACTGTGCCTGTCTTAGGTTGTTCCTCCCTTGAGGAATCTTACCCGTCTCTGGCTAGCCAGTCATCTTCCGGGGCCATACAGGGAAATGTGAAGTTGGTAAGTGAGAGAGAAGCAATATTGTTTGAAAAGGTTAGCTTTTTACTTCTTTGCAGATTTATGCCCTGTGGGTTTTATGCCCAGCATTTGTCTTGAGGTATCTTTACCACTTGGAAGAATTATGATACTCGGTAAATTCGATATGATTGCCTACAACATTTTATGGATTGAATTCAGAGAGAGAACCTGACAAAGAGAGACTGAGAGACCTTCAGACATTTAGCTACTTGCCTGCATTTAGAAAGTTTATTGAGATGTAGAATAAAAATGAACAGAAGCAAATATTATCCACTAAATGCCAAAGCATAATCCATGGTCAAATGACTTGGCCTGCACTTAGAAATAAAGATGAACTCCTTTCTCCATATCTAAAGACTAATCTGTTTCTTCATTCTCTTGGCATCATTTTCCCAAAACACATACACAACTATAGATAAACAACTATAGATGGAATTCTGACCTTATATCCAGTTCCACCCCAAAAATTCTTAACCAGTTTAAATTTATTCAGAAATGAAAATCTACTCCAGTCAATGGATTAACTACTTTATAGGTCTTTGTTATGTTCTATTTATAGTTATTAAGTCTTCATATACCCTAGAAAATTGATGAAGTCTTACAGTTTTGTATTGTTTATAGTTTACTGTTAATACCACTTGTCCAACACCAAATGCAATGCTGTCATATTTCCCTACATATATGTATAACAATAACAATATTATACCCAGCAGTAATAATAGTATAACTCCATTCAGGTACCCGGACCCAATTCCAATGTAAGTATGTGGGAGGGGGTCTTCCCACACATACTAACACCAAGCAATTCTCAAACACCAGCAGGGTGTTGGAGAACTCTGCTCAATTCTGATGCTCTCTTACTGGAGACAGTACCAGATTCCCCAGGTTAAGCACTCCATCCTACGAGACTGCCCTCCACCCACAACTCCAGATGCAGGTTGCAGGCTCCAGGCAGTTACTTGTGCTTCTGACCTACCGGCTACAGATTGGACCTCCCCTTTAGGTTCGATTAATTTGCTAGAGTTGCTCACAGAACTCAGGAAAACACTTAACATTTACCAATTAATAAAGGATACTGTAAAGGATACAGGTTAACAGCCAGATGAAGAGATACATATGGCAAGATCCCAAGTGGAGGAGCTTCTATCCTCGTGGAGCTTGGGGCCTGGCTTGGTTCATGGAGGCATTCTGGTTCACCAAGTGTGGAAGCTCTCCCTCACTGAGAAGCAGGACGAAAATGAGCAGAACAGAGCAGACAGAGCGCAATAAGCTCTTCTTAGGGGATTGTGAGGGTTTCATTGCATAGTCATGATTGACTAAATTGTTAGCCATTGGCTGATTCAACTTCCAGCCCCTGCCCTTGGGTGGGGGTCTAAAAAGTCACTCATTAACATGACAAAACACTCATTTCACCTTTAAGACTCTGCAATGTTTTCAGGAACTGTGCATGAAGATAAAATATACCTGGGTGATATATATTTGGTTATATGAGTGACCAAATATGTATTTCTTGTGATTCATTATATCATATTTACAAAGTATGTTTCATCCATTACCCCATGCAAATCCTACTGCCCTATAAAGGAAGACATTCCTATCTGATTTTACAGTTAAAAAACTCAAGCTTCTGATATTTCTTGAGATCACTTGGATAGCACATGACAGGGTCATGTCCAGTATCTTTATATACAGCAGACTCCTATACCAGATTTGAGCCCCCAAAATGCACTGCAGTAAAACCACAAATCTTTGTAGGGAAATCAATTGTGCTCTAATTTCTAAGTACTTGATTCAAACAGAAATTAAGAGTATAAAATTTAAATTAAAAATAGGCCACTAACATTTATTGTATGCTTACTATGTGCTAGCTATTGAAAAGTACATGCATTATCTCCTTTAATCCTCTTGACAACCCTAAGAAGTGGGGCACTATAGTTAGTTACTTCCATTTTTATGGATGAAGAAAGGGCTTATAAAGGTTAAGAAAAAACATCAAAAGTCACATGGCCAGTGAATCGCAGAACTATGTTTGAACTCAGTCTATTAGATGCCAGAGCTAAGGGCTTACCTACTCTTCTAGTTTTCAAGGAGGGCCCATTGACAGTGGTTTTTACATGACACAGAAAACAACTATAGATAATGTCCATTGAGTGTTTCCTCTATGCAGATATAATGTATGTTTTACATGCAATTTCTCAGTTTGCTCCTTGTGACAAACCTGTGAAGGAGGAACACATTTTGCTCTTGTTTTATAGATGGTACAACTGAGGCACAGAGAAGTGAAGTACCTTGATTATGTTCACACAGCTAGTAAGTGGCAGAGTTGGGATCTGAACTCACATAATGCTCACTTCCTGTCTCTCTCATGCTGCAGCCCAGCCTTTTCTCATTCTGTTTTGGTCAAAGGCTGGAAAGAGGTGCAATTGTTCAGGGTGCTCAGGGCTCTTGGGCATGTTAAGGGGGCAAGGTCATGCCTTCTTGGATTAGCTGGTAATAAGCAAACTTTTCCTACTGAAAAAAGGAAGAATTCAGTAGGAACTCTCTACAAGGACCTGGGTGTGGGGACATTATGGGTGTTGAGCAGTAAATATGCTTCGAAGATTTTCACTGTAAGGCAGGGGTTTGAACAAGTTATAAGTGTGTTTACTCCCAGGGGCCTGAAGAGAGAACAAGGTTAGGTTAATTAGCTATTAATAACAGTTGACGATAAGAAAAAAGCAACTCAGGGACTGTGGTTGTCACAGTCCCTTAAATAGATTATCAGGCTAATACTTGCTATGTGTTTTTATTATTGTTATTGGTGTCAGGCACACAGAATTAGATGAATCATAATCCTTGCTTTATAACACACTGTACTCTCAAACAACCCAGCCAGTCCTCCTGACTTGTTTACACTGATTATTGTATTAAATAATTCTATTTTAAAGCATAGTTGAGAACATATTGTAATATATGCTTCTGGGACTCTGGGCCCAGAACTACATCTCTGGCATGTAGTTTGTGTAATCTTTTCCCACATTCTGGACATAAAACCAAGGAGGAAATGGCTTTGGTGAATCAGCCCTGAAACTCAGAACATGGAGGCAAGTGACCCTGCCATTTATTAGAAGCTGCTGTCCTTTCCACCAAGGGTTAAAGTTTCAGGGCAGAGTCAGCCAGGGGGGTTGGTGAGAGCATAGTATTCCTGCCATTCTCTCCCAATTCCAAGGAGATGAAACAAATGAGTGATCATTTTCCAGTAACTGAAGCCGTGTTTCCGGGGCCTGAGCACGCTCACCATCCCTCTGCCAGTTAGAGCCATCGCTCACACCCTGCGTCCTTTGCCTTGGGAGGGCCGTTGGGGTGAAGCTGGCAGAGCTGCTACTGACAGGGAAAGTCAGGGAGTCTGCACACTGTTGGAACTCCTCTCACCAGGTGTTTCCAGGGAGAAGCAGCCATTGCTTTGGAGGGAAACCTCTTCTCGGCCTCCCCAGGACTCAGACTTTCATGCTTGTCTTTCTTCCTCATCAAAACTTCTTTGTTTCTACAGAGACCACATCTTTCCCATCTTCCCTGCTCCAAAGTGGATGTTAATTTTGACACCAAAGTGGGACCGGGCATTTTGTGTTTCTGGTGGTTGAGGTCATTGTAAAGACTCTCCCTCTGTTGAGGGCATTTGGGGTAGTTTTTCTTTTCTGGTTACTTGTCTCTAGTTTGGTGGCACATTACAGTGGCTAAGAGCATGAACTCTGACTGGCTTCAAGTTCCAGCTCCAACATTTACTAGCACATTTGTAAAAGATAAGCCAGGCGGAGAAAGACAAGTACCAAATGATTTCACCTGTATGTGGAGTACACAAATAAAACAAAACAGAAGGATCAAAAAAGCAGTGGACTCCCAGACACCGAGAGGAGACTAGTCGTTACCAAGGGAGAGGGCGTAGGAAGGGTGGGGGGGATGGGGATAAAGGGGCACAATAATTCACAATTACAATATAAGTTGGTCACAGGGATGGTAGTACAGCACGAAGAATACAGTTAATGATTCTGTAACATCTTACTACGTGGATAGCACTAGAGGGGGTGAGGATTTAATAATAGGGGTAACTGTTGAAGCACTGTGTTGTGTATTTGAAACCAACATAAGATTGTGTATCAATGATACTTTAATTTAAAAAAAAACACCTTTGGCACCTACCCTTAGGGAAAATGGAAACAATCCTGGGGAGGAAGAGAACTTTTGAGGTCTCATTACGAGCTGTGGAAAGAGTCAAGAGGGTAGTATATCCATAAATCAAAAGTAAGTTGCCTTTTAAAGGAATAATCTGAAAACTAAAATTCTTGAAAATGAAATCTTGAAAATATGATTACCCGAATTAATTTAAAAATTCCACAAAAGTTTAAAAAACAAAATAGAAGCAGCCAAAAACTGAATTAGTAATCTAGGAGATAATGCTGATAAAAAGAAATACTCTAAAACCTTAGAGACCTCATATAAAAAATGATGAAGATGAGAAAAAGGCCTAGAAAAAATTTAAGAGTTCACCCTTCATCTCTTCCAATAGGAGCATCCAATAGGATGAAAAGAGAATGTCGGGGGGGGGAGGATGTAACTTTTTCAAAATAGAGAAATGACTTGGGTCTTCAGATTGAAAGGGGTCCCTCTAGATACATATTGGTGAATTTCTGCCCTGAATGGATAAAAAGAAAATCCTTAAAGTTTTCAGAAAGTAAGAAGGTTGCCTCTGAGGGGACTCAAGACTCCTGTCAGCAACACTGGATGTTAAAAAATGGTGGTGTGGTGAGTTCCAGATTCTGAGGGAATATAGAAGTACATACCAGCTAGACTAAACACAAAAGTACCTTCAATTACAGGCAAGGACTTAGAAAGATTGTCTTCCACATAGTTTTCCTAGAATAGTTAGAGCTGTACAGGAAGAAAAGGAACCCAAGAAAGAGAGAAACAGGGGATCCAAGAAACCAGTCTAGGAGGACAAAGACCAGAGATCCCAGGGTGATGATAGTTGCTCCCCACAGATGGCAGTGAGTCCAAGTTAGAAGAGGAAGTCAGGGCTCTGTGGACACAGTCTTCAGGAAGAAAGGGTGACACTACACACATGGTGTGATTAGGATCTAGAAGTGTCGCTCTAGCCTGCTATCAATGAGATGGTGGCATAAGTCTTGTTTTTTTCAACAAGAAAAAGAATGGCCACTGGATATTCTCAGAAATAAAATGAAACACTCCAAAAGAAAGTCATGGTCTAAACATGAAGGAAGTTTCTGAGCAGTTGGTGGTATATAAGAAATAGCGATGGACCCTCTGAATTAAATAAAATCTGAATTTGTGAAGAATACTTGGTATAAACATTTCTCTGGGTTGTGTGGTGGTTTACTCCTGAAAGTAGTTTGCCACTTTCAGAGCATACTTTTTTTTTATGCATCAGCTTTTCCCTAATAATTTTCTTTGGAGAATTACCCAGAAAGTAAACTTAGGTATAATGTTTTGTTACCATTCTGTTTCCCTCTAAAAAACAAACAAAACTAAAAACAAAAAAACTCTGAACATGATTTGTGTAACCTACATAGCAATGGTGACTTTGGATTTTGATAGATAGTCATCAAAAGCTCAGTATCTGGGAATTTATGGCCATTAAGAAGCATAAACTTAAAAATCCATTAACCCTAGTGTAAAAGCCCCATTTTTTTAATTTTGGTATCACTAATCTAAACTTACATGAGGAACATTATGTTTACTACACTCCCCCCTTAACCAAGTCCCCCCCCCACATACCCCATTATTCACTGTCCATCAGCATAGTAAGATGCTGTAAAATCACTACTTGTCTTCTCTGTGATGCACAGCCCTCCCTGTAGTCCCCCCTCACATTATACATGCTAATCATAAGGCCCCCTTTCTTCTTCCCTCCTTCTCCCTCCCTTCCCACCCATCCTCCCGAATCCCTTTCCCTTTGGTAATTGTTAGTCCATTCTTGGGTTCTGCGATTCTGCTGCTGTTTTGTTCCTTCAGTTTTTCCTTTGTTCTTATATTCCACATATGAGTGAAATCATTTGGTACTTGTCTTTCTCAGCCTGGCTTATTTCACTGAACATAATACCCTCTAGCTCCATCCATGTTGTTGCAAATGGTAGGATTTGTTTTCTTCTTATGGCTGAATAATATTCCATTGTGTATATGTACCACATCTTCTTTATCCATTCATCTACTGATGGACACTTCGGTTGCTTCCATTCCTTGGCTATTGTACATAGTGCTGCGACAAATATAGGGGTGCGTCTGTCTTTTTCAAACTGGGCTGCTACATTTTTTTTTTAACATTAAACAATACAAAAAAAATACATTGTGATTTTATTTTTGTTTGTATCATAGTTCTCAGCTGAAATACTGTTTATATAGCAAAGGGGAGAGTTGAAGCAGATACCTGCTAAGTGAACTAAATACCTCTTATTAATAAGAAAATATATCTTATTCATTAAATTTATTTTTTATTATACATTACATAGCTATAACTATGTGCCAGAAATTGTTTGAAATGTTTTATGACTATTGACTGGTTTAATCTTAAGTAATGACTCATTTAACCAGTAACTCTAGCTTTAGGGTCCAGATTTTCAACACCTTTGTAATACTACCTCTCCAGGGAACATTGTTGATTTGGATTTCTCATTTGCATGCTATCTGTCCTAATTGCTAAAGCTCTCTTTGAGGTTATTTTGGGGTCTCAGTAATCAAACACCTAGAAAAGGTTGAAGATCTATGTATCTTACAGTGATTTTCATACTACAGTGAAAAATGCTGTGATTTTTTTTTAAACACATAGATACACATGTATTAGCCAATACAATCACATAGATACATATTTAATCACTTACAGTATTTTTTTTTTTTAGCTGACTGGTGAAATTTTTATTCTTAGTATGTAGACCAATCATTTGACTTGTGAAATTGGTTTCAAAAAGCTTGCAGGAAAATGGCTTTGACAAGATGTCACACTGTGAGATATGGGTGACAAGATGAATCTCAGTGAATAGTGCAAAGGAAGATGACGTAAATTAATTTCAAAATAACAGCTTGATTCTGCTGATAGAGGGAAAAGAACATTGATTGTAACAGGACCGTCAAGGATACTCCTGAGGCTTTACAAATACAGAAATAACTAGTGGAGGAGAATTTTAGATTTTGGTTTTCATAGACAGAATAGTCAAAATAATGAGAAGGAAATCTTCAGTAAAATACAGCTAGAAATGTTCACTCAGATTAAGACCGGAGAGTCTGAATTCTCTTATGAACCTCTCAATCTCTTGAGAGGTAAAAAACAAGTTGGAAATCCCTGAGACTGTCATGGGCTGCTACATTTTTAGGGTAAATTCCTAGAAGTGGAATTCCTGGGTCAAATGGTATTTCTATTTTGAGCATTTTGAGGAACCTCCATGCTGCTTTCCACAATGGTTGAACTAATTTACATTCCCACCAGCAGTGCAGGAGGGTTCCCCTTTCTCCACAACCTCACTAACATTTGTTGTTGTTTGTCTTTTGGATGGTGGTGATCCTTACTGGTGTGAGATGATATCTCATTGTGGTTTTAATTTGCATTTCTCTGATGACTAGCGATGTGGAGCATCTTTTCATGTGTCTGTTGGCCATCTGAATTTCTTCTTTAGAAAACTGTCTATTCAACTTCTCTGCCCATTTTTTAATTGGATTGTTCACTTTTTGTTTGTTAAGGTGTGTGAGCTCTTTATATATTTTGGATGTCAAGCCTTTATCGGATCTGTCATTTATATGAATATATTCTCCCATACTGTAGGGTACCTTTTTGTTCTATTGATGGTGTCCTTTGCTGTACAGAAACTTTTCAGCTTGATATAGTCTCACTTGTTCATTTTTGCTTTTGTTTCCCTTGCTGGGGGGGATATGTTCATGAAGAAGTCACTTATGTTTATTTCCAAGAGATTTTTGCCTATGTTTTTTTCTGAGTTTTATGGTTTCACGGCTCACATTCAGGTCTTTGATCCATTTTGAATTTACTTTTGTGTACGGGGTTAGACAATGATCCAGTTTCATTCTCTTACATGTAGCTGTCCAGTTTTGCCAACACCAGCTGTTGAAGAAGCGGTCATTTCCCCACTGAATGTCCATGGCTCCTTTATCATATACTAATTGGCCATATATGTTTGGGTTAATGTCTGGGGACTCTATTCTGTTCCACTGGTCTGTGACTCTGTTCTTGTGCCAGTACCAAATTGTCTTGATTACTGTGGCTTTGTAGTAGAGCTTGAAGTTGGTGAGCAAGATCCACCCCCCCACACTTTATTCTTCCTTCTCAGGATTGCTTTGGCTATTCAAGGTCTTTGGTGGTTCCATATGAATTTTAGAACTATTTGTTCTAGTTCATTGAAGAATGCTGTTGGTAATTTGATAGGGATTGCATCAGATCTGTATATTGCTTTGGGCAGGATGGCCATTTTGACATTATTAATTCTTCCTAGCCAAGAGCATGGGATTAGTTTCCATTTGTTGGTGTCCTCTTTAATTTCTCTTAAGAATGTCTTGTAGTTTTTGGGGTATAGGTCTTTCACTTCCTTGGTTAGGTTTATTCCTAGATATTTTATTCTTTTTGATGCAATTGTGAATGGAATTGTTTTCCTGGTTTCTCTTTCTATTAGTTCATTGTTAGTGTATAAGAAAGCCTCAGGTTTCTGTGTATTAATTTTGTATCCTGCAACTTTGCTGTATTCCGATATCAGTTCTAGTAGTTTTGGAGTAGAGTCTTTAGGGTTTTTTATGTACAATATCATGTCATCTACAAACAGTGACAGTTTGACTTCTTCTTTACCAATCTGGATTCCTTGTATTTCTTTGTTTTGTCTAATTGCTGTAGCTAGGCCCTCTAGAACTGGATTTGTTGAATAACAAATGTTGAATAACAGTGGGGAGAGTGGGCATCCCTGTCTTGTTCCCGATCGCAGAGGAAATCAGGAAAACAATTCCATTCACCATTGCATCAAAAAGAATAAAATACCTAGGAATAAACCTAACCAAGGAAGTGAAAGACTTATACTCTGAAAACTACAAGTCACTCTTAAGAGAAATTAAAGGGGACACTAATAAATGGAAACTCATCCCATGCTCATGGCTAGGAAGAATTAATATCGTCAAAATGGCCATCCTGCCGAAAGCAATATACAAATTTGATGCAATCCCTCTCAAATTACCAGCAACATTCTTCAATGAATTGGAACAAATAATTCAAAAATTCATATGGAAACACCAAAGACCCCGAATAGCCAAAGCAATCCTGAAAAAGAAGAATAAAGTAGGGGGGATCTCACTCCCCAACTTCAAGCTCTACTACAAAGCCATAGTAATCAAGACAATTTGGTACTGGCACAAGTACAGAGCCACAGACCAGTGGAACAGATTAGAGACCCCAGAAATTAACCCAAACATATATGGTCAATTAATATTTGATAAAGGAGCCATGGACATACAATGGCAAAATGACAGTCTCTTCAACAGATGGTGCTGGCAAAACTGGACAGCTACATGTAGGAGAATGAAACTGGACCATTGTCTAACCCCATATACAAAGGTAAACTCAAAATGGATCAAAGATCTGAATGTAAGTCACGAAACCATTAAACTCTTGGAAAAAAACATAGGCAAAAACCTCTTAGATATAAACATGAGTGATCTCTTCTTGAACATATCTCCCCGGGCAAGGAAAACAACAGCAAAAATGAGCAAGTGGGACTACATTAAGCTGAAAAGCTTCTGTACAGCGAAAGACACCATCAATAGAACAAAAAGGAACCCTACAGTATGGGAGAATATATTTGAAAATGACAGAAAATGTGCATACAGTGAGACAATGAATTTGACTGGATCTGTACTGTTGGAACTCAACCAGGAGTTGGGAGGGGTGCAAGTTGTAGCACCCCAAAATCTCATGACTATAGACTATCTATGGTTAAAAGAACATATGGGATGTGAACAGATCCCAGAAATGGGCTGCTTTAATTTGTCTGATGGTTCAAGTACAGTTGGACAATATCCATCATATCATAGATAAATTTTCACAAATGCCTAGGGTGCCTAAATGGTTTTCTTGGCTTCACTGGAGATGGCTGGTAATTATAGATTTGCTTTGTTTATGTCACCGTATTCCTATTATGTTAATATGTGTGTGCAAATTAGTTAGTAGTTTAAAACCTATACATAATTAAGGTACTATACAAGAAGATATGTCAAAGAAATAATCAATCCTCCCAAGTTTCCTTCATATGCTACATCTATAGCTTTTCTTCTTCCTTCCTAATTACAAACCTTAAATAGAATTCGTGCCTCATATCGAATTTACCGAGTATCATAATTCCTCCAGGTGGTAAAGATACCTCGAGACAAGTGCTGGGCATAGAAGCCACAGGGCATAAATCTGCAAAGAAGTAAAAAGCTAACCTTTGCAAACAATATGGCTTCTCTCTCACTTACCAACTTTACATTTCCCTGTATGGCCCCGGAAGATGACTGGTTAGCCAGAGACGGGTAAGATTCCTCAAGGGAGGAACAACCTAAGACAGGCACAGTCGCAGGGGGGCCATCAGGTGAGAATTTGGGGATCAACAGAGGTGAGGCTCAGAACCTCAACCCCCCTGCTTTGAGAGAAATCTTCTGCATCCGTGGATGTCTTGCTGCCCTTGTCTAGCCTGGATTAATACTTAGTCTATAGGCACACACCTGATCATCTGATCATCTATATTTGCCTTCTTACAGCACTAAACTATGTTTTCTATCTTTATCTTGCATCTACCTACCACTTCAGCATTTTATTAAAAATAAAAATAATAATAATAATAGGAGAAATGTGGGATCAACATATAAATCAAGTACAAAAATCAAATGAATATTCATATTTGACCTGATGGTTTATAGGTCATATTGCATGATCAAAACCGAAAGTTTCTGTGATGAATGCCCTTGTACTGTTCACCATGTAAGAATTTATTCACTCTGTAAGAATTTGTTCACCATGTAAGAACTTGTTCGTTATGCTTCAGAAGATTGGAGACTGACGAGAATTAGGCTTGAGATGGATTAATGATTGTACATTGAGCATTGACCCCCCTATACTGAATTTTATTGTTGTTAACAACCATTTGATCAATAAATATGAGAGATGCCCTCTCAAAAAAAAAAAAAAAAAAAAAAAGAATAGTAAATACAAAATATTAAAAAAAATAAATAAATAAAACTAAGACTTTTTGGAGAAATGGTTAATCCCAGGTTTGGGGAAGGAAATATACAAGATGAACGTGAATCATGTTATACCAGAAAGAAAAAAAGCAGTGTCATGTCAAAAGGACTCAGAAGGTACTTGAATAGACTCCAGCTGACCAACGATGGAACCATTTGAGCATTCTATAAAGAGTAATAATTACAATAGATCAAAAATCACTAAACATGCTTAAATCTATCTTAGTTTGGGTGTTCCCCCTAAGCAGCACATGAAACAAAGAATTGGTTACTGGTATTTTATTTCAGAAGTCATCTGGTTCTGAGCTTTTCTTTGTTGGGAGGTCTTTTTTGATTGCTGCTTCAATCTCTGCGCTGGTAATAGATCTATTCCGATTTTCTATTTCTTCATGATTCTTGATAGGTGTATGTTTCAGGAATATATCCATTTCTTCTTAGTTGTCCAATTTGTTGGTGTATAACTGTTCATAGTAGTCTCTTGTGATCCTTTGTATATCTGTGGTGTCAGTTGTAATGACTCTCTCATTGCTGAATTTGAGTCCTCTCTCCCTTGGTGAGTCTGTCTAAGGTGTGACTATTATGTGTATCTTTTCATAAAAACAGTTCTTACTTTCATTGATCTTTTCTATTGTATTTTTAGTCTCTATTTTATTTCCATTCTGATCTTTATTTTTCCTTCCTTGTATTTTGTTCTTTTTCTAGTTCCCTAAGGTGTAAAGTTGTTTGAGATCTTGTTCTTAATGTACACATTTATCAGTATGAACTTCCCTCTTAGAACTGCTTTTGCTGCATCCTGTAAATTTTGATATGTTGCATTTCCATTTTCTTTGGTCTCAAGATATTTTTTTATTTCTCTTTATTTTTTGACTCACTGGTTGTTCAGTAGCATGTTGCTTAATCTCCAAAGTATTTCTGGATAGTCCAGTTTTCTTCTTGTAACTGATTTCTAGTTTCATACTATTGTAGTTTTGGAAAAATGCTTGGTAGGATTTCAGTCTTCTTGAATGTATTAGGGCTTGTTTTATGCCCTAACATATGATCTGTCCTAGAGAATGTTCCATGTACACTTCCAATAGACTTTCAAGAATTAGTAGAGAATTTAGGAAATTTGTACACTAACTAGATAATTGATATTAAAAAAATATTTTTAGGCATGAGGAAATATACTGTAAATAATGAAATTTGAGTTTAATTTAGAATGGAGAGTGAAAATGAATCCCTTCTCATTTTTGACATTTTATCATAGGAATCAGTTCATTGACAATGTTAAAAATTTGTTTGGAATAGATGCTACTGCCCCTTATGAAGAAATTTGCTTATGGATAGATCAATTATTTATACGTCAAAAATTTTTGAAAAGGAGCTAGCTATGAATACAGACATACCAATCTTTAGATCTGTGATAAGCTGAGAAAACATAAAAGGAACCAAGGACTGAACTATAAAATGGTATTTTTTCCCCATTACTATGAAAAATAGAGAAAGGATGAAAAACTCATTCCTTTTAGTTTACTGAAAATCAAGACAAAAATACTGGTTCAAGTGATTTGAAAGGGCCTGATTTGTTCTTTTTGAAGGAAGTCAAGCAAGTGACACCTTTAAATAGGGGAAGCGAGGCAGTCTCTTCCCCCGTGGGACAGTTAATGTTATGCTAACTGTCCTTTGAGCAAAGGTGTGAATTCATATGAATAGAATAACTAAAAGAGATTTTTTTTTCTAAAGTACTACTTTTCTCAAAGTACTAATAAATTTCTTAGCGTGAAAGTGTCAAGTATACTCTATTATTTTACATATCCATATATATATTCTGTACATCTCTGTACTTTCTCCACATATCCTTAAACCAATGGCTATAGAAAAGTTTTAAAAGTGAGACTGGATCATGATGCATGCTGAAGTGCCACCTGGGCAGTTAGAGGGCTTAGCGTGTTAGTCTGAAGAAGAACACATTCTAATCAAAGGAATTTGCCTTGTATCAATTAGGCGGAGCCGCCTTTCCCAGGGGGTGGGTGCAGAATGCTCCAAATGCACAGCCTAGGCTAGTTGCTCCGTTTCCCATGATACAATGTACACCAGAATACCTCTGATGACAGCTGAAGGGGGTCATGGAAGGGAGCTAATCTCGTTTTCCTAATGGTTTGCTCTCGGGCTGGTTCATTGCACATTTGTTAGGGTGCTCTTACCTCCCTCTTTGTATTCTTTGCTCTCATTCCTCCCACAGCCTCACTGGCTGAGGTGGCAGGTCTGGTTTGCTGGCGGGTAGTTTGGATTGCCTGCTCTTTTTCCCCCCACCTGGAAAGCTCTGCATATGTGATTTCTCAGCCCTTATCCCAAAGCTGCGGGCAGTCAGCTGCTTGAGACATCTTGGTGATGATATAGTCCTCCCTGGTGCATACTGCTTCCTAAGGTCAACAGCCTAAGTCAGTCGGAAGGAACTATAAATAGCTGAAAATGCTGTAGCTAGTCATTCCCAAGTAGCTGGGCCATATGAGGAACCATGAGAGAATCATGAGACCTGATGTACAGCTCCAAGGATTGGAGCCTTGTGTGATTTTGGCAGCAGAAGAGCAATATATGGACACACAGTCACACACACTCATGCACACTAGACACTGTACGCATACAGTGACCATGCACTGCAGAACCTCATGGAAAAATAAAGTGCTAGTTATATATCTAGAGGATGACTGAATAGTGGTTTTGTGGAGGGACCTTGCAGGAGGAAGTCTTAATAATGCCAGGTCTGCAGAGAGATGCCATCTGTGGACAGACACAAGGGAAAAGGGTAATAGGGAAGGGCGCTTCTCTGGGGCTGGTGCTGTGTAGCCAGGAAGATGAGCACGGTGGCCTCTGGAGTTGCACAGCCCTGGCAGATCTCACCTTCTTCCTTACTAGCTGTGTGACCGTAGGCATATTACTTTCTGTCTGTGCTCATTAGTTTTTTCATTTCTAAAGTGTGGATGATGCTTACTGTAGAGAGTTGTTGAAGGGGTGAAGGAAGGTCATTCGTGCAGAAAAACCAACATCCCTCGCAGAGCTGGCAAGCACAACAGTGAGGTCAGTTCGCTCGTTACATTCCTGAAGCTCCTCTGGTTATGTGGTTAAGTTTGGCTCCAGAGCCCACTTGCCGTTCGGCTCCCGGGAAAGCTGTGACCTTGTGAATACAAGACCAGGTGGGGGACGCTGTCCCGGGGTCAGTTTAGGTCAGTGTTTTTCAGCTGCAGGTCGTGACCACTAGTGGCTCAAGAATCAGCTCTGTGGGCTAGAAGCAACATTAAAAAAGTAAAGAGTAGACGAGACTAGAAGCAAACAGAACCGATGAAGCACTAAGTAGGTCTGTGACGTGCGCGTGGGTGGTTGGGCTGCCAGGAGAAATGTGTTTCTTAAGGTTGTGGTCAAGAAGTAAAAACAAACAAGCAAAAATCATCTGGAGGATCAGAGATTTGTTTAGGGAGTTCTGAGTACCATGGGAGTTGAGGGCTTTTGAATGTGGAATTCCTGCTGAAGTCTTCATACCACTCGCAGTAGTTTTGGGGGTCTGTTGGGGAAATTACTTAATGTGACCTTTCTGGATAAAGTGGATGGAAATGCTAGCCTGGAATTCCCCATAAGTGCAGATGAATGAGGGCTACCTGTTGACCAGTTCCCTTTCTGTGCCTTAAAAAGTGCTAGTGTTGGTTCAGGGTAAGGAGGACGTGGGTGATATGGAGGCGGTGAGGCAGGTGGGGAGTGGGATGTAGCTGGACCATGGGGGGGTTGTGTGAGGTACAAGTGAGAGTTGTAGGGTTATGAGACTTCTTTCGCTTAACATGTAATCCTTGAATGTCTGCTGGGGACCAGGCCCTCACTTAGGCCTTAGGAATGCAGTTCAGTAGGTCAGGCATTGTTCTTGCCCTCACAGAGCATCTGGTGGTGGAAACAGAGAAGGACCTGCCAAAGAAGTTTACCCAGTGAGTCACAGTTTTCGCTTATCAAGGTTTAAGGTGTCCCTGGGCATAATATGGGATTGAAATAGCTTACTATTTGTGGTACATATATTGGCTATTTTGTTCTTTGTTCCTAGTTTCAAAGCTAGCTGAGAGGTAGAGGAATGAGGCATTTGTGTGTGTATGTGTGTGTGTGCGCACACACACCCATATATGTATACACACATATGTATCCATACACATACACAATGATGCTAACTTACGTTACTTTTTAAATTAACTTGGTCCTCAGTTTTTTCAATGAAAAAAGCTCACCCACCTCCAACAGTTGGAAAAACTCATTTCCAGAGGAGTCTTGGGCACCCCATTCTCTTAAGAGGCCAGCACTTGTAATTCCATTTACCAAAGATGCTTGTCATCTTTTTTTTTTAAGAATACGAATCATACTTTAATTGAATACAGTCCTTACTCTTGGGATTATACACATTCCATAGATATCAACCTATTTTGTGCTCTTGTCATTTCTTGCCCCTTGTAGAAAATACAGATAACAGAAAAGTATGTACCTGTAACTTATATACAAGGAAATTGTTGGTAAAAGCCTCCTTAGTTTATTTTTCCAAGTTATGGTGTGTGAGGAGAGGAACGGCCATGTTTTGACATGTTAATAATTTGCAGAGCCTGGAAATGATATGAACTATGTCCTTTTCCCAGAGTTAAGTCATTCTCTGCTTCCTGTAAGAAAAATACTGTGACCTTTCTTTCCTCCCTCAGGCTAGCTAGGATGACGCCAAGCTGTATAAAGCTCACAGAACCATTCTGGCTTCACTGTGCCTTGCTCCTGAAACAGAAGGGAGGCCACTGCTGAAAAAGGTTTAGAATGGAGGTGATGTGGCTTATGAAGTACTTTGGCATGAGGTCCTGAACCAGTATTGTGAAGGGTTTTATATATAGTGGTTTCCCACCCGCAATGATGTGTGTTGAAGAATTCTTTGGTGGTTTATTCAGACAACACATGCCCTTTCCGTTGCCATATCCTGGCATGTATCCTATATTCAGTAGTAAATGTATGTGGTTCAGAAAAGCCCCTCAGCTAGTTCTCATCCTGTTCCTCTCCTACCCCACCTACTGATACCCAAGGGTAATGCCCAACACGCTGCTCAAAGGGACCAAGAATGCATGTGACAAATACACACACCTTGTGTACTGGGAGCAAGAGCGTCCAGAAAAAGAATCATCAGCAGGCAGTTTCTCAGAATGCATCTTTCCTGCCCTTCCATGTCCTCTGGCATTCTTAAATGTGGTTTCCTGGACATCACCCCATCTGAGGGGAGGCAGAGAGCTCTTTGCCTGGGGAACACAGTATCCCAAAAGCTGGGTAAATAAAGCTACAAGCATGGGGCTGGAATGTTCTGTGCTCTTGTTGGCACTGTGCTGGAGCCCAGTGACACAATGTTGTCTCAGCCTGCTTGGTCAGGAACCCTGAGCAAATGAATCATCTGATTTAAAGGAAAATGGCAATTATTTTCAGCAAATTGCTAACTTAAAAGTATTTTCATCTCCTTTTTTAGATATGTCTCTTGTAAACAGCAAAGTTGGATTAAAAACCCCAACCATTTCAAATGTTTCTAAGTATGTGTGTATAGGGTATGTGTATGTATTAGTCACTATGTGTTTTTTATATAATGTATCTTTATTTTCTGCTATTTGTCCCTCTTGTTTTCTTCTCTGATTCTTGGCTTCACCTTGAAAAATTTTAACCTTTTCCTGTCAACTTGGTAGTAACATACTTTGTCCCTATTCCTATTAGTTCAACATACATACTTGCCAAAGCCTGAAATTAGTAAGTTTAACCTCCTTTTGACAATTCAAGTGCCTTAGAACATGTTTCATTCTGTTTATCTTGCTCCTGACTTAGGCTATAGCTGTAGATTTTAAGATGTTTCATTTAAATCCCTAAGACATTATTGTTTCATATAGTCAAGTTTTGTTTGCTCATACACACACACAAGTACTACTTTGATGGCTCTTTATTCTTTCATCTTTGAGAATTTCCTTTATGAAGGTATGTTAGAGCAAACTTTAAGTGTGTGTACAGTGGTCTGAAAATATCTCTATATAACCCTCATTCTTGGAAAATACTTTTAGTGGAATAGGGTTCTTTGTTGGCAATTATTTTGTTTTAGGACATTGCATTGTTTTCTGGCTTTCAGCTTCCATTGTTGAGGTTCAGTTGTCAGTGTCTTTCCTTAGAATTCGATCCTTTTTTTTCTGGCTACTTTTAAGATACTTTCATCGCTATTGTTGATTTGGAGTTTCACTGTATCTGGGTGTGGATTTTTAAATTTACCTTGCTTGGGATTCATCAAGCTCCTTAATCTTTAGGATGTTGCATCTTCAAGTTCAGGTAAGTCCTGAGCACTTTTATTTTGGAACACAGCCTCTATCCCATTTTCTCTTTCCTCTGCCTCTATAGCTGATTAGACACATAGGGTAGGTAGGCCCTTTGATGTTTCCATGTCGCTTTTGACTTTGTCCATGTTTTGTGCTGGATTCTGAAAAATTCCTTCTGATCTCTTTCCTTTGGTTCCTTCTACCGGTCTAATCTGTTTAATTTGTGTCTGTATTTTTTATTTCTCTAAGTATTTATTCCTTTTTCAAATCTGTTAGGTCATTAAAAAATTTTCCTATTCCTTGCAGATATTTTCAAGCCATTTTCTTTTCTAAAAACATGGTAAGTGTATTTTGTAATGTCTGACAATTTCCATACCTCAACCTTGTACGGGTCTTTTTTCTGCTACTCCCATTCCTGGTATCTTGTTTTCTTGTGTGATTAGTTATTTTGACTGTGAGTTGCTCATTTCCCTTAGAAAATTATTTGGGGAGTTCTTAAAGGCTTAGGATGAAAGAACATCATTTTAGAAAGGATTTACATTCTGTTAGGCATTTAGGAACTCTACTGGTCTGGTTTACTCTAAATGTATAGCTTGAGGCTTTTGTAACATGTAAGGGGTGGAATTTGGACTGCAAATGTAGGTAGCTTGCAATGGCCTCTTAGAAGAGATTTTTCTGAACTTGGTCTGCCCAGAGCTTTCCTTGCAGTGCCCTAGCAGCATGTCGATGGGTTTACTACTAGTTCATCCTCAAACTGAGTTGTAGCTCTTTGCAGGGCTTGCTTTATAGTGGAAGTATCTTTGATTTCATGTCCTGTCAGGTGCTAAAGACTGAAGTTCATAAACCCCAGGTTTGGTAAATGCAGGACAAAAGCTTGGTTCTCCCCCAACAGTCCCATATTCACTTGGATTTTGGCCTAGTAAGTTATTACTGTCCTATTAGTTTAATACTTAAAATAAGTTACACAATTAGTTTTTGCCATTTTTCAGTGGGAAGATGATCACGATAACTTAGCCAGCATTCACTGCAGGAAACAGAATCTTCTAGTTACAAAAATACAAATAATGGTTTTGTCAGATGTTTGGTGTCGCTGGTTCACACAGGAAGAGTCCTGATTTTCTTCTTGATCGCCCCACATCACATGGTCAGATTTCTGAATTTTATGTCCTAAGCTTGATTTCCATCTAAAAAAGGCATTTAAAATAACCACCCATTTTGGAATCTGCATCGGTGAAGTCTGTAGAAACATTACAAAGGAGACAGCAGGCCTAAGATGGAGTCCCTTGTGTTAAACCCCAACCTGCAAACCAAGAATGCCTAACATAACTGCAGTTCCCATCCCCAGGAATGTAACCTTTAACCAGTCAACCTAGATTTTCCTGGTCAGCACTAGTGAGGCTATCTGCTCAATCTTCCACTTCTCTTAGAAGGATAACTTTGCCTGAAACAATGCATTCTTTGGTAATACTTTCCTCTCTGACTTTACACCTTTTCCCTTTCTACAGCTTGGCAGTACTCCTACTGCTAAATGGGACGTTGTCCAACTCATGAACCATTGAAAAAAGCCAACGTCATCTTTAAATGTAGTTGAATTTTTATTTCACAACCCCTTGAGTTGAATTAAAATGGTATTTATTTACTTTTCATTGTTCCAAAGCAATTAAAGGTGATTAACATTAAAATCCCACTCTAAATTCAGAGAAGGAAGGTTATTTGGTAGAGACTGAGCATCCTGAATTCTGATCTCTGCTCTGCATTTTATCTAGAGTACTCATGTGGAGTCTGTGGAATAGACTTGCTACATGCAAAATAAACTTTTATTTGCAAACGAGAACCTTTCTATGAATAGTTTTCAGCAAATTCTCAGAAGTCTAAGACTCAAAGAGAATTATGAAGTAGTAAACTTTATACAAGGTAACCTTCCACAAATAATTTATCCTCTTTGTACCTTATTTTCCTAATCTCTATTTTGATGAGACACCTTACACTTCAGTTTACTGTTGAGACTTTTCAAAGACAGTAATAAGTGAACATGCTTTGAAAAAGCTATCCATTAAAAAAAAGTTTAGTAACTATATTTAACACTTATAAAATGTTTAGGGTATTAGCATTACAGAGAATACCAAGATACTATTGAAGTGGTTATCTTAATGACATTCAATCAACAAACATGTGAATGTCTACTGTGTGTTGAATGCAGGAGATAGAGATGAATAAAACACCATCCTCTACTGCCTTGTACAGGCTAAAGATCCACGGGTTTTAAGCTATTTTAGAAATACAGTCAATAATGGAGGCCAGAAGAATGGCATGTGGTGTGGAAATGGCAGAGGTGAGTCACTGAATGCTTCTTGGAGGTGTTATTGCCTAATCACCTAAAATGAGCTGGCTAAATCTAGGCATTCCTGGCTAAGGTGTAGCATAAGCAAAAGTGGAGAAACTGGAGAAAGTGGTGTAATGTGGGTATGTGTGCATAAGTTGTGTGTAAGGTAGAGCAAGTTGGTACTGCGAGCATAGGAAATAAAAAAGCAACACATGAGGCTATCTGCATAGCATGGGCCAGATCAAGGAGGATTTAATGGGTTAGGCTGGTTTCTGAGCATTAACCTATAGGCTAGAGAGCACCAAATGCTCTGAGCAGGGGACTGGAACTGAGGTAGGGCAGGGACATGGGACAAGCATCAATTAATTTTTCTTGCCTATGATGAAAATGCCAAGATATAAAAAGGCTATTAAGAACAGCAGGAACTCCATCTTAAGTCTACACTGCTTGATCTCTTAGAGGCTCACACGCCTCCTTGTTGCTACCTCCTGCTGACCTCCTGGTCTTTTCCCTTCATTCACAAACACTTTAGCACCTGATTTAGCTTTCCTCTGCACTGTTACCTTCTGTCATCTTCCTGGATGATTTTAATGTCCACCTGTCCAACCCACTTGTCCTTTCAGGTTTCTTATTGTTTTTGTCTATCATGATCTTCTTTACTCCATTTAGTCACTCAAGGTCACACCTTAGACTACACTGCATCACAGTGCTCTCAGATCACTAAACCAAGCATCCTTGCCTTGGACTAGCATTTTCTGTCCTTCCAAACCTGCTTGGTCAACAACTCCCCATACATCAGAGCTGTGATCAGACTGTCCGTTCAGCTATCTTTCCAATGCTTTTTAAATTCGCATCCTTACCTAGCCAGTTTGGATACTGTAGGACCACTATTTTAGCAACTTAATTATTACAATTATTATTCAATTGGCATCCCTTTATGAAATTTATCTGGCAAAACCTGGAACAGCTCCATTTTCTCTGTGCCCAGGCATCAGTGTGCCATTGGGGATGGTGAGGGAACACAAAAGGCAGATTTTTCCTGTAAGTTATCAATCACCAAATTGATACAAGCTGGGTCCTCCACATTGTTCTACAGTCCTGCTTTACCTCTGGTCACTTTATTCTCCACAATAACTCTTTTAAAGCCTCCATTTTCAAAACTCCAATCCCATATTGTCTCTGACTTCACAGAGAAAACCAAAGCCTGTGTATGTACCTACTCCTTTTTGTAAAATAAAAGCATCCCTCCAATCCATCTAAACTCCAGTCCCTTCACCAGCACTTTGGACCCCACCCTCTTCCGCCTTGTTATGACCCAGTACTGTCACTGATCTCTTTTGGCTCTTCACCTTCTGCCTCTTTCCTGTATCCTTTACAGAGATAAAATGGCAGTTAAAAAGGGAAAGGAAGACACGTTATTGCCTCAACCTCTCTTAACATCTAAAATTCAGAGTTGTCCAAGGTACTTCTGACATCTGCCTCCTCCACACAACCTGGAGAGGAATGCCTCTAAAATACCAGTTATTTCCAGGTGATTAAATCCAATCAATGTTTTTAATCCCTCAGTTCTTGCTTTCAGCAGCATTCCACACATGGGCAGAAAAACTCCCTTTGGCTTTCACTTTACTCCTCATGGTTTACCTTCCATCTCTTTAGCTACTGCTCTTCAGTCTCCTTTGCTCACCTTCGGCCATGTTACATAAGAGTTTCTGTGTGGCTTTGCCCTGGGTCCTCTTTTCTTTATACTCTATAGCAGAGATTGGCATATTTTTTTTAAAGGACCAAATAGTAAATTATTTTAAGACTTTGAAGGCTGTACTGAATTCTGCTGTTGTAGCATGAAAGCAGCTATAGACAATAATCAAATAATTGGGCATGGCTGTATTGCAATAAAACTTCACTGACAGAAACATGGTGGGCTGAATTTGGCTTAGAGTTTACCAGGCCATATTCTACACTCTCCCTAAAGAGTACCCTCTTTTCTATCTCCAGCCATCATCTGCACAACAAATTCACCTCTTGAGATCCTTCTGTCCCCAAATCTATATATCCATCTGCCTGATATCCACATGTAAATATCTCAAAGGCACCTCAGATCTTACCCTAGGAATTGTGCCCTTCTCCCTGCATCTGCTCTCTCCAGTATTCTTAGTAAGAGGCACTGCCGTTCACATAACTGCACAAGACAGAAAATAGAGGAGTTAACCTTGATGCCTCTTCCTCTCTCATTCTTTGATTCATTGAACTGGAGAATGCTAAGTTTGGTAATGCCATTATTTGAAGCACACAGTCAAATTTAACATTTTGCTAATAGAGCTAAAGCTTTATTTCCATGTTTATTACATGTTTATCTTTGATGTTGTATACATATTAGAATTGCATTAACATACAACTTGGGAGAAAAGCTGGACATTCTCCACTGAATGGGTAAAAAAGAATGTAGAACTATAAAATATTTGTTTAAGTGTGGATTCTAATTGTGGCAAACAGAACAATTAACTACCTTGCCATTTTTTTCTCTTTCTAGTTTCCCAAGATGGAGTTCATTATCTTTTTCATAACAGTTTATTTCAGGAAAGGAAATTAGGGATAATCATGAAAACCACTTTACTTTAACTATGGAGTACAAATAAAGAGTCTTAACACAGAACTCATATCTCCTATTTAAAACACATATACTTCATATTATGAATTGAGAGATTAACTGAGGTCAGCTGTAAATCTAGTGACTTATGCAAACCCTGCATGCCATCTGCCTTTGTCTGGAAGACTTACGCTGATTTAAGGGTGACAGCAGAGTTCTACTTGACATGTGTTAACCATTTGCTACTCAGAAAGGGGATGGCCAAATACTAAGTGCTTAGTGATGGAAATTCAGAGTTAATGAGTTCCAAGTGGCTAAGAGCTAACAGAAAGCATCTTTCCACAACCCCCTTTCCCATTGTACAGCCATGTCCAAATTTACAGACTTTTAGCATTAATAGAGCTCCTCTAGATACTCTGAAACTGCTTAAATTCACAGTACACAAAGAATATTGTCTGTAGAATTCCAATGTTTAAACAAAATCAAAATTATGGATGCTTATCAAAGTTGTTATTAATATAGTTTCTTTTAATTCTTTATAAACTCCTTAGCACATGTTGTGAAGAGGTGTGTTCTTGTTAATACTAATAATCTTTACTTAGATATATTTAAAAGAAAATCAATTACTTTTCACCAGGGATTACAGGATCAAAACTTACTAAAAGTGAATAATGCTTATGGTTTTCATTAAACAACTGTTTAAAATCTGCAAAAACATTTTTTAATGATGCTTATAAAAGATTTAATAAAGGCAGCTCAACTCTAAGATTATTCTGATAAATACTTTCTTATGTAACTGTTTAGGACAGATGAGTTATGGCTTTTCAATTTTTAAAATTTCACACTTATTGTCATGTTAAACCTTTTCTAAATCAATCCTTCACTATCAGATTCTTAAATGAGAAAAGAACAGACAAGAGAGACAAACTCCCTATCAACTTAGCCTACCCCTTCCCTGGAAATCAACATTTTCCTTAAAATTCAAGGCACACTCCTTTTCTTAGAACAGAGGCTGGCAAACTTTCTGTAAAGGGCCAGATAATAAACATTTCAGGCCATACGGCCACTATCACTACTCAGTTTCTATGGTTGTCCTGAGAAAGCAGCCATACACACAAAAAGTTTTTACAAAAAAAAAGAAAAGACCAGTCTGAATTTGGCCTGTGGGCCACTGTTGGCCACCGCCCATCTTAGAATAACAGACCTAAATATAATAGAATCATCTAAAAACAAAAAAACTTAGTCTCAAGTCTATGTGATGACTGACTCAGAATTTAGCAGTTAATCACTCCAGAACGTTTTGATGTTGAACACTCTGAACTCAGCCAACTTCTGCTTTTGGTTAAGATTCTCTACTCAGACTTGTATCATCATCCGTTTCACTGGGGATAATTTATCTTAATTTAAGAACTTGAGTATTTACTGAGAGATTCAATTTAAAATTAATAAATAATGTCCATACAATTTAATATTCAATTTAATTTTTAAAAAACTTAATGAAAAATATAACAGAATCAGAACATTTAAAATAAGCACACTCACTACCCATTCCAGTAATTCATTTAAGTCATATCAACTACAGAATAGGAAAAATAAATTCAGAAGTGTAATTACTTTAAAATACACTACTTCCACTTATGTCAGTATTTTACACTTATGTATATATTCTATAGTGGAAGCAGAAATTCTCTCTAAAAACATCTTCTCCTTAAAATCTTGAGGTGCATATTAGAGCCACCACAGGCAATATCTGACATACAAAAACTGCAGTTTCAGGCCTTTTAAATTTGGCTTTTCACTGGTACAATACAATGACCGATGTATATCATCACTGTACAGTGCCTAGACATTCCATTCCAGTAAGAACCGTTATTTTCTTTAATGTAGAATGATTAATACATTTTCTACAAGGGGCAGTGAGGTTAGTAATTCTATAGGGTATGTCCCGACATAATTTCCAAATTGTACAATAACACAAACAACTTTAAGGCCATGTTTTATTTGCTGATTAATGGACACAAGGCAATGTAATTTATTTTCAAGTGTTTTCTTGAAAGTCTGTACTCATAAAAATCAGGAAAAGTTGGAAAGACTGTTAAATCACTGAAACCTTGTATCTTACACAATCTTATTTGTACAAAAATACAAGTTAAATATAAACATAAAGCAATGATAATTTTATGCAAATCTGTTTTATGTGATCTTCAGTTATATATAAAAGTTTCTTGGTTTGATTGTGAAAATATCAATACCAGATTGAATTACTATCTATTGGCAAAGAGCCCTAAAAAGCTTACTTTACCATTAATCTTTTACATGGTTAACTGCATTTCCTATTTTGAGGTCACCTAAACACTGGAAAAAAAGAAAGAAAAGGGCAGTATGTCCATAAACCAACAAATAATTTGGCTGTCATGTATCATAAAACACAACCCCCACACACCTGTACAATAAACATTATGCATTACATACACACATGGGCGTACGTGTGCATGCATGTAAATGCATACACAAGCACGTACCCACAGCCAGTCATAAAACAAAGCCTAATGACGGGCTACTTCCAGTTCGATACTCAGCTTTGCATTTTTTCTTACTTCATCAAATGAATAATTTTTTGTCACCTTCCCATTCTTGAAAACAGTATGGAGAAGATCCTGTACAAATATAACAATACTAAAATTTAGTGGTTATATTAGATTATCAAGCAAAATTATGTAATGCTGTGTTGAATTCGACTAATACAGAAGTGTTGATGGTATCCTAATTAGGAAATGATTTTGCATACAAAGAATGCTGGTGGAGCAAGAAGACAGCAAGGCACTATCTAAAGTGGCTCTGCAGGAATAGTAATGATCTAAATATTACATTATTAAAATAGTTTTCCTTAAAGGACAAACATAAACGCCTAGCTGACTCTTTTTTTCATGTGGGAGATACCTGCTGTTTGATCACCCAGGAGAACTGTGCTGTGGCTGATAATCATGACAGTGCAGCACGAAAGGCTGCCACACTTCCTGGCTCCTAGCCAACAGACTCAGCACTGATTATACTTATCAACCCTGGAATTTAATAAATTTGCTAGTCACTGAGTTTTGGCCTTAAAAACAACCCCTAAAAAAATAAGAAATCAAACTCAAAACAGGAACAAAAACCAGTACTGATTTATTGACTAATGAAGTGACCGACTTAAAAGATTGTATATTAAAGTCACTGACCCTTGTAGTCCATTGGACCCATGCAAGGGTAACACGGATAAACTGAGAATGAGGACTATTCTCTCTCAGGTCTGGAACTACCCATCTCACTAGGGATATTATCTGCCTCTAATTTCTCTCTGAAAAATCCACTGAAGTAGTAATTCACTGTGCCTAAATTTTCCATCTAGTCTGAATATTAAGGTGTGTGACATTTTCTTTCATAAAGTTAAACATAATATATCAAGGAATGGTGGTTCCTATTCTTAATCAAAATGCCTAGGTGATTATAAATTCATTACTGCCTCAAAAATTCTTTAGTAGCATTCACATACTCATTAAATCAATGCCTTTTTCTTAGTCATAGTTAGGGCTATGTCTAAAGTTACTTTACTCCTTCTGGGATAAACTAATTGAGCAGTTTTGGTAGGTATTAAGAGTTAAATAAAGGCTACTCAAAGAACTCCCTCACAGGTTATATAAAGGGATCTAATTCCAAAGGTTTGCTTAAGAATTTGTTTATATTATATAGTTAATGAAAACTATATTTCATTCTGGTTCAAAGTCTTAATATAATAAAACATAAGCAGAATATATGATATGGTATAAAGAATCTAAAGTAATGCATTCGTGTGTTTATGCTAGTGTAAACTTTCTTCCTAGCATATTAACATTCACCAGTAGTTATCCCTCTAAAAATGAGGGTTCCCCCCCCCCAATCCAGTGGCTTAAAAAAACAGGCATTTGTACTTTTTGAGTTTATAAATATGTGTACTTTATAGTTAAAGACCATTAGATCATATGGATTACTTTAACAGTTTTGATAAATTTTTCTAGTTTGGTTGATTTAAACCAGAAAACTTGGTCAAGTCTAGGTTTCACCATTTCTGGGCTGTGCAACCTGAATCAAGTCATGCTGTTTTCACATCTCACAGTAAGGGAACATAATTTGCCTTTGTTAGCCCATAGAGTTGCTACATCAACCAAATGAGACCAATGAAAATCATCTAAGTGGATTATTAACTTTAAAAAACTGGAATTATTTTTAACAACATCTTAGAATTTGGATGGCCCTTCTTTTATCTATTATTGTAATTACCACAGTTTTACTCTAACATAAATAGCTACGAGAAGCCTAAGAGAGGCATACTTTAGATATTCTTAGCCATTCTTCAGAGATCACTCCTGCTGCTGGTCACTATGTGTAAAAACTTACTTTAAATATTTATAACATTAAGAACTAGTAAATAACATAAAAGCATCCTTTCTTAATTTGGAGAGCCAACCTACTGTTAAAAAAAAAATCAACATAGATACATACTGGACCGTATTCCTCTAGGTCTCCTTTTCCTTCTTCAATTGTAACAAAATTCCCTGCTGGTGTCCTATGTAAAGATAATCGGCCTTTTTTGGACCTTTTGTTGGGATCAGCAACTGGGTCCTTAAAGACATTAACCTGGAATCCAAATAAGAGAATCAGAGAAACAGAAGACTATCAAAAATGTTCACTCCCATTTTTTTAAAAAAGCTTATACATAATTTATATATAAATTTTAAATAAAGCACTTTATAGATATGACTAAACCAATTCGCATCTGGCTCTTAGAAATGTTTAGCCTGTTTAGGAGGACAAAATTTCCTGTTACGTACAAAACCCAAATTTGGATATCCTTTCAGAATACCCAATACTCCATTTTAACATGTGACCCTTAAGGTATCTCCTTTTATGTTATGAATTGCCTTTAAACTGATCTAAGTATGGCACATACATCCAACTGGGGAGTGGGGGATCAATGCCAGTTTCTCTTATGTAATCCAAGGCAAGGGAACTAGGATTTTACTAAGATAAAGGCTTTTCCTTTTGTTAATTTTCACTCTATTACCTGGTGCTGTCAGAAGCAAAAAAGACCTAGAGAACCTGAAGAGAGCAGAATGTTTGTTTCAGGATCAGAAAGGTAGGAGGCAAAACATAATAGAAGCAACTAGTGATGGTTATGGGAGAAGAAACAGATGAGTCAAACCCAGAACTCTCCAAAGACAGATGGAGGTGAAGTAAGCCAGGAACCAATCCAGGTGTTCTCAGGAGGCCTTAGTTATTTCCAATCCCGACCCTCCGATTCACAGACTCTCAAGAGCCTAAGAGCTGCGGGATTGTTATTTAGCTGCCTACCAGCTTGGATTCCCGTTGTAAGGCTACTAATCAACTCCAAACTCATAACCCACCTTCCTAAAACACTGTTTGACAGTGTTTACAATACTTGCTTATCTTTAATATATGATGGTTAGGTTAGCTGACATTCCTGGTTCAAGGACAGTCAACTTTTTAATTCAAAACATTTATATTTATGTATACTTAATATACTGATATATACAGTATACAATATAATATACAGTATATTTAATATACTAAAGCAGTGGGAAATGACTGGCCTACATTCTCTCCCCCTAGATTATCTCTCATTTTTCCTTTTTTGAGTCTTCTTTTTACTGCAACATCGTGTCATGTTATTAAACCTAATGTTTTTCTTTCCTTTTTTCTGAGTCAGTTAGTGATACCTGACAACATATTAGTAGCTCCCTCAGGATCATATTATTTATCTTTTGACTATTGCAGTCAGTAACTGCACTCTACCTAGATTCACAAAGAAGGTACCAAACAAATTGAACGACATACCCCAAGGCCATTGGTTACAACATAACTACACTTGAAGGAACAATTCAAGAGATCTCTTGTGAACTTCTGTAGCAAACCACCACCAGAACCAAAGGCAATATTTTCAAGACTCCATTTGTTTTGCTTCATGCCTTCTACAATCTAGAAGATCAAAAAATAAGATGCAAAAACTAAGTAATCTGCAAAAAGAAGAAGGTAATTTTCTAAGAGTTGTACTGATGAATAAACCATCCTAGAGTTGTTTAATAACAGTAAATAATGAGTTAAGAATAAGGCCTACACAAAGTTATATTCCACATTTTCTCTTTTAAAAGACGTACCCAACCCCAAAAGGAGCTTGAGGTGTAAGTGTGGAAAGAGGGGATTTCAGTCAAAGTCCTGAATTTGTGGTGTTGTCATGACTGTGGTTAGGATTGGGGGAATGAAAGAAATGAGAGGAAGTGAGGAAAAACAGGCTATAAATAACTAAGATTAGTTGAGTAAACTTCCCTCTCACTGACATTATTGCCCCAATGCCAGCAGCACAAGCAATGTGGCCTAGTAGTTGTGACCCAAACTATTTACCTCCAGGATGGCTCTAATCATCACTAACTCTCAATATATGTCATTACATGTCATCATGCATGTCATACGCAATGGCACATTTAATAATCAAAGGATGTTGGTGGCACAACAATGTAAAATACTCTCTCCTATTTAATAGCTAAGCACTGGCAGAGTCATTTTACTCTGGGCTGGTGCTCCAGTGCCATAAGCAAAATTATGAACAGACAGGGTGTTAACATTTATCGTTTAATCATTTTTGTGAGAGTGACTTTAAGCCAGCTAGAAAGACCTGTATGAACATACAGTTCTGGTAGCTAAGATTTCAAGAGACACATAATTTGAAAGTTACATTAATTTATTAAGCTACATTGTTAACCATGTAATTTGTGTTTCTTTTCACTAAGTAGAATTCATTTACCTAGCTCATCTTTCTTCTTCTTTAACATATTCAATCATTTTTATGATAGATGGTGGCAAAAGAAATTTGGTAACCATTCCTTTAATTTCATGAGAATAGTCAAAAGGACTAATTGTAAACAGAACTTTCAGAAGTGATTAGAAAACCATAATCAGGTTTGGTAACTTTATGTGAATCATTAACACAATTCACCATATACTTCCAAATACTAAGAGTCTCAAACTGACTTTCTATTTTCAACATTCCAAGGTAAAAACATATGAGCTCCAAGAACTTTCATCTTTAATAAACTCATGTTTAGAAATGCAGCTTGTTTTTTAAATCCCAACCATCTAATTCTCTTGCTGTGAGGAATCAAGATGGAAAGATACACAATTAGTGCTCCCTTAGGCTATACATACTAGTGTCTCATGTATTTATTATTATACCTGAACCCCAAAGTACCCAAGAGCCCTGAATGCAAATATACTTTTCAGTGAAGTAACTGTGAACAAAGTATAACTTTAATAGTGACAAAAACCTTACAAAATACTATAAAATTAATGCATGTCCCAAGAGTGAATTTCAAAATGGAAGAAGTGCACAGCGAACAATAGAAAACTGAAGGAAAAGAAAGGGGAACAGATGGAGGGGTGAGGTGGTTTTGATAAAATATAGAGAAAACAAGTGTCAGAACTTCACCTGATTTCAGTGAATTTTTCTGTTATTAAAATGACTTATACATACCAGAAGGAAATCTGACTAGACATACATTGACAAAATATCACTCTTAGACACCACTATTCATTTTCGTATTTTGTATCCTAGGGATGAGGGATGTACCTTAACTGAGAAGAGTCAAATTATGCTATAAATATTTAAGTATTTTTTTCCATCACAACCATACATTTGAATTATGTACTATAATCCACAAGTGCTTGTACGATATATAGATAAAGTACATTTATTTGTTCCTATCATTAAGATTTAAATAAAACCAATGTCTTCTAACAAGTCTCAGAATCAAATTTTTGAGGACTGCGGAAAATTTTGTAGAAAGGTAGAGAAAAGGGTTCCAGGAAAAGAACAGACAGCTAAAGAATAAGAAAAATGTTTACGGTATGTGGGACTTAACTTGAAAAGAAATTTTCTTGCCAATTTTGAGAATTTGATACCATTTTAATGTCATTAACAAACAACCCAAAGGGGGAGGTTTCAATGATAATCAAGATGACTGAATCCCTAACTGAGATACAAACACAAAGATAGACATTTCTGTGTTTTGTCCAACACAAAGAGATTTTTGCCTCTTTTCCTAGATAGGCATATTCATTTTGGTACACAAAAACCTAGAGTGGGGTTACACTATAAATTTCCTGATGTGTCACAAGAAAGACTGACTGTGTATAGCTGACAGTCCAAGAGTGAGACTGACAGTCCATGAGATGATTCAATTGTTTGAAAATGAACAGACTTCCCATTTCGTAAAATTAGGGCATCTAATTTAGTCTGTGTGTAAAGCAAAATTGCTATATGAATTCTTTCTCCTGCTTTTAAAAACTTCCTTGACCCACCTCTACTATGAAGAACGTAGGTATTACCCTTTCGGTAAACCAACACATCTGCATTAACAAAAACCATTCTCTGACCATTCTGTTTAAGGTTTCACCAATGCCAGTATCTATCTGTCTCAATATTGAACTTCTTGTTCACAGAGTTAAAAAAAAAACACAAAACCTCAAATTTTGGGCTGATTCTCAACTTTAAAAATGCATACGCATCCTTAAAATTTATTTTAAAAAAGAAAAAGAAAGTGGAACAGCTTTGGGTTTTAAAGGCAAGTTCAAATACCTGATTGAATAACCCAACCTTCAAGAGCAACAAGCTGATGGATTTTCTGAAATCGGTACAGCACCCTGCCCGTTTCTTCACTTGAAAGGGGATTGATTATGTTGTGTGAAGGTACCTGCTACACTGCCTAAAATGTAGGTAGGGGTGGGTAGTAGTTCTTAACTGATACCAAGGGAAAAAAAACCTTTAATTCACTCAAGCTAAGGAGATGATAGCAATTAAATATTTCATCTGAATTTCTATACTCTGGTCCTCCTCTTCCTCACTGCAGACTTTTATTCTATTCCTTCCTTCCTTTTCACATGAAAGCCCCTCATGTTCCAAAACCAAATGTCTTAGAAGGGTATGGGGGAGTTTCCAATTTTTCTAGTAAGGCAGTTAGGAAGAGTTGATAGAAGAAACCTCATTTTGTTATTGCAAGCGATCTACTCAGACACCTCATTTTGGTTTCTAAATGCTTATCAACACAGAAATACTTTTTGTTATTCACAATAATTCTTACTTTTAAACACATCTTTGGAAAACAAACTTTTATAATTTGGGTACTGACCCTTACTCTAACCACACCAAACTCTCTCAAACAGAAAAATCTTTGGCAACTTGTGTTATACAGTAGATACCATCTGAGACTGGTACACATTAAAATGTCAGTGGTTATAAGAGTAGACAGTCTACATTTGTTATATAAGATATTAGTTAAAATGAAATTATAGCTCTTTAGAAACTTATCTGGAAAACAAAAAAGGTTAAAGTTTAAAGAAAATATCATGTACTATTTGGCTAAATGTAACAATAACAGTGATGAGTCAATGCTTTAATTAGAAGAGGTGGCCAACCATTCTATAATCTTAGAAAAAGCACATATTAATACTATTCAAGTTTCACACTGTTAAAGCATAGCTATTCTAATAAAACTGAGACCTATTTGAGCAGTGTCAAGAGTTTTTGTTTCATATAGAAGGAATATTCCTTGACTGGCATTTTTTTGTTTCATAGTGACACTTCTTCAGGCTCATCATTCAGAGTGGTCCATGACAACTGGGAACAATAAGTGTGGTCTGCCTGGTGCTTCTACACTTTAAGTTACTATTGTTTATAAACTTTAGGAAATTAACAGAAAGGACATACATAATTTTAAACACAAAAAGAATCACAAATGTACTTAAATTATTAATGTGTTGTTTATCAAACTAGTAAAATGGAGCTTAATTATAAAGACCACCTTACTGGAACTTTAAATATAAAACACATACCTCTTGTAAGGTATTAATATCTACTCCATCTCCTTGAATAATTCTAAGATAAGGAGGCAGCAACTTGTAGCCCTGTGAGTTCTCAGTAACAGGGAACTTCTTACCTAAAATATCCAAAACCTGTATGGAAAAATACATACCCAACACAAAATAACCAAAACAGAAAAAAGTGTAAAAGTTTTCCAAAGTTAAAAAAGTATCAAAAAGTAATCCTATTACTTAAAAACTTTATAACAAAAGAGGCAACCATTTTAAGCCTTCTAAAATTTAGCCTCAATTATGTTTGATTATGTTAGAAACAAGCATGCTATCTTCTATCAAGTCAATCAATAAGCTTTTCCCTCATATCTTTCAAATTACACAGATTTGGAAAAAATCTTTAACATTAATAGATTAAAAGAGTAAATACACTATTTTAAGGATCATTTAACGAACTTAGGAGTACACTTATGATTTAGATTTATTCTGCATGTGCCAATAATTTGTTTCTTTTGGTTTTAATTATCTAACTCAAATATAACTCCCATTTTAATTACAAGTTCAGAGTAATTATGATACGCAATGCTGGAAATGAAGCACATATAACTCATAGTTTTCCTGAAGCTCTCTTCACTTAAACATGACACCCGTTTTAAAAGCCAAACTGCATAATATGCAAATCATCCCACTCATTATTAACAAGTAAAAGTTTTACATCAGCTGAAATACCTAAACCCTGATTTAAAATTTCTCAGAAAACTTGCTAAGAGATACAGGACCTACTGGACATATTTCCCCCCACAACAATCACTCGCTTTTCCTAAATAAATAAATTTAAAGATTTTAGTAATGAGAAAATTCCATACTGAGACTCAGTTTATTCAAAATTAGGTCTGTTCAATTTTATTAGGCAAGAGGAAAAACAAACCTATCGTTTGTTAAAACCAAATCTGTTAATATTTCAGGTTATGAAAAGAACTTCATATTGGCCTATTAGTTAATAGAACAGAAGACCTCCTTGATTCTATATCTCCTTTTCTTAAGGTGTAGTTTATTGCACTTCTTAGTGTTTTTCAAAGAAAGCAAACTAAGTCCCAACCACTGAAAAAAAGTAACCATGCTATACCGAGGATCAAAAAAAAATCTCTAAAGAATCACTACTTGAATTATTTTTATTCCTCATCACCTTGTACATACTTCTTTTACACTAAAAACTTCAAAGGTATAAAAATGATTTGTGATAAAACCAACCAACCACAAACTTGGAACCAAATCACAGAATTGGTTAAAATGGCAATGTTATTAATTTTGGAGGTAAGCAGAAAAAGTATCGGTACTTAACTGTCCATTTAACAGTTTTTAAGTAACTGTAATTCTGGGTATCATTTCTCTGTTATTAATGTGTGACCTTGGGCAAATCTATTACTCTCTCTGGGCTGCAACTCCACAATAAGGGGAGTGGTCTAGACCATTCTGAAATAGGTGTGCATGAATGAAATTACAAGTAGCACTGATGCAGCTTATCTACAGGCATTTTAATAATCATGTTATATATTAAAATTTACCTTTAATACAGTGTCAAGAGGATTTCCAGAATCAGGTCTGATTATTAGTGGTGCCGCTGTACTTCTTGATAGTATTAAATGTCTTAGATCTTCACCCCATATTTTCTCACAGGCATTAAAAATGTCGTAGCTATCGCTGACCACAGATACAGGCACTGAAGAAAACTGTGTTACTACATGTTCAAAAGCATCTTTTTCATGGTCTTTCCCCCAAGCTGTTACGGTACTAGTAAACAAAATGAAAAAACAGATTTACTTAGGCTGACACATTAGCTGTTTCTAAATTGTATCTCATGTTTTCTGTCAACACTGTCAACACTGCAGAGAAGGTGACTGATTTAGTTTAAAGAAAACACAATGTAAGGTTTGCTGAATGTTTGGGCCAAACCTCCCCTTGGACAATTTTTTTAAAGACTAGAATAGAAGCAATATTACTCCTCTTCAACAGTTATTTGAGATCTGAAGTCATATTCAACCAACTATAAACCAGCTTTTTTTGGTGGGGGTGGGGAGTGGGTTATTTCTGCAGCTACCCACTTAAGTCAGTGAGCTAAAGAGCACTTGCTGAATGCCAGGACATCAGAACACAGACATACTCCTCTATTTTGCTACGCAATCCAAGAACTTGGCTCCTTTCTGTGAATTTTTAAAACCATATACCAGTAATAGCAGGGACATATACTTTCTCTTTTTTACCTTTTGAAATGTTACACATTAAGGCAATTACTGAGGCAGTTATTTATATTATACCATACATACACATAGTCAACTCTTTACCTGATGAATCTTTAAATGGCCATTAACAGTCATTTATTTCATTTATAGATTATCCACCACTAATTAATATATGCCCATGGAATAAGAATTTTAATATTTAATTTGAGCAAAACATAATTAAGATGGGAAGCACAGTGTTGAGAGCTTCTATTAGGCAAGGATGGTTATAGTGATTTTTACAGTGTCCTCAATAATGGTTCGTCTTAATAGATTAATAATATATAAAGAGTACTTATTGGTTATATAAAATAAATCATTAAAAAAATTCTTAAATAGAATTTAATAATAAATTTGAAAATTGTTACTGTTTCCTCATGCCAAGCAACTTTCCTCCTCCCTATTTCTAGTCTTTGCCTCTACCCCATTTCCTATGTTAAATAATGGAAAAATAATCTAAACTCAGACTACCTATTCATTTATTTTTTCAAATGAAATATAAATATTTTAATGACATGTAATAATAATTTTGAAATTAAATGTTCATTCATTGACAGAGAAGTTTAATTGGTGGTACTGTAAAATAAATAAAATCTATATAATTTTTCCTTTTTCATAGATCCTTCAATAATGATCACTGCTCTTTCTTGATATGACATACCGTTTGATATTTGTTTAAATCATATTCACACACCAAGAACAGACACTCAAGATGCTTAAAGGTAAAACCTTAGACCTGGCACTCTAGTAGACGAAGTTTCCAGTATTTCTTTTTTCTATCTCAAGTGGATAATTCCTATATGAATTTTCCCTCTCTTCCTTTCAATGTGTCCCTCCTCACACACTTGCTTTTTTTTTTATTAAGGTATCACTGATATACAATCTTATGTTCAGAGTTCACATGAGCAACATTGTTTCTACATTCCCATTATCAAGCTCCACCACATTACAGTCACTGTCCATCAGCATAGTAAGAGTCTACAGTCACCTCTTCTCTTCTCTGTGCTATACTGCCTTCCCTGTGCGTCCCCCTACACTATGTGTGTTAATCATAATGCCCCTTAATCCTCTTATCCCTCCCTTCCTACCCATCCTCCCCAGTCCCTTTCCCTTTGTTAACTGTTAGTCCATTCTTCGGTTCTGAGTCTGCTGCTGTTTTGTTCTTTCAGCTTTTGCTTTGTTGTTATACACCACATATGAGTGAAATCATTTGGTACTCGTCTTTCTCCGCCTGGCTTATTCCACTGAGCATAATACCCTTAAGCTCCATCCATGTTCTTGCACATGATAAGATTTGTTTTCTTCTTATGGCTGAATAATATTCCATTGTGTATAGTACCACCTCTTCTTTATCCATTAATCTACTGATAGACACTTAGGTTCTTTCCATTTCTTGGCTATTGTAAACACTGCTGTGATAAACATAGGGGTGCATCTGTCTTTTTCAAACTGGGCTGCTGCATTCTTAGGGTAAATTCCTAGAAGTGGAATTGCTGGGTCAAATAGAATTTTATTTTTAGTTTTTTGAGGAACCTCCATATTGCTTTCCACAATGGTTGAACTAGTTTACATTCCCACCAGCAGTGTAGGAGGGCTCCCCTTTCTCCACATCCTCGCCAGCATTTGCTGTTTTTGTCTTTTGGATGTTGGCCATCCTAACTGGTGTGAGGTGATATCTCACTGCGGTTATAATTTTCATTTTTCTCATGATTAGCATGTAAAGCATCTTTTCATGTGCCTGTTGGCCATATGAATTTCTTCTTTGGAGAAGTATTTATTCAGATCCTTTTCCCTTTTTTTAAATCAGGTTATTTGCTTTTTGGTTGTTGAGGTGCGATAGCTTTGGATATATTTTGGATGTCAACCCCTTATTGGATATGTCATTTATAAATATATTCCACTATATTGTAGGATGCCTTTTTGTTCTACTGGTATCCTTTGCTGTACAGAAGCTTTTTAGTTTGACGTAGTCCTACTAGTTCATTTTTGCTTTTCTTTCCTTTGCCCGAGGAGGTATGTTCATGAAAAAGTTGCTCATGTTTATATTCAAGAGTTTTGCCTATGTTTTCTTCTGAGAGTTTTATGGTTTCATGACTTACACATTCAGGTCTTTGATCCATTTTGAGTTTACTTTTGTGTATGGAGTCAGACAGTAATCCAGTTTCATTCTCTTAAATGCAGCTGTCCAATTTTGCCAATACCAGCTGTAGGAGGCTACCATTTCCCCCTTGTAAATTCATGGCTCCTTTAGCATATATTAATTGGCCATATATGTGTGGGTTAATATCTGGGCTCTCTCTTTTGCTCCATTGATCTATGGGTCTGTTCTTGTGCCAGTACCAAATTGTCTTGATTACAGTGGCTTTGTAGTAGAGCTTGAAGTTGGGGAGCATAATCCCCCCCCCACTTTACTCTTCCTTCTCAGAATTGCTTTGGCTATTTGGGGTCTTTGGTATTTCCATATGAATTTTTGAACTATTTGTTCCAGTTCATTTAAGAATGCTGTTGGTAATTTGATAGGGATTGCATCGAATCTGTATATTGCTGTGGGCAGGATGGCCATTTTGACGATATTAATTCTTCCTAGCCAAGAGCATGGGATGAGTTCCCATTTGTTTGTGTCCTCTTTAATTTCTCTTAAGAGTGTCTTATAGTTTTCAAGGTATAGGTCTTTCACTTCCTTTGTTAGGTTTATTCCTAGGTATTTTCTTTTTGATGCAATTGTGAATGGCATTGTTTTTCTGATTTCTCTTTCTGTTAGTTCATTGCTAGTGTATAGGAAAGCCACAGATTTCTATGTTAATTTTGTATCCTGAAACTTTGCTGAATTCCGATATTAGTTTTAGTAGTATTGAAGTGAAGTCTTTAGGGCGTTTTTATGTACAATATTATGTCATCTGCAAATAGTGACAGTTTGACTTCTTTACCAATCTGGATTCCTTGTATTTCTTTGTTTTGTCTAATTGCCATGGCTAGGACCTCCAGTACTATGTTAAACAACAGTGGGGAGAGTGGGCATCCCTGTCTTGTTCTCGATCTCAGAGGAAAAGCTTTCAGCTTCTTGCTGTTCAGTATGATGTTGGTGTGGGTTTATCATATATGGCCTTTATTATGTTGAGGTACTTGCCCTCTATACCCATTTTGTTGAGAGTTTTTATCATGAATCGATGTTGAATTTTGTCGAATGCTTTTTCAGCATCTATGGAGATGATCATGTGGTTTTTGTCCTTTTTGTTGATGTGGTGGATGATGTTGATGGACTTTCGAATGTTGTTGCATCCCTGGGATGAATCCCACACTTGGTCATAGTGTATGATCCTCTTGATGTATTTTTGTATTTGGTTTGCTAATATTTTGTTGAGTATTTCTGCATCTATGTTCATCAGGGATATTGGTCTGTAGTTTTCTTTTTTGGTGGGGTCTTTGCCTGGTTTTCGTATTAGGGTGATATTGGCTTCATAGAATGAGTTTGGGAGTATTCCCTCCTCTTATTTTTTGGAAAACTTTAAGGAGAATGGGTATTATGTCTTCTCTATATGTCTAATAAAATTCCGAGGTAAATTCATCTGGCCCGGGGGGTTTTGTTCTTGGGTAGTTTTTTGATTACCACTTCAATTTCATTGTTGGTAATTGGTCTGTTTAGATTTTCTGTTTCTTCCTTGGTCAATCTTATAAGGTTGTATTTTTCTAGGAAGTTGTCCATTTTTTCTAGGTTTTCCAGCTTGTTGGCAATAGGTTTTCATAGTATTCTCCAATAATTCTTTGTATTTCTGTGGGGTCCGTCGTGATGTTTCCTTTCTCGTTTCCGATTCTGTTGATGTGTGTTGATTCTCTTTTTCTCTTAGTAAGTCTGGCTAGAGGCTTATCTATTTTGTTTATTTTCTTAAAGAACCAGCTCTTGGTTTCATTGATTTTTTCTACTGTTTTATTCTGCTCAATTTTATTTATTTCTTCTTTGATCTTTATTATGTCCTTCCTTCTGCTGACTTTAGGCCTCATTGGTTCTTCTTTTTCCAATTTCAATAATTGTGACTTTATTCATTTGGGGTTGTTCTTCCTTCTTTAAATATGCCTGGATTGCTATATACTTTCCTCTTAAGACTGCTTTTGCTGCATCCCACAGAAGTTGGGGCTTTGTGTTGTTGTTGTCATTTATTTCCATATATTGCTGGATCTCCATTTTAATTTGGTCGTTGATCCACTGACTATTTAGGAGCGTGTTGTTAAGCCTCCATGTGTTTGTGAGCCTTTTTGCTTTCTCTGTACAATTTATATCTAGTTTTATACCTTTGTGGTCCAAAAAGTTGGTTGGTAGGATTTCAATCTTTCTGAATTTACTGAGGCTCTTTTTGTGGCCTAGTATATGGTCTATTCTGGAGAACATTCCATGTGCACTTGAGAAGTATGTGTATCCTGTTGTTTTTGGGTGTAGAGTTCTATAGATGTCTATTAGGTCCATCTGTTCTAGTGTGTTGTTCAGTGCCTCTGTGTCCTTACTTATTTTCTGTCTGGTGGATCTATCCATTGGAGTGAGTAGTGTGTTGAAGTCTCCCAAAATGAATGCACTGCATTCTATTTCCTCTTTTAATTCTGTTAGTATTTGTTTCACATATGCTGGTGCTCTTGTATTGGGTGCATATATATTTATAATGGTTATATCCTCTTGTTGGACTGAGCCCTTTTATCATTATGTAGTGTCCTTCTTTATCTCGTTACTTTCTTTGTTTTGAAGTCTATTTTGTCTGATACAAGTCCTACAACACCTGCTTTTTTTTCCCTCTTGTTTGCATGAAATATCTTTTTCCATCTCTTGACTTTTAGTCTGTGCATGTCTTTGGGTTTGAGGTGACTCTCTTGTAAGCAGCATATAGATGGGTCTTGCTTTTTTATCCATTCTATTACTCTGTGTCTTTTGATTGGTGTATTCAAAATCATTTAGGGTGATTATTGAAAGATATGTACTCATTGCCATTGCAGGCTTAGGTTTGTGGTTACCAAAGGTTCAAGGTTAGCTTCTTTACTATCTTACTGTGTAACTTAACTCGCTTATTGAGCTATTATAACACTGTCTGATGTTTCTTTCTCTCTCTTCCTTTGTATTCCTCCTCCTTCATTCTTTATATGTTGGCTGTTTTATTTTGTGCTCTTTTGTGTTTCCTTTGACTGCTTTTGTGAGGAGTTGATTTTATTTTTTGCCTTTAGTTAGTATTTGGCTAGTCTGCTTTCTTTGCTGTGATTTTATTTTCTCTGTTGACATCTATTTAGCTTTAGGAGTGCTCCCATTTAGTGCAGTCCCTCTAAAATACCCTGTAGAAGTGGTTTGTGGGAGGGAAATTCCCTCAACTTTTGCTTGTCTGGGAATTGTTTAATCCCTCCTTCATATTTAAATGATAATCGTGCTGGATACAGTATCCTTGGTTAGAGGCCCTTCTGTTTCATTGCATTGAATGTATCATGCCATCCTCTTCTGGCCTGTAAGGTTTCTGTTGTGTTTTCCTTTGTAGGTGACCTTTTTCCTCTCTCTAGCTGCCTTTAAAACTGTCCTTGTCCTTGCTCTTTGCCATTTTAATGATTATGTGTCTTGATGTTGTCCTCCTTGGGTCCCTTCTATTGGGAGTTCTGTGTGCTTCTGTGGTCTGAGCGACTATTTCCTCCCTCAGTTTGGGGAATTTTTCAGCAATTATTTCTTCAAATACACTTTCTATCCCCTTTTCTCTCTCTTCTTCTGGTACCCCTGTATGCATTAGGTTTTTAAAACACATATATACATCTAAGTCCAAAATAAAAATACAATACTTCTAGAACCTTTATCTGTGATGACACCCTTGCTTTTTTCCCACTTTCACTATTTCTGAGTGTGAAAGTATTCAATAAGGCACTTCCAGTAACAGCAATGCTCGTAAACATTAGCTGCTTCTACTCTTTTCAAAGCCCCAACTCAGATCATCAAAATCTAGCAATTTTGTCTCTCAAGCCATTGCTCATGTTTATCTACTTCTTTCCATTCAGTCACTTAGTTCTGAACCTGATAATATCTCAAAACTGTTCAGTAGCTTCCTATAGTCTAACTTGTTTCTTTTTTTCAATTCATGATCTCCCATCAAAATGACCTTCCTAAAATACTTCTCTGATGACATCACTTCTTTGCTCAAAAACTTCAATGCCCACTTCCACTAAAAAATGGAATCGGATAACCTAGCATGATGTGCAGTTAAAATTCAATGTCAAAATCAATTTAGGGGCCTTTACTAATCTGTCTACCCTATATTCTCTGTAAAATCTGTTTCAGCCTTTATTCCCTACACATATTCACACTCTCATTCTTGTTCTTTCAGGGAAATGCTTGACATATGGTAGGCATGCATTTAATATTTACTCAGAGAACAAATGATCCCCCATTGTCTGTCTTTACATTTTACCATTCATTCAAGAGGTCAAGACTTCACATACCACCTACATACGTCTTTCTTGGTCCTGCCAGTGGAATATCATCCTTCCTTTCCTTCCCTTGTACCACTAGAATACTTCATAGCTCTTTTAAAGTGCTTCATCAATAAAGCAAAATGTTACTAGTGTATTGTTTATACTGAAGATATAAGTTTTTCTATATCTTTATGTTTCTGTAGCGCCCAGTACATTGCCTTGCATAAAAGCTCAGTTTTATACAACTCACCGATGGCTCTTGTACCCTGCGATATTCAAGTATGAACCTAACCCTTCCCAAACTGATTATAGTAAATAATTTTTGGTAAAAGCACCAGAAATAAGGTTTGGCATTAATTTATGAAACTCCACTAACTTTTAAAGTTGACTCTAGGACCAGAGCAGCAGCAGCCTGGATTATAACTGTCTGCCAGTTTAACTTGAGATGGCTTAGTGTTATCAGATAAGGAAGCATAACAAGAAACTGAATTCTACTCCTTCCATCAAAGGGCTCATTCGCTCTTCTACACTTGAAAGTACTGGGTCCAGGTGACAATTTCCAAGGCAAAGACAGGTGAGGTCATGTAGAAGAGCAGGGAAAGGTAAAGTGACCAGGTTTTATAGTGAATACTTCTAGACTTAACAAATAAAACCTATCTGCATATGGCAATAGAACAGTTGAAAAAGTCTTTAAAATAAAACCTATATGGCAATATAAGAGCTGAAAAAAGCTCTTAATTTTTTTTTTAGTATGGTTACAAGTTCTCTACTTTTATACAAAGTGTGAATACTGAATTCGTATTGCCTAAATTCTTAAGATGTACCATAGTATCTGGCTCCACAGTTAAATAAAACATCACTGAATTACAAGCACAGGAGTGAAAAAACTTAGTTCTACAAAACAAATGTTTAGATAACAGGAGGAAGAAGATAGAATTTTACCTGTGTTCTGCCGCTGGAACAGAATAACCTGCAATAGGATCTTTTGTTCCATAGTATTTTTTAATTAAAGCAATTCCTGCTACTGTGTCTGTGCCTTTGAAGTTAACCAAGTGAGCAGACCCTCCTATGCCAGCAGTCTGGAAAATAAATCATAAACCAAAATCCAAAATAGAGAAAGACCCATACTTGAGGTATAAAGCATAGCTCCCAAAGGAATTGTCTTTGAGAGATATTTAACTATTATAAGAAATTATAGTTCTTACGACAGATTCAGTTTTTCTTAAATATTTAAGGATTTAATGTTACCTGCTCAAAAGAAACCTATTTAATAGTGACCCACCCTCATTTCCCATCACTCTCTTTCCCTTACTCTGCCTTGTGCTTCTCTGTAGTATTATCTGATATCTGCTATATTTATTATATCTGTATGCCCATCCATCCAATGTATAAAGGTTAGGGACATTTGTTGAAGGCACTATTATACATACTTTGAACAAAGGCTGACACACAATAGGTACTTAACATGAATCTGTTGACTGAATCTCTGGAATTTCAAAATGTGGCCTATTTAGAACCAAACTCAAGTCCAGAAAGTTCCCAAAAAGTTTATAATGGCATTCTAACTAACAATCTGCATTTCATTAAATGAGGTTCCAAGGCAAACCTCATTTTCTTACCTCTTGAGTTTCTTACCTCTTGAGAAGAGACTCCTCTGTAGCCAAAGTCATGTAACTTGAATTCCAAACCATCTAAGTTACCAGAGGTTTCTAACAAATATTTGGCCAATATTTTCTTCTGTTCTCTAGAATTTGTGGCCACTGTAATCGGATACCAGGACTGAACAAGAATAGTCTGAATAATAAAATTAACCATAAGTATTAGTACATAAAATACTGAGTTCTTTTGGAGGAAAATCCTAGCTTTCTCTGGAGGTATGTCTTGGACTTCCATACTACTGGGAATACCAATTAGACAATTCAACTGTACAGCAGTTCAAAAGAGTTTTGCATCCCCAAGCTGTTATGATAATAGAAAACAAAATGAAAATACAGCAGATCTATTATCTGTTCCTGAATCATCTCACCTTTAGTATACTTTGCAGAGAAGGCAAGTGATTTAGCTTTATGAATGCACATCTTTTCTTTTTAGCAGCAAGAAAGTTTTGTTCTATTTCTTCATTGGAACAGAAGGTTAACTTTAGCTCAATATGCTCCTTCCTCAACCTCTTCATAAGTCTGAGACAGCTCTGCAGAACCCTCAGTCTTCTGAAACATGTTCTGAAATCTGACTTAAGGACTAAGGTTTTTTTCTAGCACCAATATTGAAATTGATAAAACAATTCAATAATTACAGTGGGTTTTAAAATACAGTGTATGGCTAAAATTAACAGTCAAAGAATGTTATTAAGAACTTCAGACATACACTGGGAGAGGGTATTGGAAGGAATACTATTTAGTACTATTATTAAAAATGTTTAAAATCAAAGATTGCCTGAAGAACACCTTCAAGTTTGTAAATAACAGGTTTTCTGAATTTGGTAACATTTATCATAAACAAGGGTAAACTTGTGTTGGGAATGGATAAGAGTAGAATTAACCTTCTCTAACCCCACACAAAAACCCACCAAGGATTCAAAGTTACTATGAAGAAGTCTCTTCTGGAGACCTTGTATTTAGAGTAAACAATTTTTTATAAAACAGGGTCTATCAGAAACTATAATAAGGGATTGTGTAAGACCATTAATTTTGTGTCTTGGGATAAAAATACCTATCTAGGACTGAAATTATTTAAAATAATATGTATTAGTAGAAAAGAAGGTAAATTTGCTGTTTTGTTTCCGGTGCTAACAAACAAAAACAAGGATCTATGTACCTTTTTCCCTTCAAATTCCAATGGACATTTTTGAAAAATTTTATGGTGTTTTAGTCAAATACACCAAAATAATTATTAAAACAGTTTCTTTTTCTCTTTTTAAGGCTCACATTTTTTTACTTTCTGAAGAAATTAAAGAAAAACACACATGAAGGAAGGGAGACTGGGAACTAGGTCTCTATGTACATAATATCCACTTTATAGAAATTCAAATGGACACAAAGGAAGAGGACTTATTGACTAAACCCTCAGTCAGGAAAAAAAAAAAAGGTGAAAAAGGTTACTGATAGATGACGACTTCCAAAATAATATTTTTCAGTTTAGGATCTTTTGGCATTGAAGGTAGAAAGGATAGGCTAGGTGATGTGATTAAGAATTCTACTCTTGTGTTTTTTTTATAGCATCCCTTCAAAACATTTCCAGTACAAACACTGTAACAACTGTACAAAACTAGTAAGATCCATTCTCTTTTTTTTAAGTTCACATTAACTCAAAGTTTCAGGACACAGCAGTAAACTATTTAAAATCTTTTAGATAATTGTACATTTTTCTTGAGACTATTAGCCTATTATTAGTTGATGGCCCATGAGGAGAAATTTTAAGAAAGTGTTACATTTCCTGTCAACTTAGCAAAAATGTATTTCAAACATATTCTTGTGACTAAGTTTTCTAAATTTTTTCTAGAGTTTGTAGACACCTCTCAGATACTAAGGTGGTATTTTTATAAGTCATTTTCTAGGATATTTCCTCGTTCACATAAAATCTAAGTGAAGCTGCTGATGAAAGGAAAATAAAAAACCTTGTAATAGAAACTAATAGTCTGTAATACCCTCCCCCCTTTGGTGCTTAGAAATTAAATAATAGACCAGCAAATTCTGAATGTATTTAGATAGAGATAGCACATGGTAGAGCCTAGGCCCTAAACTGATTATGTAAGGATGAAGAAAGCAGTTTTAAAAATGTGAACAGAATTCCTTTAGTCTAACTGGAACAGAATATTCATAAAACGTTGTTACTAAAGCTGCTGTTTTTCTGATTTTTTTCTATGATAACATACATTCAAGATTAAAACAAGATGGAAACCAACTGAGCTTTAACAGTAATTTTAATCATCTGATTTAGATAAAATCTCAGAACATTAAATTTCACTGGTAGGAACCTTAAAGATTTAGTGCAACCATCACTTCATAGATGAGGAAACTGAGGCCTGGAAAGGTTTAGTTTATTGTAGGAGATTACATAGTTTACCATCATTATCAATTTTTAAACTAGAATCCCAGTGGAATGGTTTTTACATCTTCAGTGAATGTTAACTAAGAATTAAAAACAAAATTAAACAATTCACCTCAATCCAATTTGTAAGCCAGTAGCACTCCGGATCTGTGTTTTCCACTGTGAAGAGAACATTTCCTCGGGGAATGACAGAGCCTTCCGGAACAGCTTTTATTTCTATTGGAAGATGCCCATCATATTTCTGGAAAAACAGTAATAAATTTATTCACTCAACAGATGATATGCAGTTAGAGTTTTAATAAGGTTCTTTTTTTAATTTTAAAGATGCTAAACTTACTGTCATAGAACTACAACTGGAGATTACAGTGCTAGTAATCTAGTCAGAATAAGCTAATCCTCCCGAAATAAAATTAGCTAAAATGATTAATAGTTTAGGCGCTGATATTAATTTTAAACTTTGTCAACATGCTTCTAAGAACATCTGTCACTAAAACATACAGATAATTTCAAACAGATCAAAACAAAAAAGTTGTTTATTTTCTTTCAAAAAGAAAAGGGTTTATTCCAACAGTATTCCAAGAACTCTATCCTTCTTCTAAATAATTCATTTTCTTAAAAGAAAGGCTAAAGGTTAAAAGATAAAAAAGAGGGACTGCTATTAAAGAACAAAACAGAAACAAAATAATAACAATAACGAAAAAAAGACAAGGAGAGAACAGATCTTCCTGCTGATAGAACCTTAAATAGGTTTTCTCTTTATTCAGGTAGTAGACCATTAAGTACACTTCCTAGAGCTTTGGCAATCAATATCCCCGTTCAACAATTTTCTCCAAACTAGGCTGAAATGATATATTTGCCACATGGTATGTTACTAGGTAATTAACGATGCCTCCCCTTTTTTAAAGTTAAAAGATGTAGCTAACTTTCAGAAGGCAAGTTTCAGAAATCCTCAGTTTATTTAGATGATTTGGGACAGATAACTAGATAATAGAAATATCTGTTTAATGTCAAGCACTGGAAGCCCCACGGTACAGCATAAAGAATACTGCCTTTAGAAGAGCCCCAGCCTGGATTCAAAAGCAGGTAGGAGACCCTGGGCAAATCACTCATTATCTCTAGGTATTAGACTCACTGCTTAAAAATTAGGTTAGACAAGATCATCTCTAGAGAACCTATAAATCCCTGACTCTCTGAACATAAAATCGAAAGATTTATCACCTTGGCCACTGGATATTATATTAATAAGCACAGCACCTAACTTATCTATTACCATTATGCTCACAACAAATCAAATGGGGTAAGTGCAGGAATTAGCCAACAGATTTTATTGACCTTACTGAAGATATGGGAAAACTACAGCACAGAATGCTTACCAGACTTCTTCAAAGATCCATTAAGTACCAAATAGTAAAACTCAATAAAACAATATAGGCATGAAAGTTAAACTATGTCTAAGTATTTTGTGTTTGGTAGTCTATGATGGAAAAGACATTCATTTTAAATAAATTCACTAACAACATGATAAGATGCCAAAAGATCCCATTCCCAACCTATCTTTGTAATAAAGAAAAACCAGTAGAGAACATTCAATTCTTATAATTCAATTCCCGTGTCTTCCAATGCCCCAAAGTTAAGTAATGGATCCAAACATGGTAGATATGAGTATTACAGCACAACAAAGAATAAAAGTCGCTTTCATGGACCTGTACCAAACCATTCTAACTCATCAGTAAGGGAAATTTAATAAAATTATTGTGTTATGACAGACTCACAGCATCTATTTTCTAAGATAATCTACAGTCAAGAAAATAGATATACATTTTGAAATTGCCAAGTAACGATGCCCTTTCCCAATCAAAGGGTATTTTTAAAGAAAGAATTAAGTCACCTTTCTGAAAAATTCTAGGTACTTAAATTATAATTCATTTATATTACAACAAATAACTTAGACCTGCTATAGATTCTAGATACAAATGATTGGCCGTGAGAAAAAAAAATTAAATGTTACCCTTAACTTTTCACAAGACTCTCTAAAATAGCCATTATATTTAGGTCATAGACAGAGAAGACTTATAATTATAGCTTAATCTCTATTCAAATTCCTTTGCAAGAAATTCTGAAATAAAAGCAAAACCAAAATAGATGAAAACATGAAACCATTTTTTACCTCAAGAATGTAGTTCCATCCCTTTTCATTAAAGACATTATCTTGGAAATGCTCTCTATACATCTCTTTGGCTTCCTGGATTTTCTCTTTGGTTACTACTTTACCTAAAAGGAGAAACATCTCCTGTTCACATTTCTAAAGTCATCAGGTGAACTGCTGAGTTATCATAGGATAAATGTCTCTAGCTATTCCATCCATCCTATGGATAAAAAATTAAGAACTGAGAGGTTAAATGATTCACCCAGAGTCAACAGCAGAACCAGAAAACGAATGTGCACTTCCACTCAAAGCGTAAATGTTAACTTCTTTTTGAAAAAGATTTGCAGAAATTATTACATGTATAGTATTAAAAAAAAAATCACAATAATAAATTAACTTCTAATTGGAAGATATTTTTCTATTTATATTAATTTATATATTCTACAAATTTGAGAGTAATAAGCCTTCAATACAAATGATTTTCTAGGTGAACCTTCTATTCATAAAGGTGTCTTCAGGGCTGATAATCCAGTAATTTTCACAATCACTAAATTTTTGACCCCCAAATACATGTTATTTAACTTTATCTGTAAAATGAGGATAGTGATAAGAGAGTACCTATTTTTGGGTGGTTATGAGGACTAAATGAGTTAAGACATATGACACACTTAGAATAATGTTGGCCTAAAATAGGCAATCAGTATTTTTTTGCTATAATTAACAATAAAGTAGTATTTTATAAAGTTTTTAAGCTGTAGAAGTGAAGTGTGACATCATTCTTTGGTAACTTTTTCTATATACGGTCACTAGTAAACTCATTTAAAATATCATGGATAATCTTGCTGCAAAGAAGTGCTCTTGCTGTCCAAGTAGGTTTTCAAGAATGTGACGTATCTGAACTGTTTGACATATCTGCATAAAATTTGACTTTGTCTGTATTTCGTCCTGAGATTATTTTTATTTGAAAGGTTAGACGAACTTCTCCAAAATGTGTAAAAACCTTGGGAATTGTTTTGCCCTAATCAGACTATTATAAACCAGCCAGAAATGGACTTTCAAATAAGAAAGTACAGAAATTACTTGGTGGACTTTTCTGCTTTAAAATACATTGGAAACTAAGTGCACAGTTACAGGCAGTTTTGAAAAACAGACCTTTAAGGTAAAACTACCTGACTAACCATATTCTAATTTTAATTGCAACTGCAATTCAAGATGAGTTCCCAGGTCAATAATGATCCCTTTATGTTGAATTAATGATTTATGTCTATTAACAAACCAGATTAACCTCAGAAAACTGACATTTCTCAACATACTCCCAAACTTAGTTTCAGAAAATCTTTCTCCTACTAACAACACCAAATACATATAGCAAATTTTAAGATGTAATGCACTCAACAAACTAAAAAATTCCAAAAGTGCTAATATAAAATAACTAAGTAAATATAAGACTATTCAAAAAGTTACTTCAAATCATAGAATATAACAATATAGGAAAAAAAATTATGATGTTACATAAAAGCAGTGTTTTAAATGTACTAGAAAAAATAATACCTTTTAAGTACTTATTAAGAATGTACTGCAACCCATAAAATACTGTTTCATCAAATTTCACCCTCCTGATTTTGGAGTCTTCTGTCTTCTTTTCACGGCATTCAAAATAGGAATAAACTTTGCTTGTGTTGGGTGGGTATTGTTTATAGTGAGTAACCTATGTGAAAGAGAAACACTTGAGTCAGAAAACACCAGATGAACGGAATATAAATCACACCAGAAAGGCCGTGATATTACTTAAAACCAGAGAAACTACTCTTATCTGCTATTGATCAGCTTCTTTTCTTGGCTATAAAGAAAAAAAATAAGTATCATACTTATTACAATACTTTTAATATTTCACTATCTTCAATTACAAATGACAGGAGAGTATTAAATTTTATAAACAGACTTAATTTAAGCAAGTACAAGGCCTCTTGGAATAAAAATACAAATCAGTTCGACTTGGGAACAGTCTTACTACAAGGAAAAAGAAAAAGAAAGAACTGAAAGCAGGATTTGGTCCTGTTACTTTCTAGATGTGGTATGTTTGATAAGTCAATAGTCAATGACTTCCCATGACTCTACTTCTTTATCTGTACAACGAGGCCGTGAGAATGATTCCCTTCTAGGCTTCATACTGACACTAGGAAAGCAGGAGTAGCAGTGGATGAAAGAAATCCTACCTTGTGGTTATTTTTCTCAAATTACCTCTAAATTGGAAATAAATGCCTATACAGTATACCATCAAATACTTATGCAGTTAAAATTATGAAGACGTATTATCACAAATTTTTCTTGCATAAATTTGGGTAAAAGTCACTGTTGAAAATGTTTTTTTTTTTAAGGAAAAAAGTGAGTATTCATTATAATTTGAATACTATTATATTTTAATGTGGTTAAAACATCTTACTAATAAAAAACAAGTGGAAGAATAATGTGTATTTGCTCAGTTGAAAGAGAAGGAATAATAATGCCTTACACCTTAAGGTAGGGTGGTGAATCGGAGAGATGGTGGAATAAATCTTTGCAGAGTCAATTATATGGATAGTCACTGTGAACATAAACCACTTTTCTTGTTTAGCTCTGATTTCGATTAGGAAAAACTGATGTTTTCTTTGGCAAATCTGAATCCTAGTAGAACTGGGCTTTACTAAAGAATCTTTGTAACTTAGTACAGAAACTATAAAATGAATATACTCTATAAAGAGAGAAAAAAAATTTACAGATGTTTATATTTTCTTTCCAACAGAAGCAACTTGGAACTCTATAAAAAATAGCAGGCTTATGCTGCTTACAGACAACTTTGCAGGTGCAATGTTTTTTAATATGTGGTCTAATTGACTAAGTCAGGCAACAGAATTGGAACTTTCAGTATTGCTCAGGTACAACAGATATCTACATACTACAAGGTACAGGGAAACCTCATCAAAACCTAGTATATACCAGTTTCTTTAGATTAGAAAGATGCCACCACTATGTTTAAGAAGATTCAAGTAGCAGCTAAGTGAATTAATACAAATCTAGAGTAATTAAATCTATTAGCCAATTCACTAAAATGCAAATATATATATGATACCATAATAATTACTACTTCAACTACTTAAGAAATTGATTAGAAAAAGATACGACCACCTAAAAATGTACTCAAGATGTATATAAAAATGAAAATGTCTAATTTACAATATAAAAAACTCCAATTCCTTTAGTGGGAATAAGCAACGAAGTAGCAGAAATATTCAACTATAATGAAGTAGAATTTGAATAAGTCTGGCTCACATCACACAAGTTTATAAAGTCACCTTCATAACTAACTTTCAGTTATTCTGACCTTTCAGTTCAGATACTTAATGGTGCATCTTTAAAAATTTACTTTTTCTGTACCAAATTTAAAGTATTAAAAGGCAAATGAATTATTGTCATCCGAGTAGACCACATCCTCAAAAACTGAATGGAAATGTCCCTGAACTATTTAATTCCATCTTGGTCTAAAAAGTATACTAAAAAGTTTCCATCATATAAATACAGTTCCTGTTCTGGACAATAATTAGATGTTTATAATTTTAAAACTTTACTTCAGCTGTGTTCTTTAATTACGATACTTAAAACTTTTGCATAAATATTCAGAATGCCTCCTCTGAAAACAAATATCACTAAAAACACAAAATTGTTTAGGCAGCTTAATTACAAATGAAGTACGATTTCTAAAATTTTCTGTGGAGAAACTTTAGAGAACCATTTTAGAATTTAGCTAAAGAATCTAAGTTGTCTAGGCAAACTCGCAGGCAATTATCCATGAAACACAATTTACTATTAAGTACCTACTAACACCCAATATGTTTATGGGAGAATAAAATAAACAAAAAATAATATACACACACACACACAAAAATACTGTCTGATTGTCTGATTTCTGCCTGGGCATCTCTAGATTTGCCTTAAGGTTGATTTGATGTCTTTCCAAGAGCTTTCCTCCCACAGTGAGATGACAGAGTTGACCACAGGCAACTACAACTACTGTGCTTCTCCAGTTATTATTATATGGATTACAGGATGTCCAGAGTGGAAGCAGGAACATCAGTGAAGAGGCCACTGCCAGACTAGATTAGGTGAGAACTGGCTTAACATCTTTTGTAAAGGAAAATTAGGCTGATAGGTTACATGTGGGGGATAGAGAGGCAAAGAAATTAAGAAAGGCACCTGGATTTTTGGCTTGAGCACCTGGGGGAATAATGGTGCAAGTATTACTGAGATGGAGAAGACCATGGAAGGAATGAGTAGGGAAATCAAGAGTTCTGTTTTAAAAATGTTACCTACTACTAACAAGAAGCTTCATAGTGTTCAAAAGTAAAGTGAATTCCAGAAAGAGAGCTCTTAAATCATTTTTTTACCATTGCTTTAATGCTTATCACTAGAGAAAATGGTTCTACAATAAATTTAAAATTATTTAGAAGATGAAAACAGCAAATTCCTCATTATATCCTAGACAAACCTAACCCCTAAAAATGTTTCCTATTCTGGCATGGCCTTCCTGCAGCTAATAGAGCACCGTCAGTACATAAATGTATGTGTAGTAAACATACAAACACAGGAAAATGTAGCTCTTTTAATAGAACTTAATTTCACAGTTAAGTGATTGATTTACTTCATGAAAAGATAAGCTTCTAAAAATTACAATCCCTGAGCTAAATATCCTTATCCTATGTATTACAGTTAAAAAGAAGTATGAGAAATACTTAAGTTTATATACTACGAAGTTGCAGAGAATCTTTCTCTTGACAACAAAGTCTAATTTCTTCTTGGGCATCTCTATATCTATCTCCCCGTGGGAAATTTATGATTTGATGTTTTTCCAAGAACTTTCCTTCCACAATGGGATCACAAAGTTGACCAAAGGCAACTACTACTAATGTACTTTCCTAGTTTAAATTATACCTTTAACTGTTTGCTAGGGAATAATCACAAGCCAACACTTTAACAATACCATGCAGATATAAAAGCATAATACCCAAGGTCACAGAGTAAGTTATATTTATCTGCTTAATATCTAAGGGCACTCAGAAGAGGATCCACTCAGCCTTACATTGGCTGACTCTCTCAAAGCTAATGTACTAGAAACAGTAAAAAACAGCTGATTCCTTCCCTCTTCTTTTCAATATTTAAGATTTCCCAAGCCCTGGAAAATCTTCTTTTGCTCCAGGAAATTACTCATCATTATTTGGCTTCTGAGGCACTAACTTAAAAAAATATGACTTAAAGATTTTTGGGTTAAATTTTGGGAAAGGGGAGAAATTATAAAATCATATACCTCTTCCCTCAAAACCTCCTGGTATGAGTTCCTGACAGCTTGTATTTTTGCCACACTTTAAGAGAGATTTCATCAACTGACAAAGAGGACACCAGCTGGCACTCTTGTTTTGCAATGTATTATAGTATATTATTGACCTAAATTAATCTTTCTTAAGTATATTCATGATTTATATGTAGGATTTTATTCCTGTTGCCCAAGTTTTTCCTGTAACTTACAATATAAAACTTACTAGAAAAACTGCATCAGAAGAATGCACAAGTAGTCTGACAAAAACTGCAACAGTATCCCAATCCTCACAGGCTCAGGCAGCCATGAAAGCCACTGTGACAATACCTAAGTGTCAGTTCAGTAGCAGTAAAAGCTAAACAACTATGCAAAATTGGAACAGCTCACAGGAAGGCACTGGATAGCTAATGTCCCAGGCAGGACTAACTTGCCCAGAAGATTCACATGTATCCCCAAATCTTTTCCTCAAAAAAAATCCCAAACTTTTAAGATTTGTTATTCTGCCATTAACAAGGGAGCAAAATCTTTCTAATCACCACATAAACAGTATGGCCTTTTATAACTTCTCTAAAATAAACTTTCACCCATCCTGGATTATAAGAGACATCTTTTGTCTTTTGTAATACCTGCTAGGTCTCCACTTAAACAAACGATGCAAATGCGCTGAGTTCTAGATGACCAGTTTACAAATGACCTTTTGGGAAGCAACCCACCACAGTTCATAAAGAATGTGTGATGTGGTTTTAACTTCCAAAAGCTTAGGGATTACTTTTGTGCACCATATACTATTTTTTTTCCAACTGCAGCTCAATTGACATCTTCCATTTAATCTGCTAATAGGTATAATGTTCAGAAATGTTAAAACCATTTTCTGCTGTAATTTTTTTTTTAACAATCATCTATAGAGAAGCAAGGAAAGAAAGAATGAACAGAAAACCCAGAAATTCCATTCCTAGGAATTTACCCTAAGAATGCAGGAGCTCAGTTTGAAAAAGACAGATGCACCCCTATGTTTATTGCAGCACTGTTTACAATAGCCAAGAAATGGAAGCAACCTAAGTGTCCATCAGTAGATGAATGGATAAAGAAGATGTGATACATTTACACAATGGAATATTATTCAGCCATAAGAAAACAAATTCTACCATTTGCAACAACATGGATGGAGCTAAAGGGTATTATGTTCAGTGAAATAAGCCAGGCAGAGAAAGACAAGTACCAGATGATTTCACTCATCTGTGGAGTATAAGAACAAAGCAAAAACTGAAGGAACAAAACAGCAGCAGACTCACAGAACCCAAGAATGGACTAAGTTACCAAAGGGAAAGGGACTGGGGAGGATGGGGTGGGAAGGGAGGGATAAGGGGGAAAAAGGGGCATTACTATTAGCACACATAATGTGGGGTGAGGGTGGGGTACAGGGAAGGCAGTATAAAACAGAGAAGACAAGTAGGAATTCTATAACATCTTACTATGCTGATGGACAGTGACTGTAATGGGGTATGTGATGGGGACTTGATAAAAGAGGAAGTCTAGGAACCATAATGTTGTTCATGTAATTGTACATTAATGATACCAAAAAAAAAAAAAGAATGGAACAGAAATGCATCTTTAAATGATCCCCAGTTATTTGGAAACTGATCAATGGCTATTACAGAGATAAGTGGGAAAACAAAGAAAGACCCATCCTTTATGAAAAAATCCTAAAAGCTTTTTAGCAAACCCAAATGCACCTTTCCCTTGTATGTACAATGTAAATACAACCCAGTAGCTGTATTTGCTATAAGCCATTTTGAAAATACAAATGATTAATACTTAATGTTAAGTGTCCTTTTTATTTGTAACAAGAACCCAAGATGAAAACAGAAGAAAACACCACATTTACCTGTTCCTTATTATACGTAAGTATGACATTACAGAAATGAATGACCCCTTCCCCAGCTTTAGGAAAAAGAAATCAACAACGAATCTAAAGCTACTAGTTCTCTACTTAAAACTGGCCAATAGTTTATAAGTGCTGTTAAGGATATGTAATAGTCCCACATAATTTCCAAATTTCATTACTTCTAACCTCAAGATTATCACTCTGTCTCTTCTTCACCTGAGAAGATAAAAAGGTAAAAATGGAATATAGGTTGTAAGAACCCTAAAAATGTAAAGAAAATGAAAAAGACTAAAATGTGAGTGTGGAATGCACAATTTAGTTTATTGTACTGCTACAAGCCATTGGTATAAAACATATTAACCTAATCAAATCCCCTTAAGTGGATTTTTTTGGGAGAAAATAAAAAATTATGCAAGACAAAAATCTAAGGTTTTATATTAGAAACGGGATAAAACAAACCCGTCTGACCTGAAAAGGAACAGGAATAAACTTATGTATAATAGAAACTAAGAACTAAAGGAACTTAAAGTTTTGTTTTTAAAAGACCAATCACCCTCCATTTACATTTCCCATTTTCAATCAAATCATAATTACATTTAAAAAATTGAAAATTATTTTAAAGATTTAGTTAAGAAAAAATATTTTAAAAATGTACTTAAGAAAAAACTACGAATGAGACCATTCTAAAATCACCATTAAAGATTCTCAATACACGATGATTGAACTGAGAACACCAGACAAGTTTTAAGGCCAAGTAAACTATACTTGATAATATGATGATTTTGCAATAGTGTGCCTTTCCAGTTTAAAATTCCATTTAAAAGGCCACTTACTGGTGAAACTTGGTTCTACTTTAAATTAATCACCCCTCTAAATGATAAGTAAACTTTTAAGCCAATTAGGAAGAACTGGACAAAATAGAATTTAAGTAAAATGAGGTTCTCCAAAATACTTTCTCAAAATGTTTAAGGAAAGAAACAAAAAGCAAAAGATCACAATAAAACCCAAAAACTGAGAGCAGTATACTTTCGCACTATATCCTAAACCCTGTTGCTCAAGGAAAAACTAAAATTTATTTTGCTCAAGTGGGGTTTCTGGTCTTTTCATCTTTTAAAGTGTCTTGGCTAACAAAACTTAACCAAGTATAGTCCAGTTTACTTCACATAATTTGGAAACTAGGAGAAAGAACATTTTTCACATTCTTCTCTAATTTTCCTTTACTAGTATAAGTTCCAAATAAAATTAATGGGGCAGTTATACTTGCAAGTGCCGTTAGGCATATTAACACAATGTTGCGACACTTCTCTCTTTACAACTTCTCCAAGGTTAAAAACTGTTCTTTTAACTCCTCGTGTTTCACTTTCCTTTTCTCAGACATCCTGTTGAGTCCCTAATGGAATACAGGCGGACCAGCCTCTGCAACAGAGGAGCATCACCAGAAGCAAAGGAGTTTGAAACGGGAGCCTAGGGGAGTGGGACGGGGGAATCCAGAACCGCTACCGAAGGCAGGTAAGTGTCCTCCGCATCCCGGCCACAGGCAGAAGGAAGCGGCTGCTGCTCCCGCACCCGTACGAGGACTTCGGCCACCCCATCCTCGGGAAGGGACCTACCTGCCCAACAAGGGCGGCAACACACCTAACTCAGCTCGGCGGGGAAAACCCCACTTCCCAAACCGTTCCTCCACAGGGAGCCCCGGAGGCCGTTATCTAACTGACCGGCTCCTCGAGCGAGCCCTCGCCCGGGCCCGCCCCGGCCCGGGGCCAAAACGCCACGCTCCTGGGAAAAGCGTGCGCTCAGCCGGTGACGCCCCAGCCGCACCGGCCGCGGGCCTGCAAGGCCCGCCCGAGCCCCGAGGGCCGAGCCCCGCAGCGGGCAGGCGGGAGACGCCGACTCGGCCCGCCTCAGCGCCCGCCGCACCCCCAAGCCCTGCATCTTGCAGCCCATTTCTCCACCCGCCTTCTCCCCACTGCGGCGCCAGCTTCACCTGCCCCCGTACCCACTCCGCCGCCGCGCCCGCGCCTTCCTCAGGTCACCCCGCGTCACGACCCCGGGCCGGCCGCCCCCCCGCCCCTCAGCCTCCCTCGTGCTCGCCCGGACGCGCCGCACCTGCCCCCGCCCCAAGCTTCTACCTTGTAGGAATCGGTGGCCAGGAGGATGTTGAACTCGGCCTGTGCCGCAGCATTCATCTCGGGCCGGAGAGTGGGGGCCGCGCGTAGCGGGCTGCCCAGCGCGGCTGCAAGGAAGAAAAATGAGCTTCACCGCGCTCCGTTGCTTAAGTCACCGCTTGGTGGGAGCGCGAGGGGGAGAGGAGGGAGAAACGGTGCGGAAGGAGGTGCCAGAGGAGGGGCAACCGTGACGCGGCGGCGGCTCGGGCGCTCTATCCTCGCGCGCTCTATCCTCGCGCGCTCTGTCTAGGGACTCCCGCGGCCTCCTCACCTCCCTACTCTCGCCTCCGCCCCCTCACCCCGGGGGGAACGCGAGGGGCGGGGTGCGGCCGCGCGTGCGCAGCGCGCAGGGGGCGGGGCTGACGAAGAGGACGTGAGGCACGCTCTCTCCCTCCCAGGCGCCCGCTCCGGGAAGCCGGCGGCGGCGGCGGCGGTGGTGGGGCGTTCCAAGCTCGTGATCCGAGTGCCCGCGTGGGTTTCATTTCCCGGCAGGGGCGGCGCGGCTCCGGGAAGGGGCATTGCCAGCCTCGCCCCTCCTATGATTAACGGGTTTTCCCGCCCCGCTGGGACCTTGCCGCCCTACCCAGCCCTGGCCCGTTTTCCGAGTCTTCCTAAAAGTCACGCCACCCGGTCGGGTGCCGGGGAGCCTCCCTCTTCCCGGCTCCGCGTCCCCGTCGCGTCCCCTTGACTCACCTTTGTCTCCGGCTTGGATTAAGGATCGAGCCTTTCGCGTCCATCCCTCGCCCTCCTACTCTTCCTTACCCTCGTAAAAAAATCCGAAGCCAGGGGCCCCTTTAATTGAACGGACTGACTGCTTTCCTCAGGCACTGCGACTGAGCTCTTGGATCCTTAGAGGAATGTTTGACTCCAGGAGAAAATAGGCGGGGAAACTCCCGGAAGGGTGGGAGTTGAATTCCGTTCTCACAGATTAGGAGAACAAGACCTACTTGACACTTAATATTGCCAAGAAGTAAACAGGCCAAGTCTGACAGGGTGCAAAACTGACTTGTCTTAATAGTCGTTAAATCTTCGGACACAAGTTGACAACTTCAAGTAAAAAAGTGAAATGTCGGATGACTTCACTCAAATGCACATCATCTCGCGCACTTCTCATATGTAATTGCATTTCTCCGTAAAATTAAGATTCCCATTGTCCACATGATCAATAGCTGCTTTTTTTTTTTTTAATTTTAAGATTATTGCAAGATACAAGTAACCAGGAGAAAAGCAGTTTAACGAAAACTGGTACAGGAATTTTTATAGACTCCTTCAAGTTAGTGGAAGTCTTTCTTTATCTGGGGGTTCGGCGGGAAGGGGTGGGGGTGACTGAATTGAGAGGGATTCAGCACAAGAAAACGGAGACCTCTTCAATTAAAAGCAACTTCCGGTCAGTCTGTCTTGGAGTCCGTACAGATACTTGACAGTCGTCTCCATCTACAGATAGATTCAATACAGGCAAAATTCATGGTAGCAGGGAGATATCTACACACTTACCAAGGTAGTAAATGATACTAAACAGTTTAAAACAAAAGGGGATTTTTTTTTTGGTTGACCCTCCCTGTGTTTACTGGGAAACATTACTTTTAAAAATATTTAAATAAGTAAATTATTTACAATTTTTTTATTTGGGGATGTTTTTGTTACATAAGCTCAAACAGTGCAGTTCAAAGAAGGAAAATGATTCCTTTTGCCCTCTTAATTTGGTGTTTTCTTCATTTAAAATTTCCATAATCGACTTTACTTAGATGACAAATTCTTTTTGCTTAGCTTCCTGGAATCCATGTATGTATAACTGATCATTGTCCTATGCTTCTGTATGCAGAAAAAAAAAAGGATTTGAATTGCAAAGTGGGCTTTGGTTTTGGTAGCATTTTTTTTTAAAAGCAAAATGAAATTTGATCCTGCAATCTTTTTGAGTTGAATTTGCAGTTTAAAGTGAAAATATTTAATATCAGTGCAAGTAAAATGTTCATATTGAACTGACATTGCTAATTAAATACAGAACAGTCATCAGGTCTGCACATACATTAGTGACTTAAGCCCTCAGCAATCTCCAGAAGCAAAGAGGAAAATGAAGCCAAGTTATCAATAGAAAGTCACCAGTTGCCTAAGATAGATTAGGCATGTTCAATATGTAACTACATGCTTAAACAGAACCAATTTTGGATAAATCCATGTTTAGAACTATGCAATTATCACCAGATATGAAGTCAAAGTTTCATTTTGAAATGGCCCCTTGAATATTTAACGGTTAGCATGTAAAAAGTCTGAGAAACTGTTTCTCATAGGTTCCCACAACGTGACAAATAATAACTAATACAGAGACCCAAAAGGACCCCCTTTATCCAAAGCCCTGGATTAATCTACCATTCCTACCAAACAGCCAGGCAAAGCAGGGTGAATTGGGCATCCAGCAACTTGTTTACATCCCTCGGAATGCTATGAAAGGCTGGTGACTAATATATTAGTCAGGCCAAGTAGGTATTACTGTACCACTCCTGTTCCATAGACCATTCCAGACAGCCTTTGTTATACTGTTTTTCAAAGTTGCCACAGATATTTTAATCCAACCTAATTTCACCTCAGTAAAAAACACTGGAAAAGTAGGTATAGGACTTGCCTATCTGCAACTCCGGCCAGTGGGTTTACCCATCACCCTTCATAATTTCCTCCTCTAACCTTACCAAGCAGCAAAAACTGTCACAAGACAAATGTAAAAGAGAAACTTTTTAATTAAGTGTAGATCTTTTTCTTATTCGAACTTTCATGGCCCTTTGGGGACCTCCCAGAGTTCTAATTTCCTACAAGACTCCATCTACAGTAAGATAGGGGTCCTCATGGCTCTGCGTTGTCAGTGCTACCCAACCTCAAGTTCTCTTTAATGATTCAGTCAGCTGAGTCAACCACCCAGAAACAAACAACTGAATCATCCTAAAAGTACAGAATAGAGCAACTGTAACCCACATACAGGAAGCATTAGTGTACACACATGGATGGTCACAGATATTCCACTGCAAAATGTCCTTGTACACTTTCTGTAAGGTCCTTGTGGTCTGACTGCTATGCTCTCCTAACCGACTGTTTGCCTGGATGATGCTAAGTTGCCATCTACCTGATGTTAAGCTCTCTTCAAATCTCATATTCTGCAGAAAGTATTCCCAATCTAAGTATGTTGCATGGTGAGTCTCAATTTTCCCATCTTAGTTAAATATTGTGTTTTTGTTTTCTATTATACCCAAACTTTTTTTTGCTAGTTCCAACCAAATAAAATGGGGAATAAAGGTAGAAAGTGAAAAGAGGTTTGAATTCATCTTTAAAACTAGGGTAAATGTATACATGTTATGATACTATGTGTGGGGATTTGGGTATCATAATTATTGAAAAATTTTCCTCATGGTTCCTTTGAGATTCAATGGCCAAAATTAATGACAGAGAATGAGACTGTTACAAAACACTGTCAAAATCTTTAAATGCAGTGTCTTCCTAAGTGAGACTTGCTTACCATTGATGGCATATGAGATGCATATCAGTGGTATCCAGATAAGCATTTAAAATTTTCCAATAATTACGTATTATTTTTAATGGATTTTAGAAAAATACAGCTAGCACATACAACTTGATTTTTCTTGGGAATTATTAATTAGGATAAGGTCAGCATAGGTGGGCACTCAGACAGGTGAATCTTACGATTTTTCCTTGCCTTTCTTAACATACAGCTGTTTTCATATCCTCGATGTAAAACTAGTTTTCTTGAAGCAGCTAAGCATGAAAGGGTATAAACTGTATGATTTCAGTTACATGGAACTCTTGGAAGGCAAAACCACTGTGAAAGAAAGCAGATAGATGATGTCAGGGGCTGGGGTTAAGGGGAAGCAGATTGACTACAAAGGGGCTCATATGAGGACACTTTTCAGGGTGATGGAAATGATATATGTAGTAGTGATTGTACTATTATATACATTTGTCATGCTTACAATTGGTGAATTTTGTTGTATTTTAATTATATCCTAATAAAACTGAACTTAAAAATACTGGTTTTGTTGAAATTATTTTGAAGATCCACCACCCATTCTGTTTTCTTATGTTCCATTCCCACATTTTATTGTTCCCATCTCCCTTTACATGATTTGGAGATGAGTACCATTTACAGTCCTCAGAGAAAAGATAGTTGTTGAAGCTGCTGAACATTTATAGAACCCCAATGCCAAAAGGAGTTTCCTGTTATTAAATAGGAAGTAGAAAAAGGAATCCCAATGTGATTCAATTCAATAGCAATGTATAAACACCTGGTACACACATAGCACCGTAAAAGAAGCACTGGAGGACTTCAAGAGGAAATGTTTTATTTTTCCTGTTTTTTTTTCTAAAGTAGCCATGAAGTGACTGGGATCTGGAACAGGGTGGGGGTTGGGGAGACAAAACAATATAGGTAGTTATTTATTCTCCCCAGTAAATTTGGCCTTGTATGGTGAGAGAAATAGAAAGTTGTGTGTGGATATAACCCTTAATTGCAGGAACCATCAGGGCCTGAATAAAGATCAACCAGTGCCCCCACCCAGTATCCATGGCCCTGGCTTTTTCTATACCAAGAAGGCTCTACCTCTATGTGTGCGATGTTCAATTGCAGCCTTGCATTCTTTGGTCAGTACCTCCTGCCTTTCTAAATTCACTCACTCTCCTCCTAATCTTGCTCTTGGGACCTGTGTCCATCAGGCAGCATTTGCCCACATGACTTTCCCTTCTTCCTATCTAGAACTAGCCTAGATTGCATCCATTCCTAATCAACATCACCTCTGGCTCTTTTGTTCCCTAAATGGTCCCCAGATCCTTACCTCTTTTTGCTATAAAACTATCTAGTGTACTGAGCCCAAAAGGAAACATCTCACAACCAGGAATTTGCCATCCACAGCAGGACATGCAATGCTGTCTGGGAATCTTCTTTATTCCTGCTATTCAGTGTTCTTTTCCATTTTGCTCAGCAGTTTGAAATGTTTACCTCTCTCCTCAGACTCCATACCTTCAAATAACTCCCTCCCTCTCAGCAGATGAAGAGTTCTCTATGTCCACAAAGAAAGCCATGGCTGTCAATGGGAACTCCCTAAACCATAACAGCTAGGGAGCAAAGGTCTGTCTTATTTAGGTGTCTATGAGCCAAGTGCAGCATCAGCACATAGCAGGGGCTTAGTAAATATCGACTGCATCAATGGCAGAGCAACTTCTATCACCAAACAAGTAGGATGGGCCTCATGGCTGATTGTGCTACTGGCCAGTCATCGTCCCTCTTGCCAGTCCCGCTTTATTGAGCTCAGGATCATGGGAGTTGCTTTAGCCATGAAATGTGCACTGAGGGGATGGGCATCACTTACCAGTAGGAGTTTGTGAGCTCATGCATCGTTTGCCATCCTCTCTTTACTTCTGCCACAAAGACTGTAGTGTCCAGATAGGGGCTGATGCACATGCTGAAATCCTGAAATGTAGATAACACAGAATTAAATCAGAGCCTACTGGCACTGGACGTATAGTGGGAGAAAAAGAGAAAGTGAGATACCATTCTTGATGTAAGCTGTGAAGATTCTGTAGGTTGTCAGCACAGCATAACCAGGTTTGTCCTGACAGATAGGGGCCTCCACACGTTTCTTTTTCTCTGGGTTCAGGGAAATATGTGCCCCTTGTTCTGCCCAGGTTAATCTCTCTCAGTCTCTCGGGTCATCACCATCAGCCATCACCCCTTCTCCCTACTGAAACTTCAACACTCCCCCTTTCTGCTGATTGTCCCTTGGCAGATTCTAAGTCTGGGGAGAGGAAATCCTGGGGCAAAATACCTCTTAAAACCGAAATCAGTCAAAGGGAGAAACAAAGTTTAAAATTCATGTATTGCTTACAAACTGCAGTCCCAGGCATTCTCTCTTTCCTGCTCCTGCAGAAGCAAAACCGGCCTCCCCTCACCTCTCAAGTACAGATAAGCCCTCAGTTGCCCAGGTAATTACCCATTGATATGGAGAAGAACTTCTCTCTACCCCTTAGGATATGCAAATGTATCAAAGCCATATTTCTTTCCACCTCTGGATGCCTATTGATATGCAGATGTACTAAAGCCAAGTGAGATATTCTGGAAATATTACACAGATAGACACATCTGAATGTCTCCCATTCCAAAGAACAAAACCGAAAAGGTCAAATTCCTTTCTCAGTATCACAATCTCTCCTTTTCCAAAGCAAAAGGGGTCCACCTCCCGTCTCTGCTTTCTTTCCTCATTTTACCTACTTCAGTTTGTATGGGACTGTCACTTTTAAGCTGGCAGACCCAATATTTCATATATATTGGCTAGTAACACCAGAAAAAGAAAAGTTTCTTGTCTTTTCTTTCTTTACCCATTATCCCTCTTGTTTTTCCCTCTTGTTTCACCAGAGGGAGAGCATTTTCTCCAAAGGAAGTCTAAACCTATTATTCCACAGTTCTATCTACCATGGAATTTGGCCATAGGACCCAGAAGAAACCACTTGTTACCTACTTCAAAATTTATCTGGGCCTGGACTAAGTACCTCCTTCTTTCCCAATGGTGAATTGCCTCTTCACCTATAGCACCTGTTAAACAGAGGCTAGGGGACATTATGGATTCCATCTTTGTACCGGGGTGTTAATTATACTATCCTGGGGCCCACTCTGAGTCCCAAAGAGCTTTGCCCCATTTTTCATAGGAGATCAAGAGGCTGCTCATGCAAAGGGATCCCTGTGGCCACTCTGAAATCCAGAATTCTAGATTTGGGCACATGGACTTGATTCCCCACAGATGCTTCACACTATGAGCTGCATGTAAGGAAACTGATCTGCTCTTCAAATTCATCCAAACTCAGTAAGAATGAATATGAGCACTACCCTGAAAAGTGAGCATGTCTGTATATCCTATTTAATTAAAATAATCCCATTTAATTACAGCCCATGACTCTTGCCAAGAGTCTTTTTAAATGATCTGTTCTGTTAAACTATGCTTATGATACTATAAACACTCACAGAATAAGTCATTGTTCTAGTTTTTGTTTCTCCAAGTCTTACCAACCTTGTGAAATAATCCAGAGTTTGTGAAACAAACAAAATGGTTTAGATTTACAGTCTTCTTTTCTTCCAAATTATCCCAGCTCCTCCCTTTCCAAGGTTTCTAAGAGACTAATTTCAATGTACTAATTACTCTTGGGTTTTGGGGTCTTTTTTCTGATGCACGGTAGGTCCTTCTGCAGGCACATGTCTGATAGTTGTGCTCATGTGATGACCTTGTACTTTGTAAATTGTGATGCTCCTCAAGGCTCTTCGCTCCCTAGTGATTATAGCTCTTAATACACCCTACAAAACAACTCTGGCTGTTATATAGTTCTCTCATCTCAGATACTTCGGACAACTTGCCCAGGGCCCACCTAGAGGATATCTGAATGGTACCACCCTGTTTAAAAAAAAGAAGTTCTCCCCTCACTTCTCTCAGGATGCTTTTGGTTGCAGATAATGCAATTGCTATTAAAGGTGGTTTAAGTCATAGGGGTTTAATTTCTTCCACAACAGGAAGTCTTGAGGTACTTTTTCTAGGGTGGGTTCAGTAACTCAAAAATATCAAGATTCCTGGCTCTTTCCCCCTTTTCTGCCTCTGTTATCCTCAATGACTGCCATGGCTCTAAACATCATGACCTCACATAGCACCTTGCAGAAGCAAGAAAGAGAAAGTGGGTTTTGTTTTGAGTGCATCTCTCTTTTTATTAGATGTGAAAACCTTTCCCAGGAGCCCCCAGCATATTTTTCTTGGGCCCTCGTGGCCAGAGTTGGAAGTATGCCCACACCCCAGCTGCAAGGGAGGATGAAAAAGTGAGGATGCTGGCATACTCAGTTTCTGAAATGGGAGAGTACCACCAGCAAGGAAGAAGGCATTACGAATGGCTGCCTCAGGGGTCTCCTGTCTCAGACTGAATTCATTGTCTATCTGTATGAAGGAATCTGCCCCTAGAGTTGGCCTCTTGTATCTCCTTCATTGTTAGGAGGTAATAATCTCACCATTTCAGGTAGTTCGCAAAGTCCTTTTCACAGTTTCTTCCATAGCCCAAGGCAGTCTTAATGCAAATAGAACTCATAGTGGCCTTCTTGGTACCCCAGAATCAACTACAAGATATGTAGATCTGAGTCCTATCCCTTCTCCCACCCACTCCCTGGTTTTGCTACTTTAAAGCAACAGAAGGCCATGTTTACTCCTTATACAGGCTAAGAAAAATGTGTGTGGGCTAGCAAAACTCTTTATACATTTTTCCAGAGCTGTCATTAATATCTCTGAGGAGCAATCGCAAAATGATGGCTTATTCTCATATATATATTTACTCAACTATTCTCATTACTTAACAATCTTAAATCATGTGCCCATTGTATCATTACACTGAATCCAGCATGCTATTGGTTCTCATATTGCCAATAATAGTTTTTAGTTACTGTAAGTCCAGGGAGAGGAAATCCCTCTAAAAACCAAAATCAGTCGAAGGGAGAAATAATGTTTAAAATCCGTTTATTGCTTACAAACTACAGTCCTGGACCTTCTCTCTTTCCTGCTCCAGCAGAAGCAAGACCAGCCCTCCCCTTCACCTACAAACTGCAGTCCAGAGCCATCTCTCTCCTCTGTTCTGGAAGAAGCAAGACAGCAAGCAAGCCAGCCCTCTCCCCTTCACCTCTCAGGTTCAGACAAGCCCTCTGTTGCCTAGGTAATTACCCATTGATACGGAGATGAACTTCTCTCCAAGCGTGAGGAAAGATGCAAATGCCCTAAAGCCATACTTCTCTCCACCCTTGAGTATCTGTATCAACTTCAGTTTGTATGGGACTGTCACTTTTAAGCTGGCAGACCCAATATTTCATATATATTGGCTAGTAACACCAGAACCTGCAGATGTACTAAAGCCCGGGGAGACATTCTGGAAATATTACAATTTTACCCACAGTTACCGTCTAGATACTTTTAAGTGTGTTAATGCTTAGACTTAAAGTTAGGGTGAGCTTCTGTTCAACAAATTGTCATCACTATCAACCCAAAGGATTTATTAAGCACTTAATTCCGTGTAGAACTATTTTTAACTGGTATATAAACAAAACAATGCAACACCCTTTGCCTAGAGGCTTAATATTAAACATATGAAAAGTAATGGACAGAATTAAATATTCATAATTTTCACTGACAAAAAGGGAAGCCAAACTCAGGTTGGGCTCAAAGAGACTTCAGAAAGACCATTATTCAATTCTGTTAATGTTTCATGAGCTCAAGATCTTGTTGGACTTTGTGGGGGCCCGGCCTACGGCCAAGGCTGACCCCCACTCTAGCTGGACAACGCCCTAAAGATGGCGCCTGCTTCCTGCTCACCACCCTTTCCCCTCTTCCCTGTTGGGGATTGGCCCAGCAGACTTCCGTACCTGTGCACAGCTCGTGCTGCCTGCTTAGAGTGGCACGTGACACCTATCCGCTTAAAGGTCACGCATGATACTGTCCCGGATTCGTTGGGTGACTGAATATAAGGGAGCCCGCCGGGAGGGAGGAGAGCTGCCCGACAACTGCTGTAACCGCCGTGAGAGATTAGACAATAAAGCCTAGAGAAGAATCAAGACCTTGGGTGTGTTGCTTCGGTCCCTGAAGGGTCGCGACAGACTTAATAGGGATGGATACAATAAAATCTCTTCCTTCTTAACAATCTTAATGTGGAAACCCAAGAATTAGTTTTTCCTCCAGAAAGGACTTCTCATGTCTGATCAGAAACAGCATCTTAGCCTTGCTCTGCTGACATCTCATCTTGAGCCTCTGCTCACTAGCTGCCTCCCGGAGCCCAGGCTATAGAAGTTGCAGCTCCCTTTGGTGCGATGGTCCCTATGAAGGCAGAGAAGCATCGGACAAGCTGAACCTCTTTTAAAGCCATGCTTCTTGTTAGAACACAACAGCCCACATGAAATCTGGTATTACAATGCAGTTAGACTTAATGGCTATAATAGAAACCAAAAACAATGTCCTAAATGATATAAATTTACCTCCTCTGAGAATAAGCAGTACAGAGATTATGTAATGGTTCAGGAATCCATGCGATTTTGCTTCTTGCTAAACCAGCCCTGATGAGAGGCTTTGATCTTGCGGTCTAAATTGGCTGCTCCAACTCTGGTCACTAACTTTGCCTCAATATGGCTCCTGTATGTGGGACAGACTAAAGGGAAGTGAATAAGTGTGTGGAAACCAGCTAAGGGACCATGTAGTCCATATGAGAGATAACAGTGGCTTGGACTAAGATGGCAGAAGTGGAAAGAGAAAGAAATGTGCAGATTTGAAATACTGGAAGTAGAGGTAACAGGACATGTTGAGAAATAATGAGACAGGGACTGTGGGTATAGTCAGAGTAGGGAGAGGGCCTGGGGGTGGGGGAAGCAAGGCGGAATATTTACAGTCAGAGCAATGTAACAATGGGCAAAGAAGTCCCCATTTAAACTCTGTTAAGCATTATGCAAAGTCAAGGTCACACTAATTCTCTAGGGAAAGATACCTAAGAATATAGACATCTTCAGTGAGATCAGTTAAAGGTCAAAAGGCCAGGAGCAACTTGACCTGGAATGTTTTGAGTGTTTTGCAAGGGTAACAGCATAACCAATGACTCTGCTGTCAGCCCTAGCAATCAGACTATGACCCAGCCCACCTTGAGGACAGGGCAGGTGATGCAAGTCCACACCCCTAAGTTTTTTCATGTTCTCAAAAAATCCTCAACTGCCTATAAAACCCCCTAGACAACACACTACTATGGGCTCTCTTGTCTCCTCCTGGCATGAGCCAGGAGCTCTATTCTCTTACTTTATTTCTAAATAAAAGCCTGTACTTTGCTCTCCTACCTTGAGTGTTTGTGAAGCTCATTCTTCAGCTTTGTGAACAAGAACCCTGGCATCAATAAGATGTGCGTGGAAGAGGGGGGGACGTTCATGAGGGGTAGAAGATCTTAGGCTTTGGCTTGAACCACTGGGTAGTTCCATTAAATGAGCTGTGGCCAGCTTCAGAAAGAGAGAAGTAGGAGATCAAATTATGAGTTCACTTTGGGCAGTTTAAGCTTGAGATTTTTATTAGATAATTCTGAGATTACCTGCTTGCCTACTGAGCTTTTGACTAGTATCTGGATTTCTCCTTCCTATGTTCTGGTGCCTAAATTGATACCTGTTCCCAAATGCTTCCATACTTAGGAGTAAACTTATGTCTGTATCCATTTTTCAGTTTTGTTTCTAGAATTTTCTGGCCATTTGCTTTCAGACCAGTCTTTGCAGATTTTAGTTTCCCCAGGTCCATTCTGCCTGGTGCTCGTTTCCCATCCTTAGAATGAGCTCTGATCTGGTGTAGTCACAGGAGACCTTGGGACAGAGTCTACACAAATCAGTCTGTTTGGAATAGACAAATCATTTTTTCAAATGAAACAGGATCTTGGAAGTTTTTGTCTTGCATAATTTTCATCTTTCAGTGTTGTCCATTCACTGGGTATAAACAAAGAAATAAAATACATTTTTAGAAAATAGCCAAACACCAAATATTAGTAAGTTTAACATTTACTATTGATATTTCTTTAGTTTGAGAATAGATATCTATTGCAAATAAAGAGAGAAGCCAAAGAGAAGCTACTATACTCTCCATGTGGAAAATACCTTAAGGGTTTCTCCATGGTCCTAGAGTTGGCCCAGAAATAGTTCCATCAGGTTGCTCAAAGCTGATCAAGCTATAGAGAACTGTGAAACACTCACTAATTGACAAGCAACAGATTGGTCTCTTTGGGGAAAAATTAGTAAGTTGCCATATGAAATAAACCTGACTTGATAATGTGGTCTGTTATCTGTACAGCAAATTCCCTCTGAAAACGAGGTTACATATAAATAATTTGCTTCAAGATACAGAATAATACATAGAGTATTAGATTCACTCAATAGCACCATGAGATATCTCCATTAAACCTTCCATGTCTGGGAAATTAGCTTGCTTTATGCTGGGGAAAATTCTGTCAAGATTTGGGCTGTTGGTCTTCTAGAATCAAAGTACCTTCCTCTTGGATAGTAGTGGAAAACAGTGACAAATTCTACAGGTACCATTTCAATATGCCAGGCAAGTTACAATACAGTTAGAGGTGGAGCAGTTTCATTTTACATTAGTGACATTTGAGCTATGTCTTTTTGACATTGGGATTGATCATTTTCCAATTCTACCAACAACACATTTGTAAGCTGTCTCCTCATCTTTTGGTGTTATGATTACTTGGCTTTCTGTTTT